>NC_074711.1:68367411-68680121 GCF_947242115.1 Biomphalaria glabrata
ATCCTTCCCCGGGGCCTCCACTTGCTTCAATCCGGCCTTGATTGCACATAGTATATATTTTTTTTTGCTCAAATAGAATGTATGGCTCCAATGTATTATGTACTAAATTTTTATTGTCCAATTATTTATTTTGCACTTTATCTTTTAAATTGTATTTAAATATTTAACAGCTCTAATATATATATATATAACTATTTTGAAAAAAAACAAAAACTGAAGCACTTATACAATATATTTGTAATGGTTTAAAATTTGGTCTAATTACACGCTCGTGTTCGTCAGTGGGTGAGAAATAGTTCCTATGGTGAAGTGTACAGCTTTGAATGAGTAAATGGACTCCATTGATCAATATGAACTAGTAGATTAGCCAACGAGACAAACTACTATTTAATGTTATCTAAATCTATATCGATATTGCTCTTCAGCCAAAACAAAATTTGCGATGTTCATAAGAATCTAAGTACAACTTTATTTCTATATTCAAATCTCTAATTATCTAAAAATCGCAATTATTTTAATGTTTGACTTCCTGGGAAAGCGTACATAATATGGCTGACTTCGTAACATCTCTTCTTTTTGCAAGATCTCGATTTTTGATGGAATTCATCAGTAATAGTCTCTCTGTCTCTCTCTCTCTGTCTGTCTGTCTCTCTGTCACTCTCTGTCCCTCTCTGTCTCTATCTGTCTCTCTCTCTCTGTCTCTCTGTCACTCTGTTCCTCTCTGTCTCTATCTGTCTCTCTCTGTCTCTCTCTCTCTCTCTGACTCTCTCTCTCTCTGTTTTTCTGTCTGTTTGTCTTCTCTCTCTCGCCTATTACACGAAAAATAAAACTATTCGTAACTTTAAATAGAGCAAGACTTCCGGAGACATACTTATCAAACAAGATGTTTTTTTATCTTGGTCTAGGTATTTTGTGCGGCTCACTTTAAGACTTCAGTATACTGTATACCTTGTCGATCCAATCAATCAACAACATACACGCTGCATGACATTGTTCAACAAGGTCTCCATATGACGTCCTGTACTGCTAACATTCAGATCCATCAACATCTGCTCTCTGAACTTGAGCCCTGCTCTATCTTGAGTATATTATGTTTGTAGATAAAGAGGCTTAGTCAAAGTATGGCCAAATAATGTGTTAAAAAGCGTGGGCAAATAAAAATTGACGAGATGTCAACAGTGTATAGTTGTGTAAGCTGGGTCTGTACTCTGTACTGGCATGAGGGTCCAAAACTTAATATAATCTAACCATAACACTCAATATTTTTAGTTTAAACCGAATGTAATCAAACCATAACTCTCACTCTTTTCAGTTTAATCCGAATGAAATCAAACCATAACTCTCACTCTTTTCAGTTTAAACCGAATGTAATCAAACCATAACTCTCACTCTTTTCAGTTTAAACCGAATGAAATCAAACCATAACTCTCACTCTTTTCAGTTTAAACAGAATGTAATCAAACCATAACTCTCACTCTTTTCAGCTGTAACAATGTATTTGTCACACTTTTACCTCTTCCTACATTTTGTTTCTCACTCTTTCTTTTCTTGCTCTTTTTTCTTCCTCTCTGTTATCTCTTGTATTTGCTTTCTTTCCCTCTTTAATCCCTTTATTCTTTCTCTTACACCCTTCTCTTGGTGTCACATTCTTTTCTCTTTCACTTTTTCTCTATCACTATATTTTCTTCCTTTTCTAGTCACTTATTCTTTTGCTTTCTATTCATTACGTTCTCTCTATCCCTTTGTATAAATGTATCTCTCAATCTCTTGATTAGCTCTTGTTGTATCTTCTACACATTGGATTCTCTCTATCATGAGTGATTTGCCCCTGACTTTCTTCTCTTGCTGCATTGTCTCACCGTTCTCACCTTTTTTAAAAAAAACTATCTTCCTCTTACTGTCTTGCCACACTTACTTTCACTATCTTCCTCTTCCTGTCTTGCCACACTTGCTTTCACTATCTTCCTCTTACTGTCTTGTCACACTTGCTTTCACTATCTTCCTCTTACTGTCTTGCCACACTTGCTTTCACTATCTTCCTCTTACTGTCTTGCCACACTTACTTTCACTTTCTTCCTCTTACTGTCTTGTCACACTTGCTTTCACTATCTTCCTCTTACTGTCTTGCCACACTTGCTTTCACTATCTTCCTCTTACTGTCTTGCCACACTTACTTTCACTATCTTCCTCTTACTGTCTTGCCACACTTACTTTCACTATCTTCCTCTTACTGTCTTGTCACACTTACTTTCACTATCTTCCTCTTACTGTCTTGCCACACTTACTTTCACTATCTTCCTCTTACTGTCTTGCCACACTTACTTTCACTATCTTCCTCTTACTGTCTTGTCACACTTACTTTCACTATCTTCCTCTTACTGTCTTGCCACACTTACTTTCACTATCTTCCTCTTACTGTCTTGTCACACTTACTTTCACTATCTTCCTCTTACTGTCTTGCCACACTTGCTTTCACTATCTTCCTCTTACTGTCTTGCCACACTTGCTTTCACTATCTTCCTCTTACTGTCTTGTCACACTTGCTTTCACTATCTTCCTCTTACTGTCTTGCCACACTTACTTTCACTATCTTCCTCTTCCTGTCTTGCCACACTTACTTTCACTATCTTCTCTTTGAAAAAAAACCTGTCTTGTCTCAATTTCTCAATTCTCTTATTGTATCAAATAACTCCACTTCACTAATTTTTCTTTGAAAAATAAACTGTCTTGTCTCAATTTTCTTATTGTATTAACTCACTCTACTTCACTATCACCTTTTTCTGACCTTTCCAACGTTCACTCTTCTTTCTTTTCAATGTTTCCATTTTTCTTTCATCATTTCTTCTCACATTTGTTTTGTCGTTTCTCTTACATTTTTCTCTCTATGACACTTACAAGCTCGTTCTCTTTTCTTTCTCTCATTCCCTTATTATTTAATCTGACAACTCTCTTTGTAAATAGTCTTACCTGATCCATCAGTTACAAATACACATCTCAGCTTACACCAGGTTTAATTTGATTAACCTAACTTCTCTTACCATGTTATCGATTGATAGTAACAAAAATAATTCATAGATTTCAACGTTCAGCAACGGATTCAAATTTCTCTTCCTGTAATCCAACGAAATAATGTGTGTACAGGCCTATATAAGATTTAATTGTTTCCATACTCTAATGTACTGTGTTTATTTGTTTTCTATATTTGTAGTTCAGGTTTTTGTTTTGCTGTTATGTTTTATGTGCACATTTTATTTGATTATTACACCATGATTACACTAGAATGTTTTGTGTGTGTATGTGTTCTACGTATGTTGTATTAGTAGACCTTTTATCTGCATGTTGGACTGAACTAGTTTACCTATTGTCTTTTCATTTAATGATTTATTTGAATATCTTACCATCAGGTCTATGTTTGATCTGTATGCTATATCAGTATGTAATACCAGTATTTTATACTTTTATGTTATACCCGTATGGTATACCTGTATATCTAACTGTAGTCTATACAATGTATGTTTTATTTGTATTTTATACCAGTATGTTATACCTTTATGTTAGGCCAGTATGTTAAATCTGTATTTTTGTACCAGTAGGTATATTCTCTATTTTAAGCCAGTATGTTATGCCTGCATTTTTCTTACTTGTAGGTTATGTTAGTATATTTTATCTGTATATTATATTAGTTATACTTTTATGTTATACCTGAATGTTAATACCTATATATTTTGCCTTTTGTTATTGATGTATGTTGTACCTGTATGTTTTACATTTTTCCCTGCATGTTTATCTGTATGTGTAACATGTATGCTCTACATTATGTTCTACCTGTTTGTTTACACTTATGTTTTACATGTTGTACCTCTATGTTCAGCATGTGTTCTAATGCAAGTCTGGACACTACTAAACAAGAAAATAAATGAATCTGGAGACTGGAGTTTGAAAAACTAAATCTGGACACTACTTTCTACACATCACAGGACTTCTACCGATCAATCGTTGTTTGTGACGTACGAAGAATGGTATCTGCTGGTCACCGTTTAGGTTTTATTATCGCGATCAGTCAAATGCCAGTGTATGTGGTATCAAACATCTTTCAACACTAGTCACATTGAAAACAAAAAGCGAGAGAAAGATTTAACGACAATAGAACCAAAAGACTTCGTGTGGTGGAAATACTTAAGCGCCACCTTGACTTTGCTGGCCAATTGATAACAGGCTGGTCATAAAGTGTTTTACTGGACGGGCACGAGGAGCGACAGACTAATGGCTATTTCTGGCGTGGGTCATTTTATGATTGTTAGATTTATGAGAAAATGACCCCAACTAATTCATTAAATGACAAATCAGCAGGCTGTTTTTTTTTTTAAGTTTAGTTAAACTATTCTACTAGTACTGGCTATATATAAGTTCCTCTTTCATACCTTGCGATCTATAGGACAGATAATGTAAAGGTCATCTGTTTCTATGGCCTACGGTTAGGAAGGGTGTTATGTAGCCAGCACAACGACCAACCACCTTTACTTTTCCCCAACTAATGTCAGATACACATTAAAGCTGTGTGGACTCCAAGCGCCTTGAAGATCTCGAAATAAAACCCCCAGTCTTCATCAGGATTTGAACCGTTTATGATCAAGGAACCATATCTTTTTTTCAACTTGTATTTTTCCTGTAAATGTTCTATTGCCCAGACTTAAGTGGCTAGAACAACTCAAAAGTACTATCTCCAACGTTTGGCTCCATCAAATATATTAAAGAAACCCAAGTTCTCCTGACCTAATGCTGTACTCTGGGCCATCAGTCTTACAAAATTAAGTTTAAATATCATGGCCAAATCAATTGTAAGTTTGCTTGTATGACGTTCCATGGATTCAGGCCTCCTTCCTAAATATTTGGTTGGTTAGGTTTTATTATCACCATCAGTTCCAATGCCAGTGTCTGTTGTATCAAACATCTTTCAACACTAGTCACATAACTTGCTAACAAAATTGGCCTGCAATACCGAAATGAACAGAGCTCTCTGGTGTTCAGAACTTTGATTTAGCCTCAGGTCTTTCCTTAGAGCATGCAGGTAGTGATATTGGTGGGGACATGTCTGTCGCAGCAACCTTGGCAACTGATGTTCGCCTTTCTGGCACTGGATAAACTTGTTTCCAAATACAAATGGAGCGTTAGAGGATGAGTGGACCCTGTCAACGTTAAGTCTTGTACAGTTCCATAAATCAATTAGAATTATTTTTATTACTTTAATTACTACTATTATTATAATACTAATTTTTGCTTTAAATATAATCATATAAATACTTCTAACTTTCATACAGTAGCAGTTACATACTAGACACTAACTTCTAATTTGATATTAAAGTACTTCATTCCCTATAAGAGAGATAAGAACAATGTAGTAATGTCTAGAGAATTATTTCCTACTGATCTCCCTTCGCTTTAGAAAATCTGTAACAGTTTTATACATATGTAGCCTGCCTTCTGTTTCCATTAATAATTTTTAAACGAGTCAAAAGTGTTCCTGAAAATATCTATGCATTGAAAAGATTTATTTTCCTAATCTTATAAATCTGATAAAATATGAACGTTACTTCAAAAAGAGAAGATGATTAACCAGCGGAGTGCGTAGCATAGCTTGAGCTTGAGCTTAGAGAGTTAAAGTTTTGTAGTTCTCATTTAACCTCACTCATCAGCGTCTATATTTTTTCTAATCATCAGTTTTAAGAACATATTTTATTTTGACCAAGAAATTGGGGAACATTTCAATTATGTCTACATTTTGACCAAGAAACTGACGAGTCCTTCATGTTTGTCCATAGTTTGACCAAGAAATTGAAGAGCCCTTCATGTTTGTCCATAGTTTGACCAAGAAACTGACGAGCCCTTCATGTTTGTCCATAGTTTGACCAAGAAATTGAAGAGCCCTTCATGTTTGTCCATAGTTTGACCAAGAAACTGACGAGCCCTTCATGTTTGTCCATAGTTTGACCAAGAAACTGACGAGCCCTTCATATTCGCCCACAGTTTGACTATGATGAAGAAGGTCAAGCTGATCTTGTTGTTTGAACAATTTTTATACAATGAAAGCAGAATGGAAATTCTCTCTAGCATTTTTCGTAGGGTTTGCAGGCCGGTTGAAAATATTTGTTATTAGAATATTTTTTTTGTGCTATTTGAACTGTAGAGTTATTTATCTCATATTTATCTCAATCTAAAAAAAAGTGTAAAGAGACTTTGAAAAGATTATTGCAAAGAGCCATTGGCTTCATACTTCAGCAGGTCCCAAAATATAGCCTGAGGAAATGTGAGTGTCACAAAGTTCCAGTCCATGCAGAAGTTGAAGCGAGAGAATTTATGTTTGAACAACATTACATATACAATGTTCTATAACATCCAACATAGTAAACATTAAATTCAAAAATAGTCAAACATGTTATCAGTGGTTTAATATCTTTAATTTAGAGTTTAAATTTTGATGTCATAGATTCCTTGATGGCTTGGCGAGACAAAACAGTGACACTTTTTAAGTTATTAACTCTAAAACAGTTTTATAAAGAAACTAATCCTTAATGTTTTTATATATTTGTTTTATTTAGTAATTTGACCTATTCAAGTCACGAGAAATTCTTTTTTTTTTATAGTTTTTACTTTATTTACCCTAAACTTATTATTTTTTTCACGCAATTTAAAATTATAAAATACTTTACAAGTGTATTCGATTTTGAAAAATGCGAAATGTTTTGTGTCCACACAGCTTACAACAGGTCGATGAGGAGACGGAACTGTCGACCTCCTTCTCTAAGACACAGCAAAGGCAATAGTCAACATCTTCTCGGACTTCCTGGTCATTGAAGTCCAGGTCTAACACTTCTTTCGACACCTCCTGGCTGACCACAGGCTGTTGGTCGTCTGCTACTGACACTGAACGTTTGCCCATACTGCAAGAGAAACGGAGATTGGTTTACAAATAAAAGAACATTTGAACTTGTTTTCATATTAGATCTAGTTTTCTGTTCTTAGTGGGTTGAGGAATACCTTTTTTTTTTAATACCATATTTCTGACAAATGTGCTGGTATTGTCTTTTTTTTTTATAAATCTTTTTTTTTCTTGTCATTGGGTTGCTGGCATGTTCGAGGCGATATTCATCCGTATTTAATTTGTTTTGCTTGTTTTATTAGGTTTTAATTTAATTAGTGAAAAGCAATTATTAACTAATTGCATGAAAGATTGATAAATTAAGAAAAAAAAGTAATATGATTTTAGAAACAAAAATGAACCAAGGAAAAGAAACTTCAATCATAACTTATATTCAAATTTGACATTCTCAAAGCCACTCGCTCATTATTTATATCATAATATTAAACAACAATTTTTTGTCTTTAACAGTGCAGCCGCTTAATTCTAAAGATACTGTACCTACAAATGTGATTAACCGGGACGTCTTATAAACAGAATGGAAAGTAGGCTACATCCGTAAACGAGTCTCTCTCATATGTATACCACTTTCCATGTGAAAACCAGTTTAAACGAGTTCTACTGTATTAGACACATGCTTATGAGTGCTAATTTGGTTTATTGAGTGCTTTCAGCCCAAATAAGTTTAAAAATAAATTTTAGAGCGTCTGTTGTTAATCCTTTCCCTACCTAAAATGTATACATAGAATAGTACTGCATGGAATACCACTTTATTTAGCTGTTAATGAAAATTGAAGGCCAACATATCCAAACATCGATATGCGCAGACAATCGTCGATCGTCCGATGAGAAATACAACTAGAGCTGAGAATCAGGTCAAATCCACTCCAAAAGATTCCAATGTCGGAGAGAAAGTTTACTTCGAAGAATGTCAGAAAGAAAATGTCGTAGGAAAACAGCCATCACACAAATCATAAAACGATCAAAACAGAGAAGCGACATTTAAATACAAGGACGTCAAGGAGGATGAAATACCTACTTTTAGAAACTTTTAACTATTTATTTACAAGTCAAAAGGACTCCAATCAAGACCACCAGAACTGAGGAATAGCCAAGGCTCTCGACAGATATTTCAACAGAATTTTTTTTTTCAAAAGGAAGGGTGTTCATAGTTGTCAATTTATTTTTTATTTTGTTCACCTCAGTGGCCAGAGAGTAAAAAAAAAAAGTTTGCTTAATTGTATTGTACCATAACCATATTAAACATATCAAGAGCCACTGAGCACCATTTAAAAAATAAACAAAAAACAAAAGCAGAATACCAAACAGAGTTTCAGCTATGTCCGTCCTACAGGGCATTTCAGACTTTAAAATGGAACTTTTAATTTAATACACATTGTTCAATATAGATTCTATATTTATATCTGCATCATTGTGGCAAGTGTGTCGCTTAGTGAACACATACCATGACCTATATAATCTTTCAATAAAATGTATTTTCCTAGATAACGCATTTCACGCCTGCAAACAATCTATTCGTCAAATATATTTTATCCCTGCATGGGCCCTAATGCTAACTTCATTAATTGTTTGGCGCGGCTAACAAATAAAGTTAGAAAGTCGTGCACGTGAAGCCAGGCAAACAAGTCGTTAATGTGACAGGATATCAATAGATATGGCAGGGAAAAAAGACGTTGAGCCTTTGCTAAACTGAAAGACCAGGGTTTGAATTCCTTTTCTTTGAGTAAAGTCATTTTTTAGTCATATTAGAATCGGCGGAGATGACCTTTTATTCTGAGAGCATTTGAAGAAACTAAAAGTATTCGTAGCCCACAACACACACACAAACACATGAGCACGCACACACACACACACACACACACCAAAACTAAAGACCAGCACACACACACACACAAACACATGAGCACCAGCACACACACACCAAAACTAAAGACCAGCACACATCACTAAGTTCACTTTTCAAATAATGATGTTCACGAGCTCCTGACTGGATGTTTCTAAGCCCTCTGCTGTAACAGAGCAACTCTTTAGGTGTAGTTGTTATTGTCACACTCAATATTCTGTTCAAATCTGGGGGGGGGGCGGAAGAAAAGGGTTTATATAGAACTATAACAAATGAAGATTTAAAAAAAAAAGACAAGGAAAACTTTTCTGTATTACTTTTCATTAGCACAGATGTCATTGTCTAAAACTCCCAACTAAACTTTCAATTCCTTAGATCACGATCGAAAGCCTGATCTGTTTGAAGAACCTACATTGAAGAACAAGACCTTCAAGAGTTACGTCATCCTACTCTAGTTGTGGGCATAACTTATTGAACTTCTTTGAAACCTCATTTTAAACATTTCTTTACAGGATTATATAAATCCTTAGACTCAACCCTGCACACCCCACACCGACCGCTCTCCCTGACCTGTAGAGACATTGATTAGGACCTTTTAATATTCATTACTTTAGGACAGTCAGCCTATTATTTACAAGAAACATCTTAATTAATAGAGTTTTTAAATTTTCATTGAGCAAAGGTTCTTGACCACGTGGTAAGAATATTTTTAAAAACTCCATTACATCGAATTGATGTCTCCCATTGCTCCGTGGAATATTAGATGAAGGAATTGAACATAAAACACTTTCAAGCAATAAAACAAAATATGGTGATCATGCGTATTGGTTATCAGTGTGTTTACTAAGCTTATATTAACTCACTCCACGTCTGGTACACATTTTGCACACGTCATTTCTCCCGCTTCTCATTCTCGGATCAAGTTGAAATTTTACGCAATTATTCCAAGTCGATGACAATACAAGAATCACTAAATAAAAAAATTAAAATAACCAGTTCATCAATTAGGGGTAATTAATTAAATGTGTTTTATATAGAAAACGTGAGTTGAACTTTGCAGTATTGAGAGATATGGAAGTGATTTGGCGGTTCTTCTAATTAGATACGCCTTTTTCTTAATTTTTTTTTAAATTTCTCTTCCTTCATAGGCCGACATTACAAAAGAAAGCATGTACCCAAAAAAAAAAAGCCGACCAAAGCGTGCTGCTTAACACAATGATATTTCTGTCTACATATAGTTTAAGACCATCGATTTTATTTTAAGGACATTGTTGCTGTACAAATCGAATAATTATTTCAAATAAAAGTGTCACATTGCGATCATGTCTGCAAGATTTTCTGAAACAAGAGTTACATGTCCTAAGGAAAAGTTTGAAACATTTGTTCTACAGCGGCTTTTAAATTCACAAGTTGGATAGATGTCTTCAAGGAATGTGATGAACGTTCGAGAATTCACATGAATTTTTTTTATAAATCTATCGTTGCATGATAATCAGTATTGGCATTTCCATGTGTTCAATTTAATTAAACCAAAAAGAAAAAGTTAGTTAAATCAGATATTAGGCAAAGCTATCTCTTGAACACTCAACGCTACTTGTGGTAGTTCTCAAATTTAGTCGCTGTGAATCTCACCCACCTCCTTACCATGGGTACTACGCGTCATGCATTTAGTCATGCATGTTAACCAATGACCTAAATTCTAAAGTCACTGGTTTTCCTGGCTAGCTCAGGCAACCCATTCCATGCTCTAATAGCACTAGGGAAAAAGGAGCATTTGTACAAATTTGTCCTAGCATATAGAACGAGGAATGTGCCTTTATCTTTGTCTTTCTGGGTATTACGGCAATTACATCAAAAAATTCTACCTACAGAGAAGAAATTTTGGAAACATCTCTATAAAGATTTTCGAGATTTAGTGAAACACCTCTACATGGTATCATGAGATTTGGGAAACATCTATATATAAATAGATAGAAATTAAAGATTGACCTTTTCATGCACTTGTAACAACAGTTGCTATTGAACGAGTTCGAACAACAATGGCAGGCTACTTGATTGATTCTCTTGGAGCGCCACACTGTGTCGTCTGCTTGGGTCTCGAGACTGAGATCTTCTTCCTCATTGGACGGGAAACTAGCCACTCGGGTTGAAAACACGAACGTGATCATTATATAGGTCAGAGCCAACATCGTGCTGGAGATTAGACATAAGACAAAAATATCAATAATCAAGTTTAATCCAATTCTGATCAGTTCATAAGTATCCGTAGCATTCTACATTGTACAATACAAGTGAATAACTTTATAATAATCCCCCACCCCCCAAAAAGAAAAACCTTCTTTATATCAAATTTTATTATATTGAAAGTCATGTGCTTATTTGATTGTGCTGTATCTAAGGTCGACCTATAGATAACGTAAATGATTGGACTGAAAATACTTTGGGCGGCTATTACATTTTACTAGATCATTTGATGAAATAAAACGATTGCCTTGTGGGTGAGTGGTAAAGCGCTTGGTTTCCAAACCGAGAGATCCCAAGTTCGAATTTCGGAGAACACTGGACTTTTGAATAATGGGATTTTAAGGACAACTTTAATGGCTACCTGACTTTAGTTGTCGAAAGTAAAGGCGGTTGGTCGTTGTACTGGTCAGATGACACCCTCGTTAACCAGTATATATATATATATAGTTCTTCCATCCAGGGGGCTGACGGCTTTGCACTGGGGTTTTATGCCTCCTCATGTGGCTGGTGAGACCGGTAAAATTATTTTATTACACTTAGACCCTCCCTGAGCCTTTCGTTGCACTAAACGGTAAGCTGTGTCCATAAAAATCGTTTTACAGCATGTCCACAGCCTCTTCCCAGCTGGGGTCCACTGCCCAGAGGTCCTCCATACATGTTAAATGAGGCCGTCCCTGTTAGTGTTCTCCTCAATTCTGCCTCTAGGTTATCCTCTTTACCATTCATTCTATCGGAAAACAGGTTCCGCAAACCTAATGAGACGCTCGGTAACATCCTCACTAAGTGCCCGTTCATCATAGGATTTCTTTGTTTGTGACCCGATCTCTGTGACTCCTACAAATCCATCTTAGCTACTTCTGCAGAGCCACACTTAGCCTCATCTCTATTTTTTCAGCTAATATCCATGTCTTGTATGAATACTTCGCCTTTGCGATGATGATTGTGTCAAATAGGTGGATTTTCTTTTTAGTAAAGCTTGGCTTGTCCAAATGGCCCCCGCCTCCCTATTCGGCATGCTAGATCATAACTACATCCTTTGCCCTGTGAACTTATCCAGCTGTTCGTGTTCTGACTGATTAAGTAAGACGGCATCACCGTTGACTTATGTCACACTCGCATAATTTTTGTTTTACCCACGAGACCCTTTACTTGTAGACCAGAGAAGAGCAACGTCGTCAGCGAAATCCAAGTCTGTCAATCGATTCAGTTCTTGCCGTGGAATAACGAAGGCAGTCTGGTTCATTTTTTTCCTCATTATTTAATATATTATTAGCAACAGTATCAGACGACACTTGTATGGTTTCTTCCCGATACCCATTGGTCAGTAGGACTTGAAAAGGACATCTATTTATGTAACCAACGAAAGATTAAGGGTTTATGAGGGCCATCGCCGCCTTCATGACGCCCGTTAATACGACTCAAAATTTTAGAATTAATTTGGAAGCAATGAAGAAAATAAAAAGATTTATGATTTTTTTTTTAATATTTTATAACATGTAAGTAAAGTAAGTTTTCCCTTTCAGACATTGCGATCTACGGTGCAGATGATGTTAGGAGTTGGGGTCTTTGTTTACGAGCATGGTGTCCGGTGGCCAGAAAAAATCCTGAAATTCAAGATCCCAGTCTTCACCGAGATTCGAGCCCAGGACCCCCAGCCTTGGAAGCCACACGCTTGGCCACCGCCCCCCCTCATAACATGTTGTAGCTTATCGAATCATCTGGCAGGATTGTTTTTCATATTAGAAATGTTTGACCTCTACATATTTATTGTTTACAAATGCGTCTTCGAATCAGGACTTTCCCCTCAACGGAGCCGGCTTTGGGTACTTGTAAGCCCTACGCGAGGTGAATTTGGTGGTCCCTAATGAAAATTAATTATGCTGGCCACATGGCACTCGTTAACCGTGGGCCACAGAAACGGGGACTATACAACATCTGCCATCTGCCCTATAGATGGACAACAGGTCATGAGAGTAGGAAGTTTACTTTTAGGATGACGTCATATCTACATTCTAGTGCAGTTAAAAACGCAATTTAAAAATACTCGGTACGTGACGTTTTGGCGCCGCCGTTTTGGCCCCTCCGTTTTGGCGACGGGACGTTTTGGCGCGAGCCGTTTTGGCGACGGGACGTTTTGGCGCGAGATATCATTTGACGATAATTTAATAATCACGTAGCTTTTATAACAATGTTTATTTCACTCTATCATAATATTGTATGTATAGTATGAATTCTAACACCGTTCAGCGAATTGTTGTTTTTTTTTTAATTATAAAGGTTTTGCCTATTTCATGAATATAGGCCTATAATAAGTCAGATTCCTGAATGGTAATGACATGCTATATGTGAGTTCTGCTAATCGCACTGGATGACATTTTGGATTTCTTTCCAAAAGATTTTTTTTTATTTGACATTAGTGTAATATACGAACTAGCTAAGTGTCACACTTTAATATAACAAAAACCATGTTAACATCTAAAGCTCTATTATGCTGAATGACGACAATAACTGCACACATAGTAAAGATCAAGACACGGAATGTGGTCAGTACAAACTCTAACGTGAATAGATATATTTTGAGAAATTGGGTAGGGGTGATTTGGGTGACACATCTCGCATTGACGCAGGTAGAGTTAAAGCGCCAAAACGTCCTGCTTCGATAAATACTTTTCCTGTAACTATATGTATGTCAACAAATAGCTGAAATTCATATAGCTCATTTTCAATAACGTTCATAGTACACTACTGCTGTTTGGAAACGAATAGATATTGATTCTGGATTCCCAGTGAGTATCGAAAATAACTGTAGCTGTCAAAATTTTATATCTGTTTTCAAGATATTGAAATACGATCTTTAAAAAATACTACATTTTTATGGTTCCAAAAAAAAAAAAAAAAAAACAGCCAAGGACAATCTTAACATTTACCATTTCGTAACTTCCCATAGAGAAATGCCGCTTCTTAGCACTCTCATGTCTCCGATTCTTTGTTCACGAAACTGTCCCCTTCTTAGCAAGTAAACACGTTCCTTATAGCTAACTAAAGATGGACATATGCCTGGATCTTTCCAAGTTGATATGTTGTCTTTCGTCTAAATCACTTTAACCTGTTACCGTGTCCATGACCTCTTCCATCAAATTAATTTATTCGTTTACCACTTCTTCTAAAGTCATCTAACTACTTTGACCACTTCTTAGCGATTGGGAAGAAGATTGTACATTTTCTTCGTTCTAAGTTGATGCTGCTGAATGTGGCGACGGATGATGACTAACGACATTTTATAAAGTACATCTTTGAGTTGTAAAAACAAAATCCCTTCTTCTCCACGTTTCGCTTGCCATTTGATGCCCCAGACAGAAAGCAATATCTCGACGTATTTAACAAAAGGAAACAAAATGGGTCTTCCAACAAAGCTAGTTGATTAGGTAGTGCTAGACTTTCATGAATAAACCTTGAGCCATAGTAAAGACTAGGCATCATGGGCGTAGCCAGGGGGGGGGGGATTTGGGGTTTAACCCCCCCTCCCCGAAATGAAATCCCCCCCGCAGGGGGAGGGATGTCTGAGTTTAATGACTTATCTTTTGCTTTAATTTTGTTTATTTTAGGTGAAATTTTAATACTAAACCATCACTTGACTACCATGACTACTGCAACGCCGTGCTAGCAGGTATACCTGATGACAAAATAGCCAAGCTGCAACGTATACAGAACAACGCCGCTCGAATAGTCCTTAAAAAAACTAGACAAGATTCTGCTACTACGCTCTTGCGCACGCTCCATTGGCTTCCCGTGAAAGCGAGAATCGATTACAAGGTCGCCACACTTTGTCATCAGTGTATATATAACAATGAGATGCCCTTGTACCTTAGCGAACTGATTACTCCATATGTCCCCCAGAGGACCCTGCGCTCAATGGACTCAACGCTTTTAGTAGTGCCACGTTTCTCCCTCAAAAGCTACGGTCTGCGTGCTTTTTCAGTTCACGGACCAAAGGTTTGGAACTCACTCCCCATTGATCTCAGACAGACAACATGCTATACCACTTTTAAGAAGAACATTAAGACCTACTTGTTTAAAACTTTTTTAGATTAACTGTTATTTTAGCAATTGTGTTTATGTTTGTAATGTTGTTACAGCGCCTTGAGCCTACATTTTGTTTGTTAACAGCGCTTTATAAATAAAATTATTATTATTATTATTACTTGCCCTAGCACAGCCAAGGGTGCTTTGAATTTAAAACCCCCTACCAGGGGTTTAGAGTTTGAAACCCCATACCAAGGGTGCTTTGAATTTAAAAACCCTACCAGGGGGTTTTGAGTTTGAAACCCACTACCAAGGGGTTTTGAGTGTAAAACCCCATACAAAGGGTTTTGCACTTAAATCCCCCTCTTCTATAAAAAAAAAATACAAACGACAATCCCCCAATTCCAAGAGCACATCTAAGGAAGATTTTGATTTTAAACCCGTCTCCAAAATTTACGATAAACCCCTCTTCAATATAAAAAAAAAGCGAATTACACACTCTCAAAATTGTATGAGCGTAGCAAAAGGGGTTTTGATTTAAATCACTCTTCAGCTAGGTTCGAAGCTAAAAATACCTCCTCAATATTAAAAAAAAGCAAATAACGCACTAAAAATGCTATGGGCATAGCCAACGTTTTTTTTTTAGTTTAAACCTTCCGCCAGCGGAGTTTGAAGCTAAAATAATCTTCAAAAAAAAAAAAAAAATTTCGCAATCAAAATGCTATGAGCGTAGCCAAGCCTATTAGGTGTTTTTGAGTTAAAATTTCTCTTCAGAGGGGTTGATGCTAAAAAATACCTCTTTAATATGAAAAAAAAGCAAATTGCACACTAAAATTCTTTGAGCGTAGCCAAGTCAATAGGGGGTTTTGAGTTTCAAGCCATCTCCTCCAGATGGCTTCTTTAAAGCTTAAAACCCCTCAAAATAGTTTTGAGTTTAAAATCCTCATACAGAGCGTTTTAAGGTTGAAAGCCTCTCTCTTCAATATTATTTCTAAAGTAAACTACAGTCCCCAAATTCTATGACCGTAGCTAAATGTGGTTTTGAATTTAAAAAAACAAAACCAACAACTCCAGATATATTTTAGTTTAAAACCCCCCAAAAGAGGATTTTGACGATAAAACTTCTCTTTTTGATATAACACCTAAAGCAAAATAGTCACCTAATTCCCAAATCGTAGTCAAGAAAAGTTACATATGTGGCTGGGCTCCATTAATAAAGTGCAATAAAATTGAAAAGCACTAGATGTTGTTCTACAAAGATGGCTAAGGCGGATTTTAGGAGTCAGTTAAAGAGATCGGGTCTAAATCAAGGAAATCCTATGCCGAAGTGGGAGTCGACCCCTTAGTAAGGTTGTGACAGAGCGTCACATGAGGTTTGCGGGACATGTTCTCCGACAAAATGAATTACGCATAATAAGAGTTGCGATGACATCCTAGTACAACCTGGCGCCACACCTTCATGGAGGTCCCCAGAGCAGATAGGAAGAGACTTCAGACATTGCCAGTGACAGATTTTTGTGGCAACAGCTTGCCAGCAAATGCGCCGAACGGCGCGGGAGGGTCTAAGACAGTAAGAATTGCACATAAGGTTTTTGAAATAAAACTTTTTTAATAGCAAAATAATGCACTGTGAGTACCGTTACCTCAGAATATGTATTTAGTTGGCTTTCAATACCAGAAATAGTGTTTGGCTGCGGGGCTCCGTCCCGCGCTGGGGGAGGTTTCAGCGCTTCCCCAGACCCCTTGCTGGCAAGGGCGTAGAATCGACAATTTTTTCACTAACTCCAGGAAGAACCTTTTCTAGGGCACAATAAACGTCTTCTAAAAGAATGAAGGGTCAGAATGTAATAGAGATTAATTATGTACACAGACACATCCATCCATACAAACACACACACACACACACACATATATATATATATATATATATATATATATATAATTTTTTTTGGGGGGAAGAAGAAAATCCCCCCCCAAACCCCCCCCCCCCCCCCGAAAAAAAATCCTGGCTACGCCCATGCTAGGCATCATTCACTAATAGACATATAGGCATAGAGCTCTGCTATGTTTGAATTTCAGACAAATTTCCGAGTTACCCCCAACACTCAGAGTCACCTGCCCAGTTTGCCTAGGTTTAAGGCCTTCCTGCCTGCCCTCAAGCCGGTGAAGTCGGAGGGCCGGCAGGTTGTCTGAGTGTAACAGACGAGCTATCTCCTCTTCCTCACCTACTTATTGGACTAAATAGATGCTTACAGATTTTAGTTTTTTTAAATTATTTATTTTCTGGACAAGATCAAATTACGAACGAATCGGAATGTGATATGGAAAGACCATGGGCTAAGGAAGAGCAATAAGGGATGGAAGATAGATTGAACATTATATTGGGCGCCGGACGTTGAAGGTCGATAGAGTGATCAGTGGCGTACCTAGGGTGGGGGAGGAGGAGGGAGAATTTGAAGATCCCCCGGGCCCCCACTTGAGGGGACCCCAAATGAGTGTTTGAAATTTGTTTTAAAATAAATTAAATAATACGTCACTGTTATGTAATCCTGCTTTTAACGTTGTTATATAAGTCAGTGACCCTGTTGCCTATATTCCACACAGAGAATTAACTCTTTCCGTGCGGGGATACTCTCAATTTCAAGGAGTAGCGCTAACTTGTGCGTGTTACTCTCAGGGTAGTTTATTTCATCATCCTTATCATTGAAGAAGAAACCTGATAAGAGCATTGAAAACAAAGGAGACCATGAACGTGTCGAAGAAAAGATTCACTATTCAGATGATTCATACAAAGATACAGCAGTCGAAGAAGTGAAAATGTCTCTTGATGTGAGAAGTAGTGCTGAAGAAACTCCAAGGGAATACCCTTTAACCACAGTCAGAGAAAACATCTGAAGTAAGTGATACAGATGATGAGTCAATAGTTGGTCTTCCAAAATCACTTTCTCCAGGAGTGGAAAAAGCTGTAGCTAAGTACAAAGACTTCGGATATATCCAGCCTGGAATTTTATCTGAGGAACTGCGAGCTAAGATTGTGTTAAAGGGTAGCTTATTTTTCCAAAACAAATATGGACGGTATTTTTTTCCAGTAGAGTTTACCCAAAATAAATCACGAAGGCTGACATCATGATTCACTAGAAAGCTTCCAATAGGAAAGATTTGCAACTGATCTTGGGTCTTCACACTTTGTTTTGCATGTGTACTGTTTTCTGAGGCATCAAAAAAGACATCTAGTGCATTGAGCAAACCTGGAGTTGGTTTCACCAAATGGAAGAAATCTGAGAGACTAAAAGAACACGAAGAAGGAGTCCACCACAGACAAACTCTTTTGAAGAAGAAGTTAGATTTTGAAAAATCAGCAGTATTGTAGAGATATTCTGCAGCATGTAGCAGCAGCTATCAAGTATTTAGCAAAAACAAACTCAAGCTTACGTGGTCACAACGAAAAACTGAATTCACCCAATCCAGGGAACTTCCTAGCATCTTTGAAATTTCTTGCAGAATTTGATGAAGTTACGAAACACCACTTACATAGAATCGAATATAGGAAGACACATTATTTGTCACCAGAAATTCAAAATGAGTTTATTAACTTGATGGGGAATAAAGTTAGTGAATCAAATTATTGGGAAAGACAAGCAAGTTTGTTACTTTTCTCTGATGTTTGATTCCATCCCAAATGTTTCTCCTCAAGAACAGATATCCCTAATAGTTCGTTATTTGCTTGTTGATAATTTCGAAATAAAAGAGTCATTCATTGGTTACTTTGAAATTTTGAAACCTGATGAACAATATTATGAAGAACTTGTTCTGAAAACTCTTAAAGACTTAAAGACATTGGAATGGACTTTGATCTGTGCTGATCTGTGCTATGATAACGCAGCCACAATGAGTGGCCGTCTGTCCGGCCTGCTGAAGCGTCTCTTAGACATAAATCCAAGGGCAGCATTTCTGAACTGTGATAATCACTCTCTCAATCTGGCAGCTCTTCATTCTGCTGAGATAGATCTAGCTATTGTCATCTTTTTTTGTTTTTTTGTAACTGTAAATGAATTGTTGAACTTAATTTCCAATTTACCCCAGAGATGGGCCAACCTGAAAGAAGCTGGAGACTTTAAAAAAGAGAGTAATACAAGGTGGTCCGCAAGAGAAGAAGCTACGTCGGCAGTTTCCTTGCATCTCGACAAAATCATCAAGCTTTTGGAGAAACTTTCTGAATCAACAACTGAAAGAATAGACACTAGATGCAGTGCACAGAATCTTCTTCATGCAGTGGAAAATTATGTAATTTTTGCTTATCAGAAAGCACGACCTGAAGCGATATGAATTGAGATTTGTCACTTGTGCATTATTTCGCCAATAAACAACCGTATTATTCATTAAAAGAATCTTAATGATTATTTTTTGTTAATTTTGCTGATATACTGTACCAATTTGAATTTAGGCTTATATATTTATTAAGTACTATATCACATGTCATGATGTCGAATGTCAAAATGCAAGGGACCCTCAAAGAGGTCAATCCGCCCGGGCCCCCGAATCCCTAGCTACGCTCCTGAGAGTGTTGTTGTTTTTTATAGGCTTACGCAGTTACGTACTTGTTAAGTTTTATCAACATCTAACAGACTGGATGAAAGAACTTACAATCAACCCACTTTATAGTATGAAGTAAGCACTTTATAAATCAACCCACTTTATAATATGAAGAAAGCACTTTATAAATCAACCCACTTTATAGTATGAAGTAAGCACTTTATAAATCAATCCACTTTATAGTATGAAGTAAGCACTTTATAAATCAACCCAGTTTATAGTATGAAGTAAGCACTTTATAAATCAATCCACTTTATAGTATGAAGTAAGCACTTTATAAATCAATCCACTTTATAGTATGAAGTAAGCACTTTATAAATCAACCCACTTTATAGTATGAAGTAAGCACTTTATAAATCAACCCAATTTATAGTATGAATTAAGCACTTTATAAATCAACCCACTTTATAGTATGAAGTAAGCACTTTATAAATCAACCCACTTTATAGTATGAAGTAAGCACTTTATAAATCAATCCAAATTATAGTATGAAGAAAGCACTTTATAAATCAACCCACTTTATAATATGAAGAAAGCACTTTATAAATCAACCCACTTTATAGTATGAAGTAAGCACTTTATAAATCAATCCACTTTATAGTATGAAGTAAGCACTTTATAAATCAACCCAGTTTATAGTATGAAGTAAGCACTTTATAAATCAATCCACTTTATAGTATGAAGTAAGCACTTTATAAATCAATCCACTTTATAGTATGAAGTAAGCACTTTATAAATCAACCCACTTTATAGTATGAAGTAAGCACTTTATAAATCAACCCACTTTATAGTATGAAGTAAGCACTTTATAAATCAACCCACTTTATAGTATGAAGTAAGCACTTTATAAATCAATCCAGTTACAACTTCTAGAAGGAACTAAAACACGGCTTCAAAAAGAATGGAAAGAGGATCTTCTCCTACAGCTATGGACCGACTCTTTTATTTAGGTTACAAGATATTGAAGAGAAATATTTGTTTATTTTAAGCTTATCACTTAATTGAACCAATACTACTAGCCCAAACTAAAAACACCAACATAATCAAGAATCTAATGGAATTAACCAATGCTTGCTAAGAGAGAAGTTTCCACATTTCATTTATTTCTTAACTGACAAGACTAAAATGTATTAATATACATTTAAAGATCACAACACCTCTTGCTCACACGCTGCACGCTTAGATCTAGTATGAAAGATACATGATTTCTGGTATTTTTGTAAGTTGGATAACGTTCAACAAGGGAGACAAATCTATGGAGTGACACAAAGGAAACTATTCACGGGTATTTTAAGTATTTTATAATTGACATTGTGACAACATAAATTGACATTTTGGCAAAACGTACAGACTGCTAAAAGATATGAAGACAAAATAACATCAACTATACAATTACTTATGATAGAATTCAATGGCCAAAAGAAGTGTACAACTGTCACAGTCGTGTTGAATGTCCACTTGTTCTGGAGTGTACGTACGTGTTTCTCATGTCACCGTAATGCAGAGCGGGGAGATGGTCTGGTTGTATAGGCTAAAAACAGACTGGGATGAAATGACGAGGTTATCTTTCCTAGTTCAAGTTCATAAATAAAGGTTTGAGAGGGCGAGGAGGAGAGAACAAGCGAGAGACGTGCTATTGTGGGACATGTATTTTTTTTACAAAGCTTATATCAAGTCACTTTGTCTTTCTGTCTGTCTATCTGGTCAAAAGTTTTTACATGTTATTTCTCCCACACCCAAGCTCTGATCAAGTTGAAATTTTGCACAATTATTTCTTTTACCTGACAACACAAGATTTAATTTTTAAAAAATAACCAAATATCGGAAATTAATTATTTCGTTTGTACTTGACTGGAGTGATAATATAAGCTGAATTAGTCCCCTTTATACGTCGCCTCTCTAAATTGTAATAAACAATATATAACTTTACAATCTTCTCTAACTCAATAGAAGAGTTGTTGGCCCTTCGGCCTGAGGAGGCGCGAGCCACAAGTTCAAAATCAATTTATACCTCCCCCAGCCCTCCTTTTTTAAAAATTCTTTTAAAAACCAATTCTGGTAGAATCCAGTCAGATATCCCTTTGTTCTCCCCGCCCCCAACATTTACCCCCACTCGTCAAGTGATAGGATCATGGCGTAGTGAGAACGCTGAAAGTATGAAATAGCGTTAAACACAAACAATTGATAAGAATATTTCTAATCACTCAAATTTATTGCTGTTGGTCTAGACCTATTACAAATGTAATAATATGACTAATATAAACTGGAGGCGCGGTGGCTGAGCGGCAGCGCCTCCGAACACCAAACCGGGGTCCGGGTTTCGAATCCTGGTGAAGACTGTGATTTTTAATTTCGGGATCTTCGTGCGCCTCTGAGTCCAGCCAGCTCTAATGGGTACCTGACATTGGGAAAAGTATTGGCGGTTGGTCGTTATGCTGGCCATATGACACCCTCGTTAACCGTAGGCCACAAAAACAGATGACCTTTACATCATCTTCCCTATAGACCACAAGGTCTGAAAGGGGAACTTTTTTTACTCAATCTAAACTAATTGTTACAACTGCAATTCCGTGTAAGCTTTTTTTAAAAGTGTTTACTCGGGTTTTATTGTTAGTGAGTTATATCTTGTTGAAAGTATCGTTATTTTATTTGTGTTTCTAAAGTTTCTACATACATTTAGAGTGAAGTAGAAAGGTGTGTATATTTGCACACATTAAACATATATTCAGTTTTGTTCAAAAAGAAGTTGAATCTCCACAGTAAGGGTATAATACGCCTACGCCGGTTGAGTTGTGCTATCAGTTTGGAGCTACAAATCAACAACCGAATATTAACACCACACACACTTAAACAATAATAATACTTCGGTTTATACTGTGTACAGCATAAGCTAGATTCCTGCATGAATCTTGTATCCTATTCAGTAGGAGTAGGCTATAGAGCTATACAAATCTTGTATCATATTCAGTAGGAGTAGACTATAGAGCTATACAAATCTTGTATCATATTCAGTAGGAGTAGACTATAGAGCTATACAAATCTTGTATCATATTCAGTAGGAGTAGACTATAGAGCTATACAAATCCTAAAACTAGAACTAAAAAGAAAACGCAGCCTGTAGTTCTTACAGTTGAGAAGTTTTAAACTTTATTTAAAAGATACAACCAACATTTTGATCTTCGGCCGTGCAGCAGCGTGGGAAAACTGCAAAGACATGAGCAGACGATGTTATTTTTAAAAGACCTGGTCAGTCAATGCTGTTTCTGCTCTTGGAAAGAAGCGCACAAAGACTCTCAATTAAAAACAAATGTATAAATTTACTTTCTAAAGAAATTCAATGATTTGTGACTTGGGAAGGTTTGAAATTAAAAGTTGGAAACAAATAGTAGTAGATAACGCAGTGTACAACTAACAATCACGATATAAAAAGTACTTTAAAAAAAAATAACAACTTATATTTTGAGAAGGGAGACTGCTACAAGCTGTTGTTGTTGTAGTTGTTGTTGTTTTTTTGTTGTTTTTTTTGTTTACTTTTTAAAACTTATGACAGATTTTTGCAGAAAGCAAATCAATTTGTGAAAATAGTGAGTAAGACAGTAATAATTAACAAATTCGATACAAAAGTTTCCTTTATATGGTCGATTAAGATTTTCTTTTCGCCGTCTGCTAAGCCCGTTGATTTGGTCCCAGGCTATATTTGGTTTATTTCGCCATGGATTCCCTCTAGTTTTTTTTTTTAGTACTTGAACCGGCCCGTACATTTCAGAATCACTTTTCTCCACCCACCCCCCAACTCTCCGCCTTGACAAATAGTCTTCCTGTCTTAACAACACTCTCTGTTCTTCTGCTTCTAATTATTTGGAAATATTTGACAGGTTCTATGATATTTTGCTCTGAGCCTTTTTTTACTTTTTACACCCTGCAAAACGTAATCTTCACAAAATACTTTGGCCCTACCCCCTCTCCCCTTATTTTTTACGCTTTCAATAAACCTTTTCCATTTTTAGAATTACCCTTTTTGGTCAGTGTATTCTGGTACGTGATAAGTTTAATTTTAATGGCCCGCTTTAAGACGCCCTTCCAAACTCACTGATTTCTGTCCTGTCAGTTCGATGGCCCACCTTTCGCTCCCCCACCTTTATCGTTCCGACCCCCCTCCCGTTAAAAACTTGAATCTTATCATTTGTTACATCTAATTGGAATGGTGTTTTTGTCGGCCGTTGACTTGTAGCACCAAACTGCTGGTTGACAACTAAACCACTGTAGACGTAATGTATCTTAACTAATAAAACTTCAAATAAGTTGAATAACTTCCGCGTGGACATTACTTAATACAACTTTATTTATAATATAGACAGAATATGAACTAAAATCAATGTACTAGACTTAAGTAATACTATTCTAATAAGATCTAACTCACTACTATAGCACAACCTTTCAGTCTCACGTTTTGGAATCGTCTGTCCTAACTAAGACCAAATGATGACAATGTCACCTATTGTTTATTAAGATCTAGGTTCGCAGTTAGCAATAAGCAAACAACAACCACAATTAGTGTCATGGCGGAGAACCATACTTTATTATATTTAACGCGTGCACCTTTGCGCACCATATCAACACCTATGTTGCATCATTCACAACCAATCGCTAACATCTTCCCATCGTCACCACACACACACATACACATACACACACTCCATCACACATTGCCCTCTTTATAACACTCCTCCACCCAACCATTTGTTACCCTTCAATTCGATTATCTGTATCACATATACCCCCCCCACCCCCACTCTACGCCTTAGGAAACAATCCTACACACAATTCCTGATTATTCATCGACTTATCAGCTCTTTATGGAAATACTTTAAAAAGTCTCTCCAAGGCTTTTCAGCACGAGCCGTTATATTATTGCATCCTACGCATCGAACGCTCACATAATATTTTGGCCGAACCACCCCCACACCTTTCAAGTCTTGCCTAATATAAGTTTTGCCTATGCACTATAATTTGTTACTCACACACAAACACATACTTCTGGCCTGAGAATTCTGGTTTCAATTTTCTAACTTTTCCCGTCCCGACCCCCCAAATTTTTTTTTTTTAATTTTCCTTACAATCACTGACTTTTCTTTGGCTAGTTATATCAGCATTTCTTATCTTATCTTATAAATTACATACGTTCCTCCTTAACAGAAGATACTTACGTCCCGCGCGTATATATATGTCAATCTAGTCGTGTATGTTAATCAAAGACACAAAAAAAAAATGTTATACATGCAATGTATAATGTGAATACTCATCGGCAGCCCGCGCTACTTGTTTGATGAATCATTTTGTTATATTTATGGCACTCTGGTATTAACTGTGTTTTTATGGTTGTAAGCTGCGGGCTTTTTTTGTGTCGTCTTCCGTATCATTGTTTTCTACTTTTCCCTATGTTAGTGATAGTGTACAACAAACGAGGACTACTGTATGGTCATATTAATGAGCTTAAAAAGCAATAAATGTGTTACTAAATTCTCTTAACTTTCTGTTCATATTAATTTTTTTGTGATAAGATTATGGCCAAGTCACTTAAGATCAAAGGAGCGATCTATGGATCCTTTTTTAAGGCCCAGAATTGCGCCCCTGATTTGGGGCTCTGGTACTATTGGCAAGAAGAGAATTTTCTTTTTTTTTTTTCGCTGTTTTAGAACTTCGTTCGAATTGAAGAGTATTATATCCTAGCCCAAGCCTCCCTCACTAAGGCAAGTTATGGTGGCGGACAGGCAAGAACTACATATACTATCAATGCGAGTTCGAAGAATATAGTTATAGGCTAAGTATTTTTGTAATTTAACCTTTTACTTCATTCTTTGTTTTGGTTACTAAACCTCAGAGAGAACCTTTCAGAGAAGGTCTCAGAGTACACGGACTTCCCACAGCGAATCTGTATCGTTGACAAAAAAATTCTATTAACTTATTTTACTAGTATAGAAGTGTCTTGCAGATCAATTAGAATAATTCTTTTCCTTGCAATAATTGATATCATTATGCTTGGTTAAGTTCATGTCTACGATTCTAATAATTAACCCTGAAAGAGCTACATAGTCATGTAATTATTATATCTTTCATTTCGCAATAACAACACAATTAAATAGCAGACTATGCAAAATTTTTGTAACATTTGAACTTCTCTATCTAAATGGCTCTCACCAACATCTCGTTGAGATTCAAAGCACGTATCTGCACAAACTAAAAACAAAGAGACCCACACGTGTTGTTTTGGTTGCATCCTGAGTGGGTGAAGTGTGTTTTCGTTAAAATGTCTAAGAAAGACAGAATGATGAAGACATGATTGTTAAACCATATGCTAGGACAAATTAATACAAGTGCTCTTTCTTCCCTAGTGCCATATGAGCACGAAACGGGTTATCCGAATCAGCCAGGAAGCTAATGACTTAAAGAGTTTAAGTCTCTACCAAACACGCCAGACTAGATGAACACATGAAAACGAGTAGAGAGTTATCATCGTTTCTTTTGAAGGAACGTCCGTTTTGTATAAGATGAAAGTTTGTCATTTGCATTAGTGCAGTGGAGTTTTGATCTAACACTAGGCTATTCCATTGATTGAGTTTAGGCCAATCTGAAGTAGCTATTTACTAAACTTTTTTTTTCTCTCTTGAAGCCAATCTTTTATCCCATAGTTTGTGTTCTTTATGACCAAGTCATTTATTTTAAATATATATATATATATTGTGAAGGAATCGATTGCACACACATTGAGGCACTCGATAGAAACATGCATTCTAAGTCGGAATGTTAAATGTTTATCATTGTAGCTACTTTAAAAAAAAACATTAACCACACACGGTACGCTATGTACATTGCTACTGTCCTCAAAGAATACAAATGTGACTTATCATAAGAATTTAGTTTACATCAGTTATAGAATATACGTGTTGGCATGGATTTCTTGAGAAAAGTCTCTACTGGTATAAGTAACAATGGTGATGACTTACTTTCAACAGGTTTCACTGCTTCTTCCTTCGATAATGGGTTTAATTGATATTCATTGTCATGTCATTTATTTTTTTAAGCGTTTCATTTTGTATTGTCTTAACATTTGTCATTGAGCCGAGAAATTGTTTCTCTTGACTCTAAGATAGTTAGGTACTGACCCTTGACTCAAAGATAGCCAGGTGCAGACACTAGCGGATCCAGAACTTTGGAGTGGGGGGCGATTTTTTTCCAAACCCTAACCCTAACGCCCAGTAAACCCTAACCCTATGCATAAACGTGTGTACAGAACACACACATATATATATATATGAGAATTTTAAAAAGCAGCATTTCTCAACCTTCGGCGAAAAAGTGGGGCAACGCTATATAAGGTTCCCTAGTGGGGTTTGGGGCAAAGCCCCGACGACAAAAGCATTTTCTTGTATTCTACACTGCAGAAACGCATTCTCCTGACATCTACAGCTCATCATTCATTAATGAAGTTCGGGGCGAAGCCCCGACGCTAAAAGCATTTTCTTGTATTCTTTACTGCAGAAACGCATTCTCCTGACATCTACAGCTCATTATTCATTAATGAAGTTCGGGGCGAAGCCCCGACGCTAAAAGCATTTTCTTGTATTCTTTACTGCAGAAACGCATTCTCCTGACATCTACGCTTATTATTCATCAACGGAGTTCGGGGCGAAGCCCCGACGCCAAAAGCGTTTTCTTGCATTCTTCACTGCAGCAACGCATTCTCCTGACATCTACAGTTTATTATTCATCAATAAAGTTCGGGGCGAAGCCCCGACGCTAAAAGCATTTTCTTGTATTCTTTACTGCAGAAACGCATTCTCCTGACATCTATAGCTTATTATTCATCAATGGAGTTCGGGACGAAGCCCCGACGCCAAAAGCGTTTTCTTGCATTCTTCACTGCAGAAACGCATTCTCCTGACATAAACAGCTCATCATTAATTAATGAAGTTCGGGGCGAAGCCCCGACGACAAAAGCATTTTCTTCTATTCTTCACTACAGAAACGCATTCTCCTGACATCTACAGTTTATTATTCATCAATGGAGTTCGGGGCGAAGCCCCGACGCCAAAAGCGTTTTCTTGCATTCTTCACTGCAGAAACGCATTCTCCTGACATATACAGCTCATCATTCATTATTGAAGTTCGGGGCGAAGCCCCGACGACAAAAGCATTTTCTTCTATTCTTCACTACAGAAACGCATTCTCCTGACATCTACAGTTTATTATTCATCAATGGAGTTCGGGGCGAAGCCCCGACGCCAAAAGCGTTTTCTGGCATTTTTCACTGCAGAAACGCATTCTCCTGACCTAAAGCTCATTATTCATACTATTAAAAAAAAGGACCTTTTGAATAATATTGTACTTGAAAGATATTCTAATATGAATTTATAGGCCCTTAATACATTGCAAATAAAACCGATTTTTTCCTTGAAAAGATAAGATACCCCACATATTTAAATTTTGGCTTTGAGGATCGCCGCTGAAAAAAAATTATTCGATAAATAATATTCAATAACATTGTAGTATAAGTTGTGAGTTATAGTCCCAAATTTATTTAACTAGAAAAAATATCCGATTGAGTAAATGTTGGGAAAAGGCGACTATAAATGTATTTTTTTCGGTTTAGAACTCATCTCAATCATGATTCTTATACTGAAAAATTTCGTTTAAATTCTAACTTTTCCAATGCAAAGTCATTCTTAAAATAATTATGATAAATTCATGTGAAATTACATAAACTCTGGTAATGGGAGGGGCGGTAGAAGTAGGGCGACTCGATATAAGAATTTAATTTATAGTATATATAAATTATATTTGTGGCAGATTTTTTACATTTTGTAATTTCTAAACTATAATACTAAAAGAAAAAGTATTGGTTTGTCCGATGGGGGAAATGCAATTGCATATATCGCCCTTCCCACCTGGTGCAACCCTTTTTCATTTAAATTTACTAATGATAAAATTTGAGATTAGAGTATGGTACGACATAATATACAATGGGTTCACATATCAATACGTAGTTTATATTATATAGATATTCAACTAATTTTGTTCACAAACTATGATTCTCCATAAAAATAGGGCCGCCCCCCCCAGCACTCAGAGGGCTAGAGTGGGAAGGGCAGTACATGCAATCGCTTTCCCGCCAACCCCACCGAATCGACCAAGATACCAGAAAGGAGCGACATAATATAAAATTTATAAATTAATTCAACTAATTTTGTTCACAAACTATGATTTCTCCATAAAAGTAGGACCGCCCCCCCCCCACTCAAATGGTTTAGGTGGGAAGGGCAGTAGAGGTATTCGCCCCCCCCCCCCACCTCCAAACGGTAAACAGGGAACGACATAATATAAAGATCGGTTAAAATATCAATAACAGTTTTAGTCATATAGATTTTTAATTGATTCTGTTAGCAAGCTGTGATTTCTACAAATAAATTGGACCGCCCCCCCCACTCGAAAGTGTATGGGGGGGGGGCGGGATTGATACCATTGCCCCCTCCCGACCCCACCAAATCGGTCAACATACTAGAGGAGGGGGCGAAATAATAAAAAAAATAGGTTGAAATATAAATAATTAGTATATATTATTAACATAAGTAATAAATTTGTATACAAATTGTGTGAATTCTATACTAAAATTCGTCCGCCCCCCCCCCCTTACGAAAGGGGGGGGGTCGGCCGAGTGGGGGGGGGCGATCGCCCCTACCGCCCCAACCCCCTGGATCCGCCAGTGGGTGCAGACCCTTGACTCTAAAGATTGCTAGGCTCCGACTTTGTAAATCTGTGTTACGATTCGGTATTTGGTGGTATTGATTTTTTTTTTAAATATTTAATAGAACTTCAATATTTTATTCCCAGCTTATGTTTGGATACAAATTAATACTGCGGTTTAGAAATGTCTAAACTAACCTTTTAGTTTTTGTTCCGTTTTGTGTGTGTGTGTAAAACACGAAAGAAAACGAAAACTTCATAAATCCCCCCCCCCCCTTATAGTACAATGCAGTTTTGTGAACCCGAGGAGAAGATAATTTGATGTAAACTTGTTCAGCTACATTTATATAACAATTTTGCAACTTAAATTGTTTGTTTTTTTTTTGGTTTGGTTTGGTTGCAATAATACTTGAGATTTATAGTTATTTTATGTTTAACAGACGTTCGTCTATGTTTCACGAAATGATATAAACTAATTGACGTAGACTTATAAGTTCGTTCAACCGTGTCGGATGGTTATGCCATTACGGCTTTAGTCTATTTTTTTAAGCTTATCACGTATATTCGTTGACAAACACACAACTGGTCATACCAATGTCTTAAATCGAGTCACCAAATTATACAGCTCAAGACAGTCGAATACTCAATGCCCCAAATGTTTCGTCATCTTCTCTCGCCAAACTTGGTACTTTGGTGTTGCTATTATTATATGTCACGTGTCATAATAGTTTCAGCACTAAAAGCTTCAAACTCAATTTACAATACAATTGAAACTATGTATACATTAACCTAAACCCATAATAACACGCTCCGCAGCCTTCAAAGCTCGATAAAGACGTTTTGAATGTACATACAATGTGTGTTATTATTTTTGTTTATTATAGAGAGATCTGGCTGCAGTGTCATTAGGGTTTGCAAGAACAGAGCACTCTACAAAGGTCCAACAAATGGTGACTTGAACTTTCTGTTTTGATTTGCTGACTCTTGTAATACACGCTCTTTCTACGACTCCATTTCTAGATCTATGAGTCTATTTCAGACTATTGCACCAATATCTTTCAATGGTTCCATTCTACTAACTAGCAAGGCGGATATAATAAATCGATGGAGAAAACACTATAGGAGGAATCGCTGGCATTTGAGGAAGTTGAAATTCATAAAATTAAAAAACACAAAGAATCTGGCTCTGATGGCCTTCCGGCGGAAATGTTTAAAATGTTAGGTGTCGCCCTAACTGAGAGGCTAACAGAATTGTTCGCTCTGTGCTGGGAGAAGTAATTCCACCTGAACTTTGAACTGCCATTCTTATATTCCGATACAAAAATGGTAACAATTCTAACTGTTCCAACTAACGAGGCATCACAATTATGTCAGTAGCAGGAACGTTCTTAGCTCGAATCTTGCTTGACCTACTAACCAACTCTATAGTGGAAGAGGTGCTATCTGAGAGCCAATGTTGCTTTAGAGCTGGTAGAGGTAAATCTGACATGATATTTGTTTTGCGACAATTACAAGAAAAAATGCATAGAGCAAAACCTAAACCTATTATGCCTTTGTGGATCTCACCAAGGCTTTCGACAAGACTTATGGAGGATTTTGAGCACGCTCGGATGCCCACATAGATTACTATCCATTCTCAATCAGCTTCATGTGGGACAAAAAGACTAGATTAGACACAATGGTGACATGTCTGATTAATAGGGATAGAAAATGGCGTGAAGCAGGGCTGTTTACTTTCCTCTACTCTGTTAACTATCTTCTTTGGCATAATTCTGGGTCTAATGAAGCAGTGGTCTGGGGCAGTAGTGCTTTCGGAGAGAGTGTGGCGGAATAAATCTCTATGCCTGCCTACAAAAATCAGTATCTACCGAGCAGTGCTTCTCTCAACCCTTCTCTATGGATCAGGCTTCGCTCAGACGGCAATGTGTTAAAAATTAAATTATAGCTTTTATATAGCGCTACTTTCATGCTTATAGCATGCTCAGAGAAGCAATGTTCCAACATCGTTTGTGGCCCAGTGGGGGGAGAGGGTATCTGGGAGAAGGTTTTCCGTGCTGTCTTCGAGCGCTCAGTAAACACAAATCTGCTCGAATCGGGTGCCGAACCTGGAGCCCCCTTCATAGGTAGCCAAGCCAAGCTAAGTTGAAGCGTACTTAGCCTCTCGATCACGCGTCCCTATAATCAATCAATTATTACATGAGCTACAGGCCTCCAGCTCTCGGTCAACGAATTGGCATACGCTGCCGCTTCTTTTGGTTTAACTATAAGCCTCGAAAAAACAGAAGTTATGTTCCAGAAGTAACCCAATAAAATCTACTCAGCCCTAAAGGTCACCATGAATGGACACCCCTTTAACGTGGTTGACCACTTCACATATCTGAGAAGCGTGGTATCAAATGACGTATCGCTTTCAAGGGAAGTTGATACCCGTCTGGTCTGGGGCAGTAGTGATTTCGGAGAGAGTGTGGCGGAATAAATCTCTATGCCTGCCTACAAAAATCAGTATCTACCGAGCAGTGGTTCTCTCAACCCTTCTCTATGGATCTGAGACATTGTTACTATACAGAAAGCAACTAAGACTTCTTGAACACTTCAACTTGATTCGAGGATGATAAGTGGGAGAGATAACCTGTTCAAACTTTGTACCAGACTGTGTAACAAGCAAACTGTAAGAAATGCTGGCGAAAAAAAACCCAACAAAGCTACGTAAGGGGAAGAGCTGCATTATCACTGAGATATCTCTCAATATTGCAGAGTTTAACTGCCTTTTCAATATCAAACAAAAGTAATTATTTATCACTACTTGATGGACTAAATGGTTATTTTTTGTGATTGATTTATGTATTTTCATCCACTATGAATAATTGTGTACAATTTTAACTTACTTCGATTATGGGAATAGGAATAAAAAACGTGTACAACATTTGTACCAACAGACAGACGGACAGACAGACGGACTGGGCTAATATAAGCTTTGTAATAATAAACTTAATGCATTCTATCCTTTCTGTAGAAGTAGCCTCTTATTTATAAGCCTACTAAAACATCTGTCTTATACACACATATTATTTTCAATTTCTGATACTGAAATATGAAATATTCCTATTATAATGTAAAACAAAGATTGATTGCATGTTTCAAAACAAGCAATATTACAGGTAATAAATACTCTCTTAAGATTTTTAAAAGATACAAATTCTAAAAGATGCCTTTTTTTAACTTTGAGAATAAAGTAAAGTTTAGAAATATTTATAAAAATAAAAAAGCTTTACAGTAAAAAAATACAAAAAAACAAGGTTACAAAAGACAGTTTGTGTGGAAACACAAACTCAAAATCGGCACCCGAAGTGGCCCACCCAGGCAGGCTTTAATATTTTCAGAAAGAACATCCGAATGAAATTATATCAAAGACAAATGAGAGATAAGAATGGAGAATGAAGGTTAACAGATCTTGTGTAGTGCCCCAACGGTCCAGCAGATCAGAGGATAGGTGAAAGTGAATGTAAAGTTAGATATGAACCTGACCTAATTAGTTCCCTTTTTAGACCTTGTGGTCTATAGGGCAGATGATGTAAAGTTCATCTGTTTTTGTGGCCTACGGTTAACGAGGGTGTCATGTAGCCAGCACAACGACCAACCGCCTTTACTTTTCTCCAACTAATGTCAGGTACCCATTAGAACTGAGTGGTTTCAGGGGCGCCCAAAGATTCCAATGTTGAAAATCCCAGTCTTCACCAGGATTCGACCCGGAACCACCGGTTCGGAAGCTAAGCGCTTTACACTCAGCCACCGCGCATCCCCTGGACTAAGTCTTATAATCTAATTGTTTTGAAAAGGCTCAAATCGTCAAAAAAAAAAATTTACGCAATAAAATAAAAAACTGCTTGCATAACTGATTTTAAAAATTAGATTTTTCACTTTCAGAAAAAAAAAAGTAGCCGTTGCATCAGAACTTTGAATGGTCTAAAATATTTTGATGTCGGATTTTCAATATCTTTTCTAGTTTACGAGATCTAAACGGGACGGACGGACAGACGGACAGACGGACAGACATTTCACACAAAACTAATAGCGTCTTTTCCCCTTTCGGGGGCCGCTAAAAATATAACGCATTCCGCGCTACCCAGTCTGAGAGAGCACTTTGCAAGACAAACTATTGTTTCAAAATTAACCAGCAATGTTGTACTTCGCACCGTGGCAGATTTAGAACTTCTGAGATCTATTTCAAATACTATTACACAATTTATAACGGAATACTACTTTACTGCTAGTGCACTCAATCTCCCTAAAAGATACTTCCTTCCTAAGGAAAAAAAAATCTAAATTTCACAGAGCTGACCATTTTTATTACGCATAAGCCTAAATTTAAATTTTATATTTTACTGAAGGAAAACGAAATTGTTTCTCAAAAAGTTTTATCGACAACATTTTACATTTTTTTTTTTTACGATACGGAATACTTGAAAATATCCTGATACTTTTTTAAGTGCTATAAAATATGTCACGACAAATAAATTGAAACTCGATTATTCTTGTAAAACAACTTCGTGGGGACACTAAATTGGATTACATCGAAACAATTGGCTCAAAGAGAAATATTTGGTTTACGTGTATATTCTGTTTTTATTTTTAAAAAAAAGCTTTCGATTCTGCGAGTGAACAGAAGATTTGTTGAACATTAGAGAACGTTTGATTTAATAGAAAATAGATCTAGACAAGATAAAAAGATTAATCTATTCACTTAAAGTGCGTGTGTGTTTGGTATCACAACATGCCCACAACATCTGCCCTTTTCTTAGAGGTAAATTACAATTCAGTATAACTTCTCTTATTTTGTTCCCATTAGATCTAGTGCTTATAGGTCATAAAAGGTTTTTTTTTTTTTTTAGATGTACAGTGTATGGGACATTAGAGTAGACGGTTTGTACAGGAATACATGTTGCAGAGTAGGCTGTAAACTTTGTATGGCTTAATCATTTCACGTCACACTAATAATTCTAACTATCCATCTTCTTATCTTATCTTATATAATACAGACGTTACTTCAAAAAATAAGTATAGTAATTGACAAAAACAAGTTGAGACATTTGAAGAGAATACACCAATGACAAAAGTCGTCTCCTTTTATTAAACTATTTACAAAATTGGAAATAATTTTGTATTGAGCTTATCCAAACTGTCATCTTTCAGGCCTTCCGTTACACAATAAACTCAACAATGTCAAGAACGCTAAATTTAACCTCAATGTCGCCAAGTTCATTGATACAAATATTTAACCTCAATGTCGCCAAGTTCATTGATACAAATAGTTGACCTCAATGTCGCCAAGTTCATTGATACAAATATTTGACCTCAATTTTTTGTGCTATTATGCACTAACCTATCAAATCGACAATTATGTCCATGTGTTGCCTTTATTGTTTTTAAATACTCAAAGCTGCGCAGCGCTACTGCTGTGTGTGTGTGTGTGTGTGTGAGAGAGAGAGAGAGAGAGAGAGAGAGACAGAGAGAGATTCACAAAATAAATTTGATTCTATACTGCAAAAAATGAAAAAAAAATCATAGCTTATAACATTTCCTTTTATTTTGGATACTTCATATACCTTGCAGCTAGCTAGCAATAGTTTTTCCACCTTATAAAAAGAATTTTGTCTCAGAAAACTAAAGTAAATGTAATTATAAAGCTTTAAACTTTAAAAAATGTCCAGAAGATCTCAGGCACTAACGTCAAAGATCTAGGCAAGTGATAGATTCCACTTTAGAAATTATTTTTGTTGTGTTTTGCATTTATCAGACGCCCCTGAGCGGCGGTGTTTGATTTGCTTCGTTACATTGTTAATGATTGGCGCCCCTATATTTTTCTATTTTATTTTGTAACAGAAGTCAATCAGAGGTCAGAGTAACCTTAGAAGTTTGAGCCTGCATTGCGTAGCTCTTTAAAAATTCTCATGTCATCTGGTTTCTGAGTTCTTTTTATTCAATTGTTCCCTAGCATTTGTCATCGAAGGGTGTGTTTTTCATCAAGAAGGAGGAATATGTGTGTATGTGTGTGTGTGTGAGAGAGAGAGAGAACGTAATAGGAGAAAAGTGCAAGAAAAAATGGAAGAATGAGAAGAAAGAGTTGACGGAAAGAAAAGAGAAGAAAATAGTGTCAAACAAAATGTAACATTCAATTCAACGATAGGTCCTATTTATAAATAGCATTAGCGGCCCCGAAAGGGAAAAAGACCATATTAGTTTTGTGTGGCCTGTCTGTCCGTCCCATTTTGATCTCAGAAACTAGAAGAGAAAATGAAAATCGGACATCATGATGTTTGAGATCATTCAAGGTTCTGATCCAACGGCTACTTTTTTTCTTTTCTGAAAGCGAAAGCGAAATTTTTGTAATCAATTATGCAAGCAGTTATTTTTTATTTTTTTTTTGTATAAAAATACTCTATTTTTACAACTATTCACTATTAATAGTAAAACACTTGAAGCTTTTAGTAAGGGAGATTACTATTCACCATTTTTAAACACATTTATGCAAATGGTTTTAGATTTTTTATCAGAAAATATTATTTTTTACAATTGTATTGCTAAGTTTATATAAGTTCTGTCATATTAAATTCTACATTTACAAAAAAATGTTAATTTTTTTTAACGACAAAAAATCTATTTACTATGCAAATAAGTAGGACGTAATTTAAAAAACATTTAATAAGTATTTTTTCATATTATCGCGTGAACTGCAATGCGTAGTAATTACAATTCAAACACAGTACTAAAGGAATTTTTTTATTTTGGGAAATGTTTTTTCCTTGAGGCTTTGAATAAGAGATTGACCCTTTACAAAACAATTAGATCAATTAGATACTCGTTATAAGACATCAGTTAGGCCAGGTTCACATCTAACTTCACATTCACTTTCACCTATCCCTTGGTCTGCTGGACCTTTGGGGCACCACACAGGATCTGTCAACCTTCTATCTCCATTCTTCTCTGTCACTTGCCTTTGATAGAATTCCATTATGATATTCTTTCTGAAAATATTGAAACCTGCGTTTTTTACCTGCATGGGTGGACCACTTCTGATAGAATTTAATACCGATATTCTTCTTTTAAATATTGAAACCTGCTTTTTTTTCCTGCCTGGGTGTACCACTACGGGGGCCGATTTTAAGTTTGTTTCCACACAAAACTGTCTTTGTAACCTTGTTTAGTTTATGTGATTGCTACGAGAAAAAAAGATACTATTTCCATTTTTTTTAATTTAAAAATTCTTAATACTTAATGTATATTATGAACTTAAATACATGTTTGTATATTAAATCACCTGGTAACAGAGGAAGAAGAATATTATAAATTTGAAGGTTGCCCCTGTGCAATTCAAATGGCATATATATATATATGAGCACAACAAACTGGAGTTTGACATTAGATTACAATTCAATTGTGCTGTTCATTTTACTACTAAAGACGTGTTATAACAGACAATTGTTAATTGATAAAGCTTAGTTTACATTTGGTTTGAGTCATAAGAAACATTCATGTGTAGACAGCAATAAAACAACGAACTACAGACTATCAATAACCACAATCCATTCTTCCTCCAGTACAACATGTACCTTCAAAAATCACGATTGCCAGCTATCAATCACATCCAATGCTGTACCATGTTCAAAGTACGTTTGAGTCGAGGGAATGCTAGCAAAAAGTGGCTTCAATAGAGTCCAATTTCATTTTAAGATGAATTCATTTTGAAAAATTATAACGAACAAAGTTTTCACTCTATGACCAATTTTTGTACCCGAAGATATACATAAAAGTCAAATTTTTAGAAAAATTGTTAGATCTCATTTTAAACAGCGTGTCCACCCATCCATGAAAACTTGCAAGATTATAAGAGGAATCGTAAATAAATATATGTATAGGATGTGTTCACTTGCTTTAAAAAAAAACAAGAGTGTCGAATTTAAAAAATGAACCTAACAAAAACACACATGAGATAACATGACACTAGAATAGGTAGCAGGCAGACAGACAGACAGACAAACGGACGGACGCACGGACGGACGGACGGACAGACAGATAGATAGATAGATAGATAGATAGATAGATAGATAGATAGATAGATAGATAGATAGATAGATAGATAGACAGACAGACAGTGATTCTACACTATTTTACAACAACATTTGAGTTTAGTAATATTTGGATGTTACTTTGATTTGAAACTGGATTAACTTTTAGCAATAGCTCTTTTGTAAATCTAGCTTACTGAAATAGAATCAAAGTGGATGAAGATGATTTATACAATTTGAATGTTGAGATGATTTTACGGACACACCCCCACACTAATAACAGCCCGCCTCAATCACACACACACACACTTCTATAACAGTAAAACTTCTCGCTTCTCGAGTTCGTTCTATATTTCACACCACTATAAATCGCCACTGTTATGAGTGGTGCGCATCTAGTACTTGGTGCACATAACAGAGATGCAACAATATAATTAATACCTGCCACAGTTATTAGCATAATTTGTAATGCATTTAGTCTTGACCTTTTAAACAACAAACCCATATAACTATTTAATGATCTCAAACTTTTCCAGCTACTATTATCTACAACAATAATAGGGTTAGGAGGTAGGAGGTCTCATGGGATTACGCGATGCCTACAGCAACTTCTGCGCCACGTTTTTCAGCCCTATTCAAACATCAATATTGTGTAGGAAATGTTTATTTTTATATCATGAATAATTCTTCCCTGACATGAGTAAGTCACATCATTGTGACCTGGCAACTTAGAAGATTCATAATTACAGTTTGAGTTTTCGATTAATACTACACTACACCAATCACTAACGTATTGAGTCCAGTATCGATATTTATTACAGATAAAGGAGTACTTGCTGATTTTATTTTGAAAAAAAAATTGAAATGGTGCCCTATTTAAAATATTAAACGATTAATCAAGAATCTAGAGATCTTATAAAACTTTTGAAATTTCCTTCAGAAATGAAGGTTATTACGTCATAGATGTGCGAAATGACAGTATCTCATGTTTGGAAGTGCAAATCTCACGACCAAGACCAAGTATTCTTAAAGACAATAATTTAGTGTTAGTTGTACACACATACACACCAATCCGTGGTACTGGTGTGCCCTTTTCGAAGTAGTCTATATAGATTTTTTTATCTTGCAATATTTTAAAACAAACCAAAAAAAACGGAAAATAAAAATAAAAAAAACATTTCTCTCGTTATATTTTATACATTGCATACGTTCCATCAAAAGAGAATATAATGGCGTCCTTCGTGTATCTATGTATTAAAACAGTTCATCGAGTCGTACGTGTTAAATAATACGTAAACAAGCTGTTTCGAGCTCTATCGGCACTAGGGAAGAAGAAGCACTTGTACGAATATCTCCTTTATTATGGTATAAGAAATGTGCCTTTATCTTTGTGTCTTTCTGAGTACTTTATTAGTTTGTGTTTTTTTTTATATTTGAATGTTATGTTTTATTGATTCATGTATTATTGGTACTTTACTTTGTAGTCTTCTGTCCTGATAATAAGAACAAGTCTGTATAGTAGCAAAACAACAAAAGGTCAAGAGAAACACTTGTTTAAAAAAGAAAATCAAATAGAGAGATATGTTCAGCCTAGTCACCTAGGTGCATCTGTGTTTGATAATGGAAGTTAAGTATCAAATAGGACCAGCTCATAATTAATGCCAAAATAAAGAAATACATTTTAATTAAGTATTATTACTTCTGATTAACCTCAGTCTGAGAGTGAAGATTATTCATCTCTGCCTTTAATATTGTAATAGACTTCCTACTCTTACTTCTAGTTAAAGAGTATTGTATTTTTCTAACGTGCTGTGTTTGATTTTAAAGAGCTATTAACTTGGCAATATTTTAAAGTTCATTTCTGAACAAACGATGCTAGCTTATAATTACTTGAACACGTTTGATAAAATCTAGGGAAAAAAAGTCAAATATATTTAATACATTACATCAGCATGAAAGCAAGAAAACAAACAAAAAAGTACTTTTACCCTGCCATAGTTTGAAATCTAAGTATTATCTATATCCAATGTAAGCCGGCACTACACATAGTCCAGTGGCGAAAAATATCTACTTCCGCTCTTGCTGGCAGCAGTTCTCTGTTCTTCGCTCCTTCCGTTCAGAGAAGAAACGTCCAACCCAAAGCGACGAAATAGTCAGAAGTGAAGGAAATCAAACAAACATACACAGGTCTGGTCAAAAATGGAAGCTATAATTACGTTGCTTTTTTTCTTGCTTTGTTATGTTTAGGCTTTCATTTTTTTTTTTTACTTTTATAAACGAAAAACCATTTTATTGGTCAATACTCAGAGATAAAACTTATGTTTTTATAATACATGCACGCTTAGAAAAACCACTTTACGCTTAAGGATATATCGCTCATTTATTTTTGAAACGACCGTGTTAACGGCCGATAACTCTCGGATAAAAGTATGTTATAAAATATTCATCTTTTCATCAATGCGTGCATTAATAGTGGGTTTTTTTTTTCCCGCCTATTTCTAGACTTGAACTATAGTATCTGCTGCGGCAAATGACCTACAGAAGGTTGCTTTTATTTTGTTTGATTGGAGACAGGCTTTCTTTATGTGTGTGAGTGTTGCCGTAGATTTAGTGTACACCAAACGACAAAGACGAACTCCAGCGATGTAGTTCTTATAGTCTCCAAACGAAATATACAATGTGCTCGGAACTGACGCAATAAACCAAGGCGAGGTCAAGCCAAGTTTAAAATGACCACTTACTACGTCAGACGAAACGTCTGATAAAGAAAAAAAATGTAACTCATGCGCGATTTTGAAATCGTCTAATTGCAACATGTCTCTGGCGAGCGATGAGCGAGCGTTGCATTCTGGCTTGCATAAAATTTACCATCCCGCGACAAACAAATAGGGCCTGGAAAAAAAACAACAGATCTATTAGTGAAATCAAAGCCTGTCATTCGAACATAATTATACCGCCGCTGCTGGACTGCTCGAGGGCTGGTCAAATAGAGGGGGCGCTGCGACAACATGTAGGGCTGCCGTGGCGCAAAAATCATAAGGTGTTATCTCGACATGGAAAAAGCCAACAACCCTGGAGCTATTTTATATGTTTGTTGGCGAGAAGAAAAAAAAAAGGCGCGAAAATGTCCAGATTGTGTAAACGCTGGTGATTAACATCTTCAACAGACACTTCCGTTTTCTGACAATAAATGGCAGAAACAAGACAAATAAACGGATATCTGATAATCTATCCATTACACACCAAAAAAAAAATCTACTTTTCAATAACTTAATTTGCAAATCTTTTTTTATATTTTTTTCCCTAACCTTCTGAACTGCAATTAAAATTAAAGTAAACAGATAGTAGTTCAGAAAGTCTATGTTTCTAATAGAAGAAAGTAATAAAAAAAAATAGATGTATTCAGACCATATTCTACAGAACAGTTTTTTCAGTCAAAGTAGAACTTCATTATTCTACTTTGCCAGGGCCATCTAAAGAATACCGAAGTACTTTATAGATTAGAACTACTTTCAGAAAAGTATAAAGTTTAAAAGATAATTATAAATAAAGTATAGGCCTACATATATAAAACAAAAATGCTAGTTTGGGGATTGAACCCACGACATTTGTTTGACGCTCCATCCACTTATCTATCCAGCCATATGACCATATGTGAAATTTTAGCAGGAAATTGTTTTAATTTTTAACGTCCCCGGAAAGGGGAAAAGACGCTATTAGTTTTGTGTGGACTGTCTGTCCGTCCGTCCGTCTGTTCCGTTTAGATCTCGTAAACTAGAAAAGATATTAAAAATCCGACATCATGATATTTTAGACCTTTCAAGTTCTGATGGAACGGCTAATTTTTTTTCTTTTCTGAAAGTAAAAAAAAAATAATTTTTAAAATCAACTATGCAAGCATTTTTTCATAAAAATACACCATTTTTACAACTATTGACTATTAATAGTAACAAACACAGGAGGCTATTTACTTATTTAAACCCTTATTTATTAGAGGAATTGATGATAATTTAAACATTTTTTTGAAACTTATTGGCCCTTACCGTCACTCAAAGGAAAAGCAAGATGATCAGACATATTTGAGGAAGCATACTCGTGTCTAGGAAATCATCAACTTAATTTGAGTAGGCCTAGCTTAAAACTGTCAATGACTGGTAGAGTTACCGGAACTTTAATCTTGCTTAAAAGAAATCTAGACTGTACGTTTCTTAGATATCATCAGCCGTATAAACCAAGAGGCTCTGAGTGTAACATTTTTAATTTGCAGCATCTTATGGATAACAGTTGAATACAAGTAGGAAAGTGAGGATAAAACAGAAGAGACTTCTGAGAAACTTGTTATTTGTTATTGTGCGTAAAGGAAAAGGTCTCAGAAGATTTTGGAAACTGAAAAATATTTCACTTGATTTCCTAGAATGTGCAGCCCGATGAGAGTAGCTCGTATGTGTACTAGAAAATAAATGAATTAAACATTTTTAGTTGATGATACTGGACATATTAGCGACCTAAATCTAAAACTGCATGGCAAGAGCAAGGACACATTGTTTTCTAGCTCTGTAAATGATATCAGTGATTTAAAATGAAGCTAAAGCAGTTTAACTTTAATTTAAACAAGGTTACAAAGACAGTTTGTGTGGAAACACAAACTCAAATCGCCCCCCCCCCCCACCCAAAAAAAAAAAAGATCCACTCAGGCAGTTAAAAAGGCAGGTTTCAATATTTTCAGAATATCATAAACTATAAACTACAAACTATCAATAGCTACAAAAAGATACAAAAAAGAAGACACGTGCTAGCGTTACAGTTGTATTGATCGACAAACGACTTGATATCACGAAATACGGAGATTTATGAATGTTATTATTATTGCATCGTTAATATTCATACGTATTCAATAAATGGATGAATATGAAGATATAGTTAAATCCTAGATGTCTCTTAGAAAGACCGCATCACGAATGGAAAGATTAGAAACAGGATTAATATAGCAATTGAACCTCGCGATGACCCGCTAACCATTGTCGAAATACGTGAACTCAAACTCTATGGCCACATCACAAGGTCCTTAGGGCTCGCGAAGACCTTCCTTTAGGGAACAGTACCAGGGAAAAGATGAAGAGAAAGTCAAAGAAATGACAGGCCTGTCAGTGAATGAGATTCTATCAAATGTAAAGGACAGAGAGGAATGGAGAAAGACGGTGGACAGATCTTGTGTGGTACCCCAACGGTCCAATAGATAAAGGGATAGAAGAAGTGAAAGTGATGTTAAATGTGAACCTGGCCTAACCGATGTTATTCATTGATTATCTATTTCATTTAAAGTCGCAATAAAGTCTCAACAAATAAAACTTTTCTCTTTAATTAAGTGTTTCGGTTTGCTCTAGTTCTCGTGAATAATATGAAACACTGTTTATGGGACCCAGGGTCTATAGTTTAAAAAAAATAAATTTTAATGTCATTATTGTTTAAAACATAAATTAAGTTTTACATATTTGCAAACTAAATAACTTTTTTCTGTTAAAAAAAAGAAACGATATTTTTAAATGTGATCTATAAAGTATGACAGAAATTAAATAACTTAGTAATAAAATTTTGAAAAAAAAATTGACAAAAATCTAAAAACGTTTGCATAAATGTGTTAAAAATATGCTTACATACTTGATTTTTTAAAATTAAATTTCGCGCTTTCAGAAAAGAAAAAATTAGCCATAGCATCAGATCTAAAATATCAGGATGTCAGCTTTTCAATATCTTTTCTAGTTGACGAGATCTAAACGAGGCGGAGGGTTTCCCACATTTAAAAGAACAATATTAAACTTGAAGTGGTCAACTCTATAAAAACTACCCCGAAGAGTCCTTTAAATGATTTTGAAGAGGAAGACTGCATGCATGCATTTATAAATCAAATTTCTAAAAACTGAGCGAAATTTTCTGAAGATTCCTTTTACATTGAACTTATTAATCTTCAAAAAAAAATTTGTTATGAAATAGAAATTCTATGAACGTTGTGTGGGAAGCGGGCTCGAGTGGCCAAGTATGCTTGAGCTTGGCTTGCTACCTATGAAGCGGGCTCGGGTGGCCAAGTATGCTTGAGCTTGGCTTGCTACCTATGAAGCGGGCTCGAGAGGCCAAGTAAGCTTGAGCTTGGCTTTCTACCTATAAAGCGGGCTCGAGTGGCCAAGTATGCTTGAGCTTGGCTTGCTACCTATGAAGCGGGCTCGAGTGGCCAAGTATGCTTGAACTTGGCTTGCTATCTATGAAGCGGGCTCGAGTGGCCAAGTAAGCTTGAACTTGGCTTGCTACCTATGAAGCGGGCTCGAGTGGCCAAGTAAGCTTGAACTTGGCTTGCTATCTATGAAGCGGGCTCGAGTGGCCAAGTAAGCTTGAACTTGGCTTACTACCTATGAAGCGGGCTCGAGTGGCCAAGTAAGCTTGAACTTGGCTTACTACCTATGAAGCGGGCTCGAGTGGCCAAGTATGCTTGAGCTTGGCTTGCTACCTATGAAGCGGGCTCGAGTGGCCAATTACGCTTGAACTTGGCTTACTACCTATGAAGTGGGCTCGAGTGGCCAAGTAAGCTTGAACTTGGCTTGCTACCTATGAATCGGGCTCGAGAGGCCAAGTATGCTTGAGCTTGGCTTGCTACCTATGAAGCGGGCTCGAGAGGCCAAGTAAGCTTGAACTTGGCTTGCTACCTATGAAGCGGGCTCGAGAGGCCAAGTATGCTTGAGCTTGGCTTGCTACCTATGAATCGGGCTCGAGAGGCCAAGTATGCTTGAGCTTGGCTTGCTACCTATGAAGCGGGCTCGAGAGGCCAAGTAAGCTTGAACTTGGCTTGCTACCTATGAAGCGGGCTCGAGTGGCCAAGTAAGCTTGAACTTGGCTTACTACCTATGAAGCGGGCTCGAGTGGCCAAGTATGCTTGAGCTTGGCTTGCTACCTATGAAGCGGGCTCGAGTGGCCAAGTATGCTTGAACTTGGCTTGCTATCTATGAAGCGGGCTCGAGTGGCCAAGTAAGCTTGAACTTGGCTTGCTACCTATGAAGCGGGCTCGAGTGGCCAAGTAAGCTTGAACTTGGCTTGCTATCTATGAAGCGGGCTCGAGTGGCCAAGTAAGCTTGAACTTGGCTTACTACCTATGAAGCGGGCTCGAGTGGCCAAGTAAGCTTGAACTTGGCTTACTACCTATGAAGTGGGCTCGAGTGGCCAAGTAAGCTTGAACTTGGCTTACTACCTATGAAGCGGGCTCGAGTGGCCAAGTAAGCTTGAACTTGGCTTACTACTTATGAAGCGGGCTCGAGTGGCCAAGTAAGCTTGAGCTTGGCTTGCTACCTATGAAGCGGGCTCGAGTGGCCAAGTATGCTTGAGCTTGGCTTGCTACCTATGAAGCGGGCTCGAGTGGCCAAGTATGCTTGAGCTTGGCTTGCTACCTATGAAGCGGGCTCGAGTGGCCAAGTATGCTTGAGCTTGGCTTGCTACCTATGAAGCGGGCTCGAGTGGCCAAGTATGCTTGAGCTTGGCTTGCTACCTATGAAGCGGGCTCGGGTGGCCAAGTAAGCTTGAGCTTGGCTTGCTACCTATGAAGCGGGCTCGAGTGGCCAAGTATGCTTGAGCTTGGCTTGCTACCTATGAAGCGGGCTCGGGTGGCCAAGTATGCTTGAGCTTGGCTTGCTACCTGTGAAGCGGGCTCGAGTGGCCAAGTATGCTTGAGCTTGGCTTGCTACCTATGAAGCGGGCTCGAGTGGCCAAGTATGCTTGAGCTTGGCTTGCTACCTATGAAGCGGGCTCGAGTGGCCAAGTATGCTTGAGCTTGGCTTGCTACCTATGAAGCGGGCTCGAGTGGCCAAGTATGCTTGAGCTTGGCTTGCTACCTATGAAGCGGGCTCGGGTGGCCAAGTATGCTTGAGCTTGGCTTGCTACCTATGAAGCGGGCTCGAGTGGCCAAGTATGCTTGAGCTTGGCTTGCTACCTATGAAGCGGGCTCGGATGGCCAAGTATGCTTGAGCTTGGCTTGCTACCTATGAAGCGGGCTCGAGTGGCCAAGTAAGCTTGAACTTGGCTTGCTACCTATGAAGGGGGTTCGAGGTTCGACACCAGAGCAGCGTTGTGTTTACTGAGCGCCTTAAGGCAGCACCGAAAACCTTCTCCCAGTTACCCCCCCCTACCCCCACTGGTACAAAACTGAGATTGGACCACAGCGCTCTGAGCATGCCATAAGCATGAGAAGTAGCGCTATATAAAAGCTAGAATTTATTTGTTTTTCTCATTTAACATTTCTCAATACCAAATGCAAATGAAATTAGTATTGTTTAACAGACATGGTTTCTGTTTAACAGTACCTGTAGGTACAGATCAGCTGGGAGAAGCTTTTCAAAATTAAAACTACTACTGCAAAGTAGTTCAATACTAGTTAGACATCTAACTAAGGATTTTTATTTTTATTTTTGAGGCTTTGAATAAGAGATTGACCCTATACAAAACACTAAGATAAATAAGATAATCATTATATGAAATCAGTTTGGCCTGGTTTAAATCTAACTTCACCTTCACTTTCACCTATCCCTTGGTCTGCTGGACCGTTGGGGCACCACACAAGAACTGACAACCTTCTTTCTTCATTCTTCTCTGTCATTTGCCTTTGATAGAATTTCACTCCGATATTCTTTTTGAAAATATTGAAACCTCCCTTTTTACCTGCCTGTGTGGACCACTTCGGGAGCCGATTTTGCGTTTGTGTTTGCACACAATTTGTCTTTGTAACCTTGTTACATTTTAAATTAACAGATACATTTGTATCAAATGTGCAATTGTGCACTACAATATATAAAAGACGTAAAGTAATCATTTTTGATACTACAAGCTCTTGTCCAGGAAGCCAAACATTGGCCCCTTATTATAATTAAAATTGACAAATCAGTAGGAAGGGGGCATGGCGGAAGTGATATCCCCCCTGTTTCCACTCTTGACCGACCTCATGGCTAGGTTTAATGATGTGTGTAATTTCTAAACGCTAGATGACGTGAAATATTTTTACGCTTCGCATGATTGTTTTGTTCATGACAATGTTTTGATAACATCTTCAATCGCAGGCCAAATATGAAGCGAGAGAGAAAATAAAGGATTGGTAAAAAGATGATGGAGTATGCTACTGCTACTGCTAAGAAAGTAACAAGTAACTTAATGAGGAAGTTCGAAACGGGATCACTGTAACTATTGGGCCCAGCGATAACCTGCTGACCACTGTCAGCAAACTGAAACTGTATGGCCATATCCTAGAGGCTCGCAAAGACTTTCCAGTATATCACATGATCCTAGAGGCTCGCAAAGACTTTCCAGCATATCACATGATCCTAGAGGCTCGCAAAGACTTTCCAGCATATCACATGATCCTAGGGGCTTGCAAAGACCTTCCAGCATATCACATGATCCTAGGGGCTTGCAAAGACCTTCCAGCAGAGAACAGTGCCAGGGGAAAGAAGAAGAGGCAGAGAAAGCGATTGGAAGACAACATCAAGGCAAAAGACAGAAAGGAGAAAGAGGATTGACACATCAACGGTTCAACAGACCAAGGGATAGGTGATGAGGAGATGAAGGGGAAATAATGAGATGTCATCTTAGAAGTCGTCATTAGCTTGTCTAACCATTTCTTTCTAACTGAAGTGCTGCCATTAACAATAGTTAGGAATAGTTCAAAGAGTTCACAGTTTGGTATCATCAATTATAAAAGAAACACACACACCTCCGCACACTCCCACACACCTCTGTTCACTACCCCCACACCACTACACCCCAAATAACCCGATCTAAATGTACACGAAGCGTTGCTAAATCTGTGCCCTCTCCTTCCTGTCTCTAGACCCTGCTTTTTTTACCTGGACAAATATTTTAAAAGTCTTCTAATGAAAAAGCTAATTCCTAAATGGCGTTATAGTATCGTGTCAGGGCAATAAATCCAAAACGGCGAGATATTGGTTTGGCCGAGGAGGGCACTGGGCAAGTTTGTTCTCAAGCCGTGAGTCTGTGACAGATATCAGCAAACAAAGCATGGGGCAGGAAAGACTTGTGAAAATATCGAACGACCCACGGATTGTATCTGGCGAGTTTTATGGCGGTTTACTCTAGTCTCCTTGGAGACAGACGACCTTAGTTTTGATGATCTGACTGATCTCTGGACAGACAACGAGTTCAAGTCATTTGCATAAGTAGACGCGTCACTGTTCTAAAAATAAAACCATGAAATTAATAACATTTTAAAATCAAAGCCTAATATAAAAACTAAAGGGGCGGTATCTGGTGTTTTCACATTGAAATTCGCGATACTAAAATGTTGCTGCTAATAGTTGAAAATTCTAACTTACAAACTAGAAAGACTGACTTTTTTGTGTCTTTAGCTGATAAAAAAACACTTTTGTATCCTGTCTTTGAAGTGTTTTACTTGAGTGGATTTCTTTCACTTTTGAGTCGAGAGGAATTTTCTTTGAAAGAAAATAAGCATTTCTACTGGGATTTGTTGAGGGTTCAGTCCCCCCCCCCCCACTAAAAAAAATACTTACTACTCATTAAACTGTTTTCGTACCAGTCACAGTCTACACCCATGACTTATATGTACACATGTGTTATTTTAGTAGGCGCGGTGGCTGAGTGGTAAAGCCCTTAGCTTCCAAAAAGTTGTGTCCTGGGATCGAATCCTGGCCTGTAATTTTTAATTTAATTTTGGAATCTTTATCTTAATCTGAATTCTAAAAAGTTCCTGACATTAGATGGGGAAAAGTTAAGGTGGTTAGTTATTGTGCTGGCCACCAGATACCTTCGTTAACTGTGGGCAACAGAAATAAAGGACCTTTACATCATTTGCCTTACAGACTGCATGTTCTGAAAAGGTAAATATACAATGTATTTTTTTAGGGTTTAGACCTAGTAAACATTTCACCAGGGCATCACGATATACCAACGGTGTTAGATGGCGTTTTCCATTATGAATGAAATATGATATACATTATCGTGAAATAGGATATCTATTATACAATCTCGTAAAATATGATACACAATCTCTTGAAATACGAACTCGTGAAATATGATATACAATCTCTTACGATCAGACTTTATCAAATATGTCTACTTATTCTGATCAATACATTTTAATTTAAGAAAATTAAACACTAAAACAAAATGACAAATATGTGAAGGCTATATCTCTGTATATCTCTGTATATTTCTGTATATCTCTGTATATCTCTGTATATCTCTGTACATCTCTGTATATCTCTGTATATCTCTGTACATCTCTGTATATCTCTGTATATCTCTGTACATCTCTGTATATCTCTGTATATCTCTGTATATCTCTGTACATCTCTGTATATCTCTGTATATCTCTGTATATCTCTGTATATCTCTGTATATCTCTGTACATCTCTGTATATCTCTGTAAATCTCTGTATATCTCTGTATATTTCTGTATATCTCTGTATATCTCTGTATATCTCTGTACATCTCTGTACATCTCTGTATATCTCTGTATATTTCTGTATATCTCTGTATATCTCTGTATATCTTTGTATATCTCTGTATATCTCTGTATATCTCTGTATATCTCTGTATGTCTCTGTATATCTCTGTATATCTCTGTATATCTCTGTATATCTCTGTATATTTCTGTATATCTCTGTATGTGCGATGATGAATTGACCAAAACTTGTCATGGTCTGGACTTTTTAGTAGTGACCATCTTACTTCCAAGATAATCCTTCAGCTATTTTGAAGCTTCTGGTGTGCAGACTATAGGAAGAGTCTATTTTTTTTTTAAATTTCCTTTTCTGGTACTGTAAAATCATTTTGAAAAACCTATGCCTAGCCTAGCAACACGTATTTTGTACACCGGAGACACCAAACAAGGTAACTATTTCAATTTTGTCGGCCATGTATGAAACTCTCATATACTCATTTGTTCTTCCGGTGCACCAGATTTTGCGCACTTTTTTTTTCGTAGATTAAAAATTACAATTCATTGTCATCATTGAAAAATAAACAAATGTCAACAAAAATGTGAACCACTTCAATGATTAAAGTTGTCCACACAACGAAACCCAAGTGTTTATATTAGGTAATGTGTTTAAATACTATGTAGATCTTTACTGACAGTTTCGATTTTTTATTTATTTTTGTGTACTTTTATTGTATTTGGTAAAACGAAATTTTGACAAAGTGTAAAGATGGAATATTACAGTTATTAACCTAATTTACCAGATCTCGAATCTAGATCTTGTCTGAAAAGCTTAATAGTTAGCTCATAATACTTCTTGATCTAGCTTTATTTTATATTATCTTATATATTACAGACGTTACTTCCAAAAAGAAGATAATTACGTCCTACGCATTTCATGTGTCCATCTAGTCATGCATGTTAGTTATTGACTCAGCTAGGTCGTTGGTTTTCCTGTCTGATTCAGGCAATCCATTCCATTTTATAATGGCATTAGGGAAGAAGGAGCCATTGTATGAGTTTGTTCTAGCGTATGGTATAAGAAATGTGCCTCTATCTTTGTGTCTTTGTGACATAATGGGGAACTAACTATTTTTGATTACTTGTAAAGTTAGGAGTGATTCCCCTTATGTAGTTTATAAAGGGCCTTGCAAACTGCGCTTAGTTGCCACTTGCTCCTGAGTTACCAGCTTGACCACTTGACCTGTGTTGTGAATAGTATTTTTTTCTCTTAGTGGTCGTGTGTCATGGGGTACTCGGAGAAGTGTGCCCTGCTCTGGAGATCTTTGGGCTAAGTATATCTTTAGTATTATTGTATTTTATATTATGTATTTATTAATAGATATAGCCTGTGTCATGGGGTACTCGGAGAAGTGTACCCTGCTCTGGAGATCTTTGGGCTAAGTATATCTTTAGTATGATTGTATTTTGTGTAATGTATAATTATTAGTAGATATAGCCTCAAATGATTTCCAGGCAGTATATTTTTACCCTGATGTTCTGCATCCTGGGGTACTCCCAAACGTGACATATTTTTGTAACCTTTTTCTGAGGGATTCAACCTGTATTGAATCATCAGATGGACTTTGCATATTTTTATAGCCTTGTCTCTGAGGGATTCAACCAGTATTGAATCATCAGATGGACTTTACCAAACGGATGTCTATAGGTGGGATTCTATGAAGCTTGTATGCTCATAGGTTACCCTGAAGCCTATAGTTCATCATGACCCTTTTGTTGTTTTTTTTTTTTTGGCTAAAAGTGGCTAGTGTCAGCCTGAAGCTTGTAATCCCATAATGGTCAAAAGCGGTCATGTGTTGACCTGAGGCCTGAGACCTTTATTTTACTCATGTAAATGAGTATTCTCCAGAATGTGACGATAATGTAACATATGACTAGCGCTGTGTGCCATATTATTTTTGAGTATCTTTTGTTTACTTTTTGTTGTGTCGGCCTGTGAGTTGATGGCCATGTATTTACACATTTATTTTACTCATGTAAATAAACTTTGTACATATGTTTACCTGCGACTTTGTAAAGTCTTTTGTTGCGTACATTAGTTGAATTGTATACCTGGAGGTTATACCTAATAACCTAGGCAGTACAAGAAGGGACCAGTACACCTCTGGACGAACGTGCCAGCACACTTTTAACACTGACCTTTTGATCGAAATACCTAAATCTAGCTATAATTCTAATTGAATATTTTTAGCTATACCCGCTACTAGGTAAATTAATTGATCAAAATTTTGTTATATTGAATGGGGTGCTCTTTTAGAATCAATCCCCATTCTTTTGTAACATGGAGGCTCGTCATTTCATTTGTAAAAGTCTAAATGTTTGCACTTAAGATGTCTAAACCTTCACTACTTGTTATTTCTATGTCAGATTTATCTATATTGTAATGTATAGTTCAAATCAAAGCATAACTGTTGTAAAGAAAAAACAATTTGATTATTACGTTTGAATGAGAGAGAGGAAGAAGTGAGGGTGGAAGAGGGTTAAAGAAAGAGAGGAGGGGGAAAGAGAGCTAGAGAAAGAGAGGAGAGTGGAAAGAGAGCTAGAGAAAGAGATGATAGTGGAAAGAGAGCTAGAGAAAGAGATGAGGCTTGAAAGAGAGCTAGAGAAAGAGAGGATAGTGGAAAGAGAGCTACAGAAAGAGAGGAGGCTGGAAAGAGAGCTACAGAAAGAGAGGAGGCTGGAAAGAGAGCTAGAGAAAGAGAGGATAGTGGAAAGAGAGCTAGAGAAAGAGAGGAGGCTGGAAAGAGGGCTAGAGAAAGAGATGAGGCTGGAAAGAGAGCTAGAGAAAGGGAGTAGGCTGGAAAGAGAGCTAGCGAAAGAGAGGATAGTGGAAAGAGAGCTAGAGAAAGAGAGGAGGCTGGAAAGAGGGCTAGAGAAAGAGAGGAGGCTGGAAAGAGGGCTAGAGAAAGAGAGGAGGCTGGAAAGAAAGCTAGAGAAAGAGATGAGGCTGGAAAGAGAGCTACAGAAAGAGAGGAGGCTGGAAAGAGAGCTAGAGAAAGAGAGGATAGTGGAAAGAGAGCTAGAGAAAGAGAGGAGGCTGGAAAGAGGGCTAGAGAAAGAGAGGAGGCTGGAAAGAGGGCTAGAGAAAGAGATGAGGCTGGAAAGAGAGCTAGAGAAAGAGAGTAGGCTGGAAAGAGAGCTAGAGAAAGAGAAAGAAGAGAGGAAGGTTGAGAACGTGAGAAACTAAATATGTCCGCATAACACGGTTCTTTATGAATACAGTCAATGTTGGTCCTCTATGAATGTATTAGTCAATGCGTAGCTTCTATTGCAGCTTTAGTTGGCAGACGTGTCCAACATGAACTGTTATGAAGCTCCAATAGGAACGGAACAGGAATGGCGCGAACGTCTGAATGCAGGGAAACTCAATCAAAGCATCAATCATAAGATTCACTTATACAGCTACCTGCGTGATTTGCCTGCCAAGCAGGTAGGGGCAAAACATCAAGTAAATGTGTCATTTTGTATACGTTTTCTTATGGTGAAGTACAAAGTCCATTGGAATTCAATTATTAGAAATAAACCAACATCCAAAGTTTGTAAATTGTACAACAGCAACTTATAAATTAGACTAACTTCGTTTTTTATAACCAAAAAGCTGAAAATTTGAATTGCGTTTGTATTTAGACGTGTTGAGGGGTGGCGACAGGGCCGGCCTTAGGCATAGGCAAACTAGGCAGCCGCCTAGGACCTCCGATTGGTGGCTTCGCACAAAACTCAAAACTTTCATTTTTAGAGAAGAAACAGCGAAACTTGCGCCCAACGTTATGGTAGGAGTCCACTAGGATCTAGATAAATTGAGCAATTTTATATTTTCGCTGTTTATTTTCTTATTTTTCCATTTCATTTGGGGCCATCAAATTCACTTCCAATTATCAAAGGCCGGCCCTGGCGGAGGTTGGGAGAAGTGGAGAAAATGTAAGTAGACGCAGCAAACGTAAAGTCACTTCAAAAGTTCAGTCACATGAGCACACATCTTTATGTGATTCTATCAGGACACTAAACACAACAATTATTGGGTTTATTGTTCTCCCTTATTTTTTGTTACTGCCCAATTACAGACATAACTTTATTTGTTTTATTATTCTACGTCACTTTTGTGAAACTAATTCTCAAAGCATAAATCTCAGTGAAGAATTCTTGGGTGGTCAATAGTTTTGGTTCATTGGCTAGTTAGTTTTTAATAGCCAAGCCTTTAAAGCAAATATGTTGGGTTTTTTTCTTCTTCTTCTTCGTTCTCATTTTTCATGTCACAGAGTTCAGATAAGTAATCCTATATCTGAGATGAACTGCGCTGTGGTTTCCAGATCAGGCAGTTCTCCGTTTAGTTTTTTTTTTTTATATATAGGACAGTTCGGGCCTCTTGATTTAGTAAAATATGGTATATGTCTTGGGATTTATTTTTATGGCTAAGCCAATAAATCAGATATGGTTCATGTGCGGGATATTTTATTTATAGCTAAGCCTATAACCAGATTTGGTTAATGTGCAATAGTCTATATATCTACCTCTTTATGCATGCGTCAAAGTTCAATGTCATAAATTACAAGAACATTAACAACGAAGTCCAGGAAGTGTATTATTTTTGATTGAGACTAAAATTGTTTAGTGAGCAATGACCTCTTTCAAATTGTGCCAAGCGGTGATACCAGTTGACAAGTGCTTCACTCAGGAAATAAGGAAATAAAAAAATAAAAAGTGAAATTTAAAGGAACAATTTTGTTTTGTACACTTCATGGTTAGAAGCTCTAGTAAATCAACGAACTCAAAAGTCAAACATTTTGATCAGAAGAGTCTAATTGAAAACTCTGTAAATGCCTTAAATCTTTCAACTTCAGTGTTGCTGTAGAGCTCAATTAGTTATCACTTAATGTGTTGTGCTACACCCCCCCCCCGTCCCCCATTGATATATCTTTTTTTTTTATCTTTCTCTTTCATGTATGACGTAGATGATATTAATAGAAGCTGAAATTCTTTACAAAATCTAAAATGATATTGAATCACTCTAGAGGCGAGTTGTTAGTCAAATGTGCCGCCATCACAAGAAGTACGATATTATATCTACTCTATATAAATCCCAACAGGCTGAAACAAAAAGGATAAAAGATGTTTTTATCTTCAAGTTGTTTAGATTTTTTATTGTATAAAAACGTAAAAGACAAATAGATCTAGGTCTATACAAAAAGTTAATAATAAAAAACAAACAATTTTATATTTAAGATAAATTGTTATGAAAGAGAACAAACTAATTGTGAATATATTTCCTATTGAGCAGCTGATCTATCCGCTAGTCCAACGAGAGGACACACTAATTGTGAATATATTTCCTATTGAGCAGCTGATCTATCCGCTAGACCAGCGGGAGGACACATGTGAGCTCTTCGACGTACAGAGCGCTGGCCTACCGGAGGAGGACAAATTACAGGATCTGTTCCTGTCTCCGGTCATTTTGGAAGACTACACTAGACCGCCCCAAGCCATCCAGGAAATGCCACCCCTGTATTTCCAACCCGGTAAGGATAAGCCACAGAGAGGCCATAACAATGTTTCTGTCTCTGGTCTGTTTATTCGAACATTTATTTTCACTGCATTGAGATATACAGGAAAAGATATTTTAATAGTCAGTAATAAATTGATTTCCTTGCACCAAAGTTGATAAATCGGATAATCATGTGACCTTTTGAGGGAGGATTATCTACCTCGTTTGGAAAAAAAAATGACTCAAAACTCTTGATCATGTATTATGTGCTCTTGTGGTATATCAGATTCCGGAGAGTAAGAGAGGCTAAGAATTTCCTGGATCAGATTTTCCCAACTATTAAATAAATGTTCGTGATTGTTTCAAAATATTATATCTATCTTTCGGGCTTTGGGTTTGATTCTATATACACGATCGTTTTAATATTAAAAGCACATTTTTTGTACAAAGCTTATATGAACTCACTCTGGCTGTTTGTCTGGTGAAAAGGGAACTCACTCTGGCTGTTTGTCTGGTGAAAAGGGAACTCACTCTGGCTGTCTGTCTGGTCAAAAGTGAACTCACTCTGGCTGTCTGTCTGATCAAAAGTGAACTCACTCTGGCTGTCTGTCTGGTCAAAAGTGAACTCACTCTGGCTGTCTGTCTGGTAAAAAGGGAACTCCCTCTGGCTGTCTGGCTGGTAAAAAAGGAACTCACTCTGGCTGTCTGTCTGGTAAAAAGGGAACTCACTCTGGCTGTCTGGCTGGTAAAAAGGGAACTCACTCTGGCTGTCTGTCTGGTAAAAAGGGAACTCACTCTGGCTGGCTGGCTGGTAAAAAGGGAACTCACTCTGGCTGTCTGGTCAAAAGTGTGTATACACGTTATTTCTCCTACACTCATTTTCGGATCAAGTTGAAACTTCGCACACTTATTTATTGGCATAGACAAAACATGACTCAATGAAAAAAAGTAACTAATTAGATAATTAATTACAGGTAATTAATTATTTTGTTAATAGCAACAAGGGATATTAATACTTCAGTATTCACAGGTATGGCTAAATTTGTGTGGTTTAGTCACCGATCACGTTGATACTTTAAACAATATCTATTGTACCTAAAAGAACATAAAACAATCTTTTAAAAATACTCAATTAGTCAATTAATTATTTGTAACTAATTATTTTGTTTGATGTCGATTAAGGGAAATAGCTTTTTCATTACTGATAGTTATAGTTTTAAGGGCGGAGTTATTCCCCTTTAGATAAGCTTTAATTTTTTTTTTAAAGGATTTTCTATATTTTGCTTGTTTCTCATTAGCCCTAGATTCAAAATTTGTGAAAGGATTTTTTTTTCATTTGGTGTTGAATATAAAATGTCGGCTAAGTGTTTTTTTGTTTCTTTTCATAAATACATTTGACTTGGTCATTTGTCAGGACTGTTTATTGGTCATGCATTTCTAAATTTAGGATTGACCCATTTTTCCAAACGGAATTTCATACTGGCTGGAGAAAGAGAGAAAGAGACCTAGAACTGGACACTTTAGATCTAGTAGTAGGCCCTTCCACATTTGTATATTCCTTTATTATTTATTTAAATTAACTATATATTTCTATTTATATAATATATCTTATAGAGCAATACATTTTTTCCCTCAAAATACAAAATAGATTCATGAATGTGTTTGTGTATACAAAGTTTTTTAGACAAAATAAAATGTACACATGACATTTTTTTTAAGGTCGAGATAAGTAATGCCAGAATTCACGGGCCGTATTGCTATGTGAGAGAGCAGTATGCAATTAACATAAAGCCGATCAATTATTTGGATTCTAGAACTGATTAGATTATATAGAACAATAGTCGATTGTATAGAGATTTAGAGATATATAGGACAATGCTAGAATTCATGGGCAAAAAGTATTCATCAGTTTGAGAGAGGGGGTAGAAGCGGTTTTTTTCAAGTCAACGTAGCTGATATTAAGATTCACTTGCTAAAAATATGTTTACAGTAACATTAAAATGCGGGCCGTAGTATCGAAAGTGCACACAACAAAAAGGTGGGAGAGTTCCTGTCAGAATTCTATGTCGAAAAAGAGTTTCACTGCGCAGGCTGGGAGAAATAATGTTTCTGCTGAGAAGCAGCATACAGCATGCCAAGGGCAAAAGGAAGTTGAATTCTCATGGTAGTTATACATTTAAATATTGAATATTGACCAAGTGACATTACATTATTATCACTATTTCAACTATTAAAACTTCTTATAAGAAATTTTAAAAATGTAGACCATTTTGCAACAAAATCAACTAAAACTTATTGATGTGCAGAAATTTCAAAACGTCCGTTAAGGTGATTCATCTCGATTTTTACAAAGTTTCTATCAACTCATTCTCTGTCTGGTGTAATCTTGAACAACTTGTTTTTCCCACTTCTCATTGTCAAATCAAGTTGAAACTTATCATAATTATTCATTGTAGATGACAAAACATGAATCAATAAATCATTATTCATTGTAGATGACAACACATGAATCAATAAAAGCAAAGACCATTTAATTGATCAATTAGTTGGAATTAATTAATTGTGTTTTATATAGGAAATGCACTAAACTTAATGAGAATAAGTTTAGTGTATAGAATAAGTGTTGTGCAGAGAATAAGTGTTGTGTTCTTTGCAGAAAATATTTAAACAAAAGACTGTTTTGTGACTATTTGAGCTTGAATTTTAAGCACGAAAGTTGCGCTAAACAAAAGCAATTCATTAAATATTCCCATGCGGTGGATCCATTATTGTTAGTCTACATCTATTAAAAATTAATTGCACGACTGATTCAAAATAAGTGACAGACGGCGTGAATTAATATAAGCTTTTTTTTTAAAAAAAAGGATTTTTTTTTAAACAAGGGTGATAAGTAGGCAAATTTTTTAAAGATTCAATTGTTGAATAGTTTCCCCTATGTTAAAAAAAAAAAGAATTGTGTTGATTAGGATACAATCAAGGGGTGTATTTAAATCTAAAAATTTCTCCAATTTATTTAATAATCCAACTGTAATTTTAATCCTATTCATGAGACTAGAACTAAATCAACCTTCTTACAACTCTGTTTCACACATCTGCTAAGCTCAATTGTTGATGGCGTCTCTAGACAAATGATAACAATACCAACCACATCGAGGGTGACACACATCCGTGTGAGACTAAAGAATAAAAATGTGGGGTTTTTATCTTTATATTTGTTTAAATCCGGTAGCTTTGATGTAAAATACGTTTGTCTACTAGGCCATTGTTATATTTGTTAGGCCGCTAGACAAATGAGGATAATAAGAATTCTGAAAAAAATCCCTATTAAATGGAAAAGTCAGCCGACTTGGCTACCAAACAAGAAGTCGTTGGTATGGTTGATACAGTGAGACATCTTGCACAGACTGAATGAGATCTGAATGTTCCTAACTAATCAGACTTAGACATATCCTAGTCACATTGAAGAGAGGACCTTCATTCTATAAAGTGAATTGGGTTGAGACGTTCGAGATGTTTTGCGGTACAAACAAAAAATATAGTATGAGATTGTTTTCTTTTTTCAACTCCATTGAGTTTATACACCTTTTATCAGACCTGAGTTTATACACCTTTTATCAGACCTGAGTTTATACACCTTTTATCAGACCAAGAAAACGATATACTGTAAAAGGTCACTAATCTGGGTCTGTACAATGTGTATTGATCTGTTTACGAACGCGTAGTATTCCTCTTGAGTTCGTATCATTAGACATACGGATCAAGACACAATAAAGTAAATCAACAACTGTATATAGAATATAAACGTCTAATCCAGAAAGGGAACAGTCTAGTCTCTGTTACTAGAATAAACTTTAGCCTCAACTGTCTGTTGATCTCTATCTACTCTACAGTCTCGCTTTGAATTCATGTCGACATAATTGCGCGTTCACTAGCAGTCACCTAAAGTTCACTAGCAGTCACCTAAAGTTCACTAGCAGTCACCTAAAGTTCACTAGCAGTCACCTAAAGTTCACTAGCAGTCACCTAAAGTTCACTAGCAGTCACCTAAAGTTCACTAGCAGTCACCTAAAGTTCACTAGCAGTCACCTAAAGTTCACTAGCAGTCACCTAAAGTTCACTAGCAGTCACCTAAAGTTCACTAGCAGTCACCTAAAGTTCACTAGCAGTCACCTAAAGTTCACTAGCAGTCACCTAAAGTTCACTAGCAGTCACCTAAAGTTCACTAGCAGTCACCTAAAGTGCGTCTCTACAATACCCAATCAGGGACATAAAAGCTAAAAGTTATTTTGGTCTCTTGACAACATATCTGAGATCACACAAACTGATCAGATGTCCAATGTGACGATATGTTGAAACGATAACATTGAGAACAAAACTGATGAGTTATGCTGCGATATCCTTAAGAAAGTCTGGACTTTAAAATGTGTCGATCTCATTTTGTTTTTAGAATGTACATTCTATGTCTGAAATACTTACACAAGTTTAATTTTGTAAATTATTCACTCTTTTTAGGAACATTTTTTGGGGTATAAGATCTTTGGTACTCTTGAAAGAATGTTTTCTGTCATTATCCTTTGTCCTCATCTTGGTAATATTGCAATTGAACTTGTTGGAAAGTTAGTGAAATGGCCATCACCAACTCGCTGGAGTGTACATCATAGTGCCTAGACCCTGGACCCTAGACCCAATAGGAAGGAAAGATTCGGTGAATGTGTGACAGCTTTTGAAATTCTTTGCGACTGTTTTGAAAATGTAGACATCATTATCTCAGAACAAGGTCATTTCTTTTTTTTTTTATTAGAAGTAGGCCTACTAAATGAAGTCAGTGATATGCATTGTGTCTAGAGGCCCCTAAACTATTTCTACAAAAGGCACTTCATAAATCAAACCGGCATAGTAATTAAATAGAAAAATGTTTTTTTATTGATACTGAGACTCTGTATCTAGTTTTATTCATCCTTTATTACATAGCCTCTATTCAGATCGCGCATTCATGGAAACTAGATCCAGATGGAATCTCACGAGTATTTCCGCATGTAGACTTTATTCATTCAAGCTTTTAATTATTTAATGTTCAGGAACATTTTCGGCGCCACCTCCAAGTCTAGATCTAAAGGCCCATTGTTAGATTATTATAAAGTCTAAAAGATTTATACAATCGCTTAACCGGGAGTTTTTTTCCTTGGGGGCGGGGTGGGGTGAGAAAGAGGTTGAGTAAAAAATTTTCCTTTTTTTTAAAAAATCTTAACATTCATTAGTTCTCAAGAGCAATACAATCGCTCAATAAGTTGTATAAAAAAAGCATTGTTTTTTTTTTTGTTTTTGTTTTTTAAGTAGTTTTTTCCCTATGTAGAAGATACGGCGACTTTTTATGGACAGTATCGATGCATACTTTACTGCTGTGTTTCTAATGTAGAAATACAATTTTGTAATCCTTACGTTGTAAAAGTTGTATTGGAGAGTGTTAAGTTGAAAAGACAGCAGAAGCTAACCGCAGCAGATGAAATAAAGCATACCGATACTCTGCCTATTGCATTGTTAATATTTATTTATTTATTTTGCAGCTGAGTTCTTTGACTATGTACTTAGTGACAAGTGGACAGGGGCGACAAGTCTTCGTGTTGTGGGTGGCGAGCTACTGGCACTTCTCCTGGCGGCCATCACAGACTTGGAAGTCTATCGCAAAATAAACCCTCACGAGCTGCGAGCTAACCTCAACAGCAGACGTCTGTGCCAGTCACGTGACGATGAGGCTCCAGAGGTAAATCTGTGTTCACGCGAGTGTCACAACATAAAACAAAAAAACTCTGTGCGGGTGACGGAACTTAGAATTATATACATTTAGATGTTCAACCAAGATCTCAACACAGTGTCCGGTCATTGAATGGGCGAAGGGAGTTGCACATCTTGTAAAACTAAGTTCGATGCAGTTCAGTTAACACATCTTGTAAAACTAAGTTCGATGCTCTTATTTCTGGGTACAGCTTGACTTAAATAACAACTAGGGATGTAGAGTTAGCGACAAAAAAAAAAGATAAAACAAATCAAAATATAACCTAAACAAGACAAAGTTTTAAAATTCGAAGCATGCCATTTATTATATTCTAACATAAAAAATCTCTTTGACAAAATAAGTTAATAGCCGATTGGTATATAGGGTCTACTATTCAAGGTCAGCTATAGAGTGCTTACTCAAATTTGGAATAAAAACTACGTGTAGGTGTCTTCGTCTTAAATACAGGCCAATGTAATATAGATCTGTACTTGAACTCCAAACAGATGTGAATGATCCCGGAATACTTTCCTTGAACTATGACTCTAACCTTAACCTTAACCCTAAATTTGAACTGTAAATATTAATCTTCGTAACTGTGAAATCTATTCAAAATTACGATGTGACCCATAAGTAACTTATTTCTAAACCATAAGAAGGAAATAACAAACATACATTTATAAAATGTTTTGTCAAATGTGATCACATGTTTCGCTGATTCCTTCAGAGTTTAAGATAACCTTCATCCTAGTCAAATCTCACACAGATCGACCGGGGGGGGGGGGGGAGTGGTGATAGCGGGCAGGGTATGAACACGAGACAATCGAGATGACCGTACGACAGTACAGCGCGCTAACCGCAGGACCAGGCGGCCATCCTGACTCCCTGAGAGAGCACATCATATTAAATGATCGGACTTTAGGTCTAGCTAATGATGTACGGGGAAAAGTTTTGTCTTGAAATCCTTATTATGTCCTATTTCTGTCATATTTTTCTTTAAACAATAGACGTCAAGAAAAAAAATCTATTTTAAAGAATGCACAATGTGATCAAAGCAATGACACTATGACTTCGATCAGATAACGAGTCGTACTTTATGGACTTAGGGGCGTTGTTGGATAATTGGTTTCTCTATTAATACTCGTGTTCATAGCACATTCAGTTAAACTTCACTCTTCTTTCCCAACAGATGGTGTACGAAAAACTTGACGTTGAGCTGATCTATTACGAAAAGGCTGAAATGTCAAACCTCCCTTTGGAGATAGTGGAACAGAGAGATCCCTTAGCTTCTCCCAAAACGCAAGTGTTACCAAGAGAAGTTGTTCATTTACCGTACGTCTATACAAAGCACAAAGTGAACAAATACCAACAACTCTGTCCCGAAGAGAATATTCAGCCTAAAGACGTCATTGCCAAGCTAGAGGAAGAACTGAACGTTGCAAAGGAAAAAAGGGCGTTAGCGATCGCCAGTGCCTTGGCCAACGAAAAACTCATGCTGTCTAAGGACAGTAAAAAAACTGCTTTGGCTAAGTCTGTGGAGCCAACAAAAGACTTGAAAAGCAATCAAGACTCTAGTGGCCCCCCGGGGACTTACAACGAAACGATTGATTACATTGCGGACGATCCCAATCTCGTCAGGACCGAGTTTAAAAAACCGAAATCCAAGTTAAAGCTAGACACTAAAAGTACTAGCGTCATTGAACCGATGTCAAATCAGCCATCCAAACCGCTGACTCCCATTGCCTCTTTTGCCGCCATGGAGGGTGCGAGTCTCGAAGAATTGCAGAGAGATGATTCGGAGCATTCTTTAGAGTCCTACTCTGCTTCCATTGAGGGCATACAACAAGAGGACTCAGAATCCAACTGGGAAATGTTAAATCTGACCCGCAGAGAGCTTTATGTCTCCGGGCTCTATGAGGGGAGAGAATCAAACTTCGTCTCATGCGAAGAGAAGCTAAAGGCGCGAGGAAGAATTCGCAAAAAAATCCAAATGGAAAAAGAAAAAGAAATTTTTGAAGACATGCTTGCTAAAGCTAAAACAGACTTGACTAAGAATTTTAAAAGTTTGTCTCTGAAAAGAGAATTTCAAAAGTCCATGCAACCAAAAAGTCTTAAATTTTGTCCGGACGTTCATCGCCAAGAATGGAGTGACTTCTTGAGAGAGCACGAAGACTGCGAGATGCAGATGGCCAAAAAGAGCGACTTTGAAGAACAAGTTTTGAAGCGTCTACAGACGCAGGTTGTCAGGCCTAAACGCGAGGACATTAAGTCTGATAGCAAGGTAAATAAAAGCAAAGTGGATAAAGGTAAAGGATTTAAAAAGACAGAAGATGAAAGTGAAAAAGTCAAAAGAGACGAAAATGTGAATCATTTAGACGTTCAGTTTAACTGCAGTGAGGAGAGACATCCATGGAACTATAGGCCGAAAGTTAACGAAGAAAGCACTGTATGGAATATAAATGATTGGAAGAATATTTTACCTCTTTTGACCTCATGGAGGGTACATTTGGACTACGGAGTTCCGTTTTACGGACTTCACAACACCGCTTTTCAAGCCCGACGTTTACATAATGTATATTTGTCTAAATCTGAAAAAGTCAAGTCAGATACTGATTCCAAAAAGGGCCTTTGGAATCAAGGAACCGTTCGGTTTAAAAAGAGGACTAAGACTTTCAGTCATTCAAGACGGAGACGTTTCAAATCTTTAAATCGAAAAAGCACAGCCGTGACATGTCCAAGAATAGTCAACGGGCAGCTCAATGAGACTAAACAGACCAGACATAAGGAGTTCTCGACTTTGGGGCGCAACCAAAACAACAATATGCAAAATGAAGAGGAAATAACTCCTGGCAGTATCACCGTCAGTCAGTCTTCGTTAGGGGAGCTAACACAAAGTGTCTTAGAAGAAAAGAGAAGCTCAGCGTCGCGCAGAGATCCAGGGGACATTGGGAGCGAGGCCCTGCACTCGGAAACTGCTAGCGAGGCACGTTTGAAGGGTTGGAGTGCCCAGGAGCTTCCTCCGCTCAGGCTAACCATCTCATCACAACTTAAGCTTTACAACTTCGACTGCTCATGTCCAGAATGCACGAGCCAGGCTGCGTTTTTAGACGCTTTCAAGATAGACCCGCATTTTGAACCGGTAAACGGTTACCCACTGACACTTGGTCAGTTGAGAAAGGACTTTAAATTTTTAGCGTATAAAGATTGCAAGCCTTCTCTGAATCTTGGTGAAGAGATGAAATGTGATGCCTTCCGTAGGCTGGGAACTAAGGATGTAGCAGATCGACTGCTGTCCATGATAAACAAATTTGTCATACGTAAAGAAATTTTATCCACCAGCCTGGGGCAGACGTTCGTTACTGTCACATTCACCAGACCGAATGTCATTCTCGGAATGACCTCATATCTGTAAGTCCTACAGCGACACCCCGTGGGGGGGGGGGGGGGGTGAGGCAATCAATGAGAAATACAAACATTAATGATGAAAACTTACAATTAGGTACGTAGTAGTGAATCTAGGTGAGCAATTAGTGAATCTGCTGGCTAGAAGTGAACCTAGTTGACCTACAAGTGAAAACATGTAATTTTGTTTTTCGGTCAGTCAAAGAAATAGATATTTTAACCAACTAGAAAATAAACATTAAAATTATTTCTATTTTTCAGTGATATGTGTAAAAGAAAAAAGTCAATACAAACGTTATCCAGTGAATACAATTATGCTAAATTTGTAAAAATTGAAAAAAACACAATTATGACTTATTTATTTATTTCAATAACAAATTGAGTTAGAGTTATGAAAATATTTGATAACCAAATAACAAAAAAGAATTCGAAATAATTTGCTTTTACATGGAACATCATTGATAGTTCTCTCTTGGTCTTCCTCTTGAAACTGTGCCAGACAATCAGGTCACGTGAATTATTTTATTTTCCCAATAAATAATTATAGTGCAATATAGTGTAGAGAGATAGATGGGTACAACAGAAGTGCCCAACAGGTGTCTGTGCCCACTCCATAAAAAGGTTTGCGGGCCGTGGAAGGAAGAAAAAGACGAAAATAAAGAAGGACTGATTTAATTTGAGGGCTAGAAAATTGTGTCCGCTGTGGAGTAGCGTTGTAAGGCGTGCCGTTTTATTGGTGATTTTAAGTGTTCAAGGCGATATACACATACAACAACTTCGTTGTCCAAGATGAGCACGTTTCTCAATTCCTATAGACTCGACGATGGATGTCATGGGAGATGAGAATGTGGCTTGCGCGATGAAAATTTATTAAAGTATTATTTAAACAGTAGCGTAGCACGAGTATCAAGGAGTAGCTATGCGCTCTTAGATTTGTAAAAGCGGCTTCATTAAAAGATACAGTGGGGTAATTCTAAATAAGGTGCTTCTCTAGATCTATGGCCGACAGAAGATAATTATGTTAAGAGTGAACTAAGCTGTGAATAGCGATAGTTCTTCTTTCAAATTGTTCTGCAGGAAGAGGCGTTTTATTAGAAAATATTCTGTGTATATGTGGCGGGTGGGCATAATAGTGCAGAGAGAAAAGGCCTAACAGGTTACAAGTGTTTGTGCTTACTTTATCATAGAGGGATGCGGGCCCTTCATTTTAAGGATGAAAGAGACAGAAAGGACATGTCATTGGAGGGCTAGAAAATTGTGTTGGGTCGGGGAAGTGTTGTAATGAGGGGCCATTTTATTGAGGGATTGAAGTGTGTTCGGGATAAAATAAAAATGTATACCAACTATTTCAACCAATGCGTAGCACGGGTATTTATTAATATGTTTTAAGAATTCCTGATGTTGTTGTTTTTACTATTAATAGTAAAGTCTTTAAAATGGTGTATGAAAAAAAAATACGCCTTGTATATTTAGTTTAAAAAACAAAACGATTCGTTTTCAGAAGAAGTAGCCATTGTACCACAACTTTTGCATTCTGCGAGATATAATAAAATCTGATTTTCAATTTCTTTTCTTTTTAAAAGTCTCAATTTGACTGACAGATGGACGAATGGACAGACAGACAAAAAAAACAACTAATAGGGAGCTAAAAAAACGCCCCAAGAACTGAATGAATCTAAGAATCGCATATATTATGTTTCGAGAGATGTCAACACCTGTTTGCATATCTTTTACATGTTTTTGGATTGTCCCCCTTTATGTTGCTACAATGTTTATTTCATTCTTGCTTCTGGTTATCTAAATGTAGTCTCTAATGCAGACATTCTTGCTTCTGGTTATCTAAATGTAGTCTCTAGTGCAGACATTCTTGCTTCTGGTTATCTAAATGTAGTCTCTAGTGCAGACATTCTTGCTTCTGGTTATCTAAATGTAGTCTCTAGTGCAGACATTCCTGCTTCTGGTTATCTAAATGTAGTCTCTAGTGCAGACCAAGTGTGAGGCTTATTCTGTCTCTATCATTCATCGCGTCTTGGCTGCAGTGGAAATACAAGGACAAAGAAGAATTAAGAGTTAAGTCTACCATTATGGAAAGGGGCTGCTAAGGCAGAGTTCTAAGCCCAAAGCCTTGGGTCAAAAATGGAGGTCACATATTATTCAACTTCAGGTGGCCGTGAAAAAAATTATATGGAAGCAGCTTTCATATTTAACGTGGCAAGAAAAAAAAATGTTAATTATAAGATGAACATGTAGACTGCTGACAAACGTCAAAAACTGGCCAGGCATGTATGTATTCTTACACGTCAAAGTGAATAAGGAAGTTTGACAGGTCCTTCAATTACTGAACACCGGAAAAGTGATTTTTACAATGACAGATCTCTTATTTGTATACATTATTTTCTCAATAGACGTCAATGTACTTGTGGGCAGCAGTGCACAATACACCACATTCTTTTTTTAAATTCTTAGAAAGTGTTAAACTTTTAGTGCTTAAAATCTCTATTTCAATAAGGGAGTGATAGAGTTCTCTAATTCAATGCGAATGTTATATCACTGGCTAATTTATTCTGGAAGTTATAGAGTTCTCACTACTTTAATGGCTTATCCAATTAGGAAGTTTTAAAGTTCTGATTTCTTTAAACAATTTTTTGTAGCATTTAAGGACAACCCAATTTTTTAACACCTTAACAAGAGTGGCCTTCCTTTGAGAACCTAAATGAGTGTCTACATAGATATTGGAAACAAGAAGAAAAAAAAAACAACAAAAGTAAATAATTATATTTTCATGTGTTAATTTCAGTTTCATTTTAAAAGCGTTCTGTATATTTATTATTTAGTACTAGGAACATTGACTAGAATTCAATAAATTAGACTTATTTGATTATAAGTAGTTCTTGGCAGAAACGTAATCAACCAGCCCCTTTTTCATCACATAAAAGCTTATCTCATTTACTTTATACTTGTAACATATGGCAATAGCAAGAGAACATATACGTGGCTCCAAAGACATAAGAACAATAAACTTCATTTACATACATCAATATTACAACATATTTGACAGAGATCTAATATGATAAATGAATGGAAATCGATTCATGTGAGAATTTCTCTTATCAATATGAACGATTTTAAACTCCGGAAAATTATTTTTTGCAATGACTAGAAAACAACAAGTAAAAGAATTTGCATTTTTAACAATATCAGTCAAAAAGAAAATCAATGAAACAGTCTATATAACTAGTTTACATGTCACCTTTTACTCATAAATGTAAATATAGTCGATGATGTAAGCGTTCTGATCAATTGCGAGCACATTTGGTGTGTAATTGAAAATGATTTTAAGACGATCCTTGGTAATGATTCAAATGGTCCCTTGGATGAACAATTTAATCAATCAATCAATCTATCTATCTATCTATCTATCTATCTATCTATCTGTGTGTCTGACTGTCTGTCTATCTATCTATCTATCTATCTATCTATCTATCTATCTATAAACAGCGAGGTTCTATACTTCAGTAGTATCAATAACACTCCCATCTATATGTGGACCTACACAATTTTGTTTTAAAAAATAAATCCACAATTTTAGAAAATGGTCTACAATTAAACTATGTACCACGTTAGTAGCAAAATAAGCTTGAGAGATGCTGGAGTCAGGTGGCAATGGAGAGAGAAATTGTGTATTTCCCCTAGGTGCCAGATGCTGTTATAATACTCAAAATAATTTACCTATTTATAGTTTTTAAACCTGTGGTACTTGATGGATATCCTGACATGAAATAGTCCTAACAGATTGATTAGTTTAGTTAAAGTAGCTTCGTGATTGGTTCAGTTAAAGTACCTTCGTGATTGGTTCAGTTAAAGTCCTTTTGTTTACATTCTGTTTTAAACAGGGAAAAAAAAATCACGGAGAGTCTTCAGTCTATCATTGTCACTTTACCATGTGAGTTTGAACCCTTTAATAACAGTCAAGGATTTGAAGTCTTGAACCTAGTTTGACTTCATGTATCTCAGAGGCCTAGACAAAAAGTTATTGAAGTTTAATCAGAACAGAATAATGAAATAAAAATTAGGAAAATGAATAATACTATTGGAACATGAAAGAATAATTATGGAGAGAAAGAGTTAATGTTTTTATGAATACCCTGGTGAGTAGTGGTTGTTACGGAACTTTTAGTATTTCCGTTTTAATTGTTGTTCACCATTGGCCGCTCCCATTATGTCATCTTTTTTTTTTATAAAACTACATTAAACACATGTTAGCATTGTCATCAAATAAACATATGTTAGCCTTGTCATCAAGTAAATACATATTAGCATAGTCATCAAATAAACACACGTTAGCTTGTCATTAAATAAACAAAATGTTAGTCTTTTCATCAAATAAACACATGTTAGCCTTTGGCATCAAATAAACACATGTTAGCCTTGTCATCAAGTAATACAGTTTATTTTTAGACAATTGTTTCTATTTTCCATCAAGAAAGAAGTGTCGTTGGTGAAGTAAGAACTGGCAAGGTTTATATCTTCAAGCATGTGAAACATTCCATTAGTGAAATGAAAAGTGTCCATTGTTCATATTTTCCAGCATGTAAATAATGTCATTAGTGAAATGAGGACTGGCAGGTTTTGAAAGGTATTTCTTGAAGCAATATTTTCTAACGCGTTGGTTTGTGGAGCGGCTGAATGTGTGTCAGTAAGGTCAGCCTGTTCCAGAGATGTGGCTACACTTGTAGCAGCCACGTATCCACACGCGGATGTTGTGGTTGTGACTATGGTGTTCGTTTCGTTCTTGTCTAATGCTACCTGCGTGACTGATGTAGCGATGTTCTCAGGTGGAAAGCTGATTGACACAGCCCCTGTATTTGGTGCTTCTGCCTCAGAGGTCGTGGTTACCAAGACCCTAGGTGTCTCCCTGGCGTAATCTTCATGACACGGCCGAGTTGATTTGTGTTGGCAAAGTTTTGTCAAGTCTGTCATCTTCTTGACGCCAACGTTCAGCGAGGAGCCATCAGTGGTCTGTACGAAGCAAGTCACCGAGTCGGACACCGAGTCCGGATGTCGATGTATGTACTGCAATAAGGAGACGGTTGAACAATCACACTCCAGTGAAGATGTAGTCAGAAAGAAAGAGCCGTTTACTTTAGCACTAGCCTCCATCAGAGGCACAAGAGCGTGACACTCCATGGCCATGAACTTGCTCTGTTCAATGTCAAGTCTGCTTATGCCTAGAATGTTTTTAAAACTTTCTTTCTCAATTTTTCTGAGAACTGTTGAGTTCAGCTTCAACAGATCCATGACGTGAACTGAATGAAAAGAGGCACTTTTAACTTCCGTCACATCACAGTCTGTTAGAATTAGATCATGAACAAATACATTGCTAAAAGCGTGCGACTCAATTGTTTCAATGTTAACATAATCAAAATTAATTTTTTTTAACCGAACATTATGAAAAGCATTTGCTGCTATGACCATTATGAGAACTTTGCTGAACTCTAGTGTAATCGGTGCACTGATGTCGCGAAGGAAATATGTTTCCAAGCGTGTTATCTCCGAGTCTCTGATTACAATAAGTTTAGTTTCCTTCCCTAAAAGCAAACTCTCCAGTGACTCCAGCGTTGATTTCTCTATGATAATTTTCTTGATATGATCTGGGAATCTGCTAGTAAATTTATTCGTCAAAGATGTGCAGGTTGCCGTGTGGTCTGTACACTTGCATCCATGGGAACATGCATCCAGGTCAGCATACGCTGTGACAATGAGACAGGAAGCTAGCATCCACAAGACGGACTGAAATAGAAAGAAGTTATATGTTTAGTAGGATAGCCTACACTTGGATATTTAGTGGTGATCATTATCGAATGTGAGAAATGGCGAAGCATTCCTTTGTTGTCAGTACCAAGGGAGATTTTCAGCAGACTCTTGCTAAACAGAATAAAGGGAGCATGCGACGAACACCTAAGGGAAGAACAGGCCGGATTCAGAAAAGGGAGATCTTGTGCTGACCAAATAGCTACACTCAGAATAATTGTAGAACAATGTGTCCAATGGCAATCTCCTCTCTATGCAACATTTGTCGACTTTGAAAAGGCTTTTGATAGTGTCGACAGAGAATCTATCTAGACAGAAATGAGACGCTACGGGATCCCAAATAAAATAATAACAATAATTAAAAGCCTCTATGATGGTTTCACTTGTCAAGTAGCCCACTGTGGCAAACTGTCAGAGGAATTTACAGTCACAACAGGAATCAAACAGGGATGTCTTCTTTCACCACTCCTGTTCCTTCTTGTATTGGATTGGGTCACAAAAGAAGCCTACTCTAATTTAGGGAAAGGAATTTAATGGACTTTCACACAAACGCTGGAAGATCTGGAATTTGCTGATGACAGCCTTATTATCACACAGACTACAGGATATGCAAGAAAATGTCACAGCTTTAAGAGTTCTGTATTTGAATTAAAAGGATCTTCGTTAATTGAATCTCTAAGACATATTTAGATATATATCTACAGAATCTCCGGCACGTCACAGGAACATGGGACATTGACACCTTATCTAGAGAATCCAGTAATAGAATTGACCCATCAAAGCACTGTGATATCTGACACCTCAAAAAGTACCGTGACGATGACCAATAGCCAACAGGGCTTTAAAGTGAACTTCAGTATTGGAGGTGAAAAGCTGACAAGTGTCAGTAGTTTAAAAATACCTCGGGGCTATCGTTTCAGATAAAGGAGCCAAACCTGAACTACTGGCCAGAATTGCACAGTCCATATCATATGGCCACATTCTTATACACTTGCGTATCTTGAACGCTAACTGAACAACTAAAGAGGAGGAACCTAACGATGGAATTGAGATGCTACAGAAAAAAACTTGTTTTCTACAAAGAAGGCATTACTTTTATATAAGCAAAACTAAATGTTAAATAACAACTAAAATGACAAAACATGCCCATGGTGAGAGGAGTGTAAGAAACATGTCACTATAGTGAACCATTTGGTACAACAGTTGGTCACTTTGCTAGAGAGGGAAGTGTGCACTTGTGCACGTAAACTTAAAGATACTTCATGGAAAAAAAGACACTAGACTAAACACAACCATTGGCTTTCATTTTTTTTTATCATTGTACCCCTAACCTACACAGTGAAATCCTTTGAGTACATTTCAGTGACATGGTGAAGACTAGGCTTGTCCTTGAAATTGTTTCACTGAAATTCAAGACATCAGACTCAGAGACCTCGGAGTGAATTTCTTAAATAAGAAAACAAAAAGATGTTCTTCCATAAGCAACTTGCATAACAATCAATGGTTTTAGTGCGTACTAGAGAGACTTTGAATATGAGTTTTACACTTAAATTGCACCTTCTCTGTATATATATTGGTTGAGCGCTTTAAGAATTGTTTCATTGTATGTGTTGAAACAAAGAAATGTAATAAGCAGAGAATATGAATGTTGTTTCCATAGACTTCGAGGGCCGATTTTGAGTTTGTGTTTCTGTCTGTGTAACATTATTATTTTTTTGTTTTTTTGTTCTGGATGTTGGTTCTTATTTCAATTCCCATAAGATGAATTCAGGAGATAATAATAGCAATGTCTTCGAGTCCAAAGATTAAGGATATTCGAGTTCAAAGATGAAGGATGAGTGCCATGCACAAACTAAATTGCCCCCTACATATTTTTTGTACATCTGATGCAGACAAAACCGTTGTCCGCCTAGGGTCAAGTTCCCTTTCCTTTCAGACCTTGTGGTCTGTAGGGCAGATGATGTAAAGGTCATCTGTTTAGGTGGCCTACGGTTAACAAGGGTGTTATGCGGCCAGCACAACGACAAACCGCTATTACTTTTCCCCAACTAATGTCAGGTACCCATTAGAGCTGAGTGGACTCAGAGGCACCCGAAGATCCCAAAATTAAAAATCCCAGTCTCCACGAGGATTCGAACCCCAGACCCCGGTTCGGAAGCCACTGCGCCTCCTCGCCTGAGTCTACTTTTTGTCTGGGCCTACTGTGTGTGTCCCGCGTCATTCATGAGAGCTCTCCGTCTCTTTCAGATGTCATCTGCTGCCAGTTACTTTCCTCTATCCCACAGGGCGAAATGGCGCCTAAGTTGATCTTAAAAGCACTTACGGGGGCACCACCTTTTTTAAACTCGCCCTCCAAAAATATTGCCTTTGCATGTGGTCGTTCGTAATGCGGGATAAATGTCGCTCCAGGTGTAGCTGTGGGAAGGTATGTTGTGCCACTATACATACTGCCAACACCAGCCTCCAGCAGAAAATGGTTACTTGTAAGGTAGTCCTGCCAGCGTATACCCATTATGCCTACTATAGAGCACCCAGGTTTTAGAGCCATACTAAAGTGTGTTGAAACCCACAACTTGGTAGAAACTGATTTTTTTAGGCAGGCGGAACGATTTATTCCGCCCTACTCTCTTGTTTGGAGGCGTCCAAAAGCGCTAGGGTTAGGGTTAGGTCATCATTGGATACCGTGCTTCCCAGGTAGGTTAAGTGGCCTACAACGTTGAGGCTATATTATAATGTCTATTGTGGTGCCTCATTGGATACCAAGCTTCCCAGATATCTAAAATGATCTACCACTTTGAGGCTATATTATGATGTCTATTGTGGTGTGTCATTGGATACCAAGCTTCCCAGATAACTAAAATGATCTACCACTTTGAGGCTATATTGTGATGCCTATTTGTGGTGCGTCATTGGATACCAAGCTTCCCAGATATCTAAAATGATCTACCACTTTGAGGCTATATTATGATGCCTATTGTGGTGCGTCATTGGATACCAAGCTTCCCAGATATCTAAAATGATCTACCACTTTAAGGCTATATTGTGATGCCTATTTGTGGTGCGTCATTGGATACCAAGCTTCCCAGATATCTAAAATGATCTACCACATTGAGGCTATATTGTGATGCCTATTTGTGGTGCGTCATTGGATACCAAGCTTCCCAGATATCTAAAATGATCTACCACTTTAAGGCTATAATGTGATGCCTATTTGTGGTGCGTCATTGGATACCAAGCTTCCCAGATATCTAAAATGATCTACCACTTTGAGGCTATATTGTGATGGAAATTGTGGTGCGTCATTGGATACCAAGCTTCCCAGATATCTAAAATGATCTACCACTTTGAGGCTATATTATGATGTCTATTGTGGTGCGTCATTGGATACCAAGCTTCCCAGATATCTAAAATGATCTACCACTTTAAGGCTATATTGTGATGCCTATTTGTGGTGCGTGATTGGATACCAAGCTTCCCAGATATCTAAAATGATCTACCACTTTGAGGCTATATTGTGATGCCTATTTGTGGTGCGTCATTGGATACCAAGCTTCCCAGATATCTAAAATGATCTACCACTTTGAGGCTATATTGTGATGCCTATTTGTGGTGCGTCATTGGATACTAAGCTTCCCAGATATCTAAAATGATCTACCACTTTAAGGCTATATTGTGATGCCTATTTGTGGTGCGTCATTGGATACTAAGCTTCCCAGATATCTAAAATGATCTACCACTTTGAGGCTATAGTGTGATGCCTATTTGTGGTGCGTCATTGGATACCAAGCTTCCCAGATATCTAAAATGATCTACCACTTTGAGGCTATATTGTGATGCCTATTTGTGGTGCGTCATTGGATACCAAGCTTCCCAAATATCTAAAATGATCTACCACTTTGAGGCTATATTGTGATGGCAATTGTGGTGCGTCATTGGATACCAAGCTTCCCTTATATCTAAAATGATCTACCACTTTGAGGCTATATTGTGATGCCTATTTGTGGTGCATCGAAAAGGCTTCCATCCGATGTTGGAAACCCTCTGGGGTGTACAGAACACTTGCTGGATGCACTACGAAGACGTTATTAAAGTGGAGGATGGTTGTAAACAATTCTTTGATCACGCGGCGCATATAGTGGAATGGTGACCGCGAAATACCGAGAACATCAATCCCAGTTAATATTATTGATTTTGAATGAAAAGAAAAAAAAATATTTAAAAAATTACAATCAAATCAAACGCCAAAACACTCATCAGTACTCTCTGCGACCTAGAGCTACTCTCCAGATAGGCCTACCTTCAATATATGGGGACTATGCTTAATTAAAGAAGAACTGTATAGATTTACGATGTTGTAAATAGTTTTGATTGTTGATTTGATTGTAATTTTTTTTTATGGAGGAGAGGGGATGTTGATGGAATGTTACGCCCCTTTCAGTAACTCACACAATAGTGTATATTACCCCTCCCCCTTTTTTTTTTTCAGGGATAGTGTACATAGTAGGAAGAGTTGTGCCCATGCATAGGGGACACTACTCTGGTAGCCAAGATGGCTGATTAATTTGTTTGTTGTTATCTTGAAGTGTTCTTATTTCAAGTTTGTTTATATTCAAGTATCTATCGTAACAGTCAGTGAAAAAAGGAAAGTGAGCTCAAGGTTAACAAACGAACTGATTCAACGACACTCTCTATTGCCCTTGAGAGCTTTCAACATGGACTCTTTTGGGAGACTTGAACAAATGATAGAATATCATGGGGCTGTAAGCATCGGATCAAAATTTGCTGCAAATAACAAAGGCCATTGGCAGTAGAAAAGTGTCAAAACAGAAAGTCACGGCAATCCACAAGGGCTCCAGCTACAACATAAGGCTAAGTATGCAGCCAAACATTCGGGCTACGAGTAGAGAAACAAAAAGAATGGAGCCAAGCCGTACGCCTCCAGGATGCTAAAAGTAGTTCTCATTGAAATCATCATAACTGTGAAGAAAAAACAAGAATGTTTACACTTTAAATTCTTGACTGTGACATTTGTGCTCCTGTCGATCTTTCACAAGGTCAAGTTTTGATTTTGTGATTAAGATTTCAATAAATTTGATTTGAATAATGGCTTCAAAGACAAACGTCCGGATGTAGTCAGCGAAATAATGCTTCAGGAACAAAGAGAGGGCGAGGCTAATTTCCTGTACATCCTCTGTAAAATTTGATTTTCAGCCAATAAAGAGTGGTCAAGGAAGGGGAATAGTACTTGACTATTTCCTGGCAGACATGTCTGCAGCAGAACGCTGAGGTTGAGAGACACTTAGTGCAACAAACAACGCATGACTTCTAGTGTGAGCTGGTACACATTGGGAGGAACTTTTAAATAGAGGTATTAGCTAGTAGACTGGCTAGATCATAGGACACTCAACCAATATTGTATTTTAAATGACCATATTTCTTTTACTTAATCGAAATTTTTTTTTACCTTAGTGTATGTTAGGAGCTATTAGAAATGAATAAGAATGAACAAGAATCTAAGCCTGTACAAGAATAGTCGAGTCTTTGAATTTAGAATGAAAAAATAAATATGTGCAATCTATACTCGTCCATATGAAAGTTTCTGTCACATAGACTCGGTGTATGTATTCATGTATGTATAGTATGTATGTATGTATTTATTCATGTATGTATAGTATGTATGTATGTATTTATGTATGTATAGTATGTATGTATATATGTATTTATGCATGTTAAGTATGTATGTATGTATTTATGCATGTATAGTGTGTATGTATGTATTTATGCATGTATAGTATGTATATATGTATTTATGCATGTATAGTGTGTATGTATGTATAGTATGTATGTATGCATTTATGCATGTATAGTATGTATGTATGTATTTATGTTTGTATAGTATGTATGTATATATTTATGCATGTATAATATGTATGTATGTATTTATGCATGTATAGTATGTATGTATGTATTTATGCATGTATAGTATGGCAAATAAAAAGGTCTCTTACAACCTTTTTTTAAGATAAAAATTTACAGCCACGCCTCTTCTCACTCAACAGGGAATAGGTAAATAAGCATCCTCTACCGGTTGGGAAAAAGATACCAGGTGATTACAAGTCGGCTCAAATTAGTCACTTAAGCTAGCTTCACTGCATCCACAATCCTAAAAGTCACCATGATGCTAAAAATGCCTTCAGACATACAGAGATTCATTCAAATGAGAATACTTGGAGTTACGGATAGAAAACAAAAAGGAGGGGGGAGTGGGGTTACAATAGAAAAGTAGACTATCTAACATATTTAGAACTTAGAAGAATATTAAGTGTATGCTTGTATGTTTGTATGTATGTATGTATGTGTGTATATATGTATGTGTAGACTTTCATTTTGGTCACCGTAGTTAGCTTATGGTTTTCCCAAACTCTTGGCCTGGGTCTAGCGAAGGTCGAGGCATGCGTTATGAGTACACTGCTGTATGGCAGTGAATCATGGACCACCTACGCAAAGCAAGAGAGAAAACTGAACTCTTTCCATTTGAGATGTATCCGTAGGATCTTGAATGTCACATGGAAAGAAAAAGTGTGCAATACTGTGATCCTTGTGCGATCAGGTATTCCCAGCATCTTTACAGCCCTCAAACAACGCCGTTTGCGCTGGCTTGGACATGTTCGCCGGATGGAGGACAAGCGCATCCCGAAAGTCATCCTCTATGGACAACTCGCGACTGGCACAAGAAAAACTGGTCGCCCCCACCTCCGTTACATAGATGTAATAAAACGTGAACCTTAATCAGTGAACATCAATACTGACAATTGGGAAGACATAGCTCTAGACCGCAACAGATGGAGAGAGACAGCGACCAAGAAAGCTATGGACAGTGAAAGTACATGGGTCTCAGCTCAGGAAGAAAAACGTACAATCCGAAAAACGGCCAGCTCCTCTACCACCGAAGCAAAAGCCACCTTAACCTGCGCTATTTGTGGATGGGAGTGTCGCTCCAAAATAGGGCTCCACGGCCACATGAGGAAGTGTGCTCTGAGATGTACCATAGTCGTTCTACGACTGAAGGAGGCCAATGATGATGATGTATGTGTGTTTGTATATAAGTGTGTATACATCTAAGTATGTCTTACATAGAAATCAAAACTTTTTCACCAATCTTGATTAAAAACTTGACATTAACGTTTCTTAAATACTAGCCATGATCTTATGATAAGTAAAAGTAGCCTTACCACAACCTTAGGACCCTAAAAATAAAGGAAAAGCCTAACATTATAGACTCAATAGACTTTTAAAAATTAGGTCAAACAGCCCTCTTGACATTAATTTAAACAACCTATAGTTTCTCTAAATTAGATTTTAAATAAATTATTATTGCTTTCAGTGTAGATGTGTTTTGTTTGATTGTTTACATGATAATAATGGTCTAGAACTATAATATATGTTCATTAATTCAGAATATAATTAAATAGAACATTAGCTCAAAATATTCACATGAAAGTCATGCTTATTAATTCAATTACTCAAACATGATGATAGGCAACAACGAGGCTTGGTTTGATATCCGAACATTTCGAAGGTGTTTTTACGAATGATTAAAACAGCAAAAAAGTCTTTTATAATATATTTAAAAAGAAAACAGAACAAAAGAACCCTAGAAAAGCCGGGTAAAAACATAGCTAGTAGATTTCTATCAATGAAAGGAGACGAGAATCTGGCTTGGAGTCTGAAAGTTGAAACGCGTGAGAACGTCATTGATAGAAAAGTATATAAGATGACATTTTGTTTTCCTTCACCGTATATTGACACCACATTGGAAGTGATCAACAGCTTATACAAGAATATAACTTCAAGATGAACTTCAAATGGTATAAAAGGTTGCTGTTGATATAAGTTGTTTATTTTATGATGTGGATTATGACTGTTGTTTTCATTTTAAACTTTCCTATTCTATCACTTTCATCAGAAAGATTTTATAGATAGACATAAGGATATATAACAAGGCTCGTATTATTGAAAGCTAGGTAAAATAGCTGAAGTGTGTAAGTCCGGTAGGCAGCATGTGACATCAAAAAGATATTACTCATATCATCTCACTTTTTTGTTTTAAAGATGTTGGATTGAAGCGATCATTATGTACGATTGAATTGAAGATATCTTATCTTATCTTATCTTATAAAATGCAGACGTTACTTAAAAATAAGAAGATGATTACGTCTAGTCATGCATGCATCTAGTGATGCATGTTAACTAAAGACTTATATTATGATAGTGTATAAACAAGAGGATGTCGGATTAAATAATGGAGACATCGTATTCATGATGCGGATCGAAACGACGAATGCCTCGAAATGAAATAAAGTTGGATTTACAAAACGTCGGATTGAAATGATGAATTCGACGGTTTGAAAAAAATGTGTCGGAATAAAACGATGAAGATTTAGGAGATTAAAGTGGTGAAAAATATTCGTTGATAGTCGTTTAGCGCTTACAATACACAGAGCAACAAAAAGCTAAGAATTGTGGAATTTATTTTTGCACATTTAGTGTTGCAAAATAAAATATCTAAGCTTTTCTGCTTGTAGAATAGAGTAACTTTTTAACTGTTAAATTCGCAACAATGCTTTCAATATAGCGTACATAACATTTTTTTTTTAAAATTCTGTTTATCTATTACAAATCGGACACAATTTCCTGTAAAGAAGTAGGCTTATTACTAATGTAAAATGTTCCGGTATATAAAAGCACAGATAGGGACAGATTTACATATAAAGCATGTACCAGTCTTTAGCAAAGAAATAATGTAGTACAACTTGAACTAAGTTTCAAAGTGGCTGGTTGCGTAATTTCCCTGTTTATTCTGACTCATTACTTTCTCCTTTTTAACTTTCCGAAAGCCATTTCTTCCTTTAGTCATGCTTACTTCAACTTGTCTAGTGAGGACAGTGAAAACAGAACTGAACTGAATTTCTAATGTTAGACTTACTTCACAAACATGGAGCATCTGTTTTAATCTCTGTATGTCTGTCTGTCTAGCTAGCTACCTATTTGCCTACCTACCTATATATCTACTTTTCTCTCTCTCTCCCTCTCTCTTTCTCTCTCTATCTACCTAACTAGCTAGCTAGCTAGCTACCTACCTATTTGCCTACCTACCTAAATACCTACTTATTTATCTATCTATCTATATATCTATATCTATCTATCTATCTATCTATCTATCTATCTATCTATCTATCTATCTATATCTATATCTATATCTATATATATCTATATCTATATATATATATATATATATATATATATATATATATATATATATACCTTCAAACTATTTATTTACCTACCTACCTTCCTACCTACCTAGGTACCTACCTATCAATTTACCTACCTACATACCTATCTATCTATTTACCTATCTATCTATTTGCCTACCTACTTACATACCTATCTATCTGTCTGTCCGTGTTTCTACTACTAGCCCACCCACCAAGCCTTCTATTTAACTACATATGTATCTTTATTTAATATTCTTTTTCTTTAAGATATTGACCATGTCTAGATCAAGATCTAGATCTAAGTGCAAATGCAAAATCTGTACCTTGAAATGCCAACACGCCTTAAAATTATCCATGGTGTCTGTCTGGTCACAAGCGCTTGCTAGGTCATCAACTGTAAGTACAAGATGTTCGCGTCAATTAGACACACTGCAATGACTCCAACAAGAGAGTAAAGAAGGGAAGATAAAAAGCGAAGCGTACTAAAGTAAATAAATCCCCCAATTGAAACTCTTCAAACATTTGGCCTGCTGTCACACGCCGTCCTAGAAGGACTCACCCACCAACACTTGACCATATTTCAAGTGATGCTATAAATAGAACTGTGAAAAAACAAAAAATGATTAGAAGTAATATGCTCATCTCTTGAAACAGTGAAACGCGTACTCATCTCTAAGCAGAATGCACGCGGTGCCAACTACAAACCATCAAGGCATAATGTCCGCAACGGAGCGATATAATTCATCAACTGATGGTCGCGCATGAATAAAAAAAATTTCCTCTTCATGAAGTGGGAAGATAGAGATGTAGGGGAAGAGAAATCCGGGTTGTTGACTGATTCTCTCCCCTTTCCAATTTGAAAGCTAATTTAAAAGAAATACTTTTGATCTTTAAAGGAAGTTGGCTTCTACGACTTTCTAGAATGCGATGTAGAATAAAACTGCAACACTTTCAAATAGAAGAGATTCTTCTTCTTCTAGTAAACAATTTTGCTGCTAAGCTATGAGCTCTTTTGCAGAAATAGAAGAGATACAAGTGTGAGGTGTTACAGGAGTACATAGGTAGGAATGAGAACTTGAGATACAAGTGTGAGGTGTTACAGGAGTACATAGGTAGGAATGAGAACTTGAGATACAAGTGTGAGGTGTTACAGGAGTACATAGGTAGGAATGAGAACTTGAGATACAAGTGTGAGGTGTTACAGGAGTACATAGGTAGGAATGAGAACTTGAGATACAAGTGTGAGGTGTTACAGGAGTACATAGGTAGGAATGAGAACTTGAGATACAAGTGTGAGGTGTTACAGGAGTACATAGGTAGGAATGAGAACTTGAGATACAAGTGTGAGGTGTTACAGGAGTACATAGGTAGGAATGAGAACTTGAGATACAAGTGTGAGGTGTTACAGAAGTACATAGGTAGGAATGAGAACTTGAGATACAAGTGTGAGGTGTTACAGGAGTACATAGGTAGGAATGAGAACTTGAGATACAAGTGTGAGGTGTTACAGGAGTACATAGGTAGGAATGAGAACCTGAGATACAAGTGTGAGGTGTTACAGGAGTACATAGGTAGGAATGAGAACTTGAGATACAAGTGTGAGGTGTTACAGGAGTACATAGGTAGGAATGAGAACTTGAGATACAAGTGTGAGGTGTTACAGGAGTACATAGGTAGGAATGAGAACTTGAGATACAAGTGTGAGGTGTTACAGGAGTACATAGGTAGGAATGAGAACTTGTCGTGTTAAAGCTGTTCAAATAGACCAAATACAAGTTACATAGAAATTTTAAAAATAATTAATTCCAACATTATGTTCAAATGATGCAGAAGAAATTAAAAGCACCTAAATATTATTAATTTTTATGACAGTGAAAAAAAAAAATGGCAAGTATGAGGATCAAACCCACGACATTGATCTATTAACTTTGCTTTCCAGCCATACTCCTATGTGCCGAATCTTAGTTTGTAATAATTAATTTCATTATTTCACCATCCTCCTTCACCTTTACACCCATGAGGTAAGTGTTAGCTTATAGTAGGAAGTGAAGAGGAAATTAGTCTGTAGACATTAAAGCTTAAGAGACTTAAAACTCCAGAATCACTAGTATCAGCCTCTTTGGACATCCCTCTAAGCATCAATCTCTTTGGACATCCCTCTAAACATCAGTCTCTTTGGACATCCCTCTAAGTATCAGCCTCTTTGGACATCCCTCTAAGCATCAGTCTCTTTGGACATCCCTCTAAGTATCAGTCTCTTTGGACATCCCTCTAAGTATCAGTCTCTTTGGACATCCCTCTAAGCATCAGTCTCTTTGGACATCCCTCTAAGCATCAGTCTCTTTGGACATCCCTCTAAGTATCAGTCTCTTTGGACATCCCTCTAAGTATCAGTCTCTTTGGACATCCCTCTAAGTATCAGTCTCTTTGGACATCCCTCTAAGTATCAGTCTCTTTGGACATCCCTCTAAGCATCAGTCTCTTTGGACATCCCTCTAAGCATCAGTCTCTTTGGACATCCCTCTAAGCATCAGTCTCTTTGGACATCCCTCTAAGTATCAGTCTCTTTGGACATCCCTCTAAGTATCAGTCTCTTTGGACATCCCTCTAAGCATCAGTCTCTTTGGACATCCCTCTAAGCATCAGTCTCTTCGGACATCCCTCTAAGCATCAGTCTCTTTGGACATCCCTCTAAGCATCAGTCTCTTTGGACATCCCTCTAAGCATCAGTCTCTTTGGACATCCCTCTAAGCATCAGTCTCTTTGGACATCCCTCTAAGCATCAGTCTCTTTGGACATCCCTCTAGGCATCAGTCTCTTTGGACATCCCTCTAAGTATCAGTCTCTTTGGACATCCCTCTAAGCATCAGTCTCTTTGGACATCCCTCTAAGCATCAGTCTCTTTGGACATCCCTAACTATAAACATCAGTCTTTTGCGGCATTCCTAACTATAAACCTTAGTCTCCGTGGAGATCCCTAACTATAAACATCCCTAGCTCTCTCCCTAGACATCCCATGTTCTATCTAGACATCCCTTGCTCTCTCCCTAGACATCAAATGTTCTATCTAGACATCCCTAGCTCTCTCCCTTGACATCAAATGTTCTATCTAGACATCCCTAGCTCTCTCCCTAGACATCCCATGTTCTATCTAGACATCCCTAGCTCTCTCCCTAGACATCCCATGTTCTATCTAGACATCCCTAGCTCTCTCCCTAGACATCAAATGTTCTATCTAGACATCCCTAGCTCTCTCCCTAGACATCAAATGTTCTATCTAGACATCCCTAGCTCTCTCCCTTGACATCAAATGTTCTATCTAGACATCCCTAGCTCTCTCCCTAGACATCCCATGTTCTATCTAGACATCCCTATCATATCACCTGTGATGAACTCCGTTTTGAAACAGAGCAGGAAGAGATAATCCTGCCGTCGTGCTCTGACAACAAACAGGGCCGTCCGGCGTAATGCCTCGGATCCTGCTTACAAATGGAGTGACCGACCAAGACACCAGTGACACGTTCTCTCTTAACTCTTGGCAGTAGGGAACTTGTACCAGATAGGCGACACTGTCTCATTAATTATGGACTTGGCGTTAAACATGTTTGTTCTAGATCGCTTTTCTTCGTTTAGTTGGACACTAAAATACAACTGCAAATCAATAACAAGCAAAATATGGAAAAAAAATCGTTAAAAATAAAAGCTTTGCCATGGGAAAGTGCCGCAAGCTCATTGCCATATATCTCAATACTAGAGGAATAAACTCCGTTTTTTTATACAAAACAAAATTATGAAAGATTGACTAATCAGCCAAAATGTATACAAACAAGGGAAATAAAATCACAACCTTCTCCGCCCATCTCTCCCAATTTTTTCCACCTTGGTGAGGCCGAAGTCTGAGCATTGGCGAGAGAGATCATATCCTTTGATTGATTGATTTTTATCCCATTTGCTTCAGAGAAGGCTGCATCTCGAGAAAAAAAAAGGATCGAACTTCCTCGATGAGGAACTAATTATTTGAACCCGCGTAACGAGTTCAGATCTGTTTAGAACCGCTGACAGGGTGTATTTTTTCCCTCTTTTCCCGAACTCAAGGTAATCACGTGAGACTTGCGTGGGTGTACATGAGAAGACATGGATGCAGATAATAAATGCTATAAAGGGAAATAATTCTGGATATATTTGATAACCCTGTGTGGCAGTAGATTACGAAAGGTGGTGTTGACATTTCTGTGTCCTGATTGTAGAGCAAACTAGAAGTAGAACATTGAAAAAAATACTTTAAACAAGCTTACAAAGACAGTCTGTGTGGAAACACAAACTCAAACTCGGCCCCCGAAGTAGTCCACCCTGGCAGGTGAAAAGACAGGTTTCAATATTTTCAGAAAGAAGAGTGAAATTCTATTAAAGGCAAATGACAGAGAAGAATGGAGAAAGAAGGTTGACCGATCTTATGTGGTGTCCCAACTGTCCAGCAGACCAAGAGATAGGTGAAAGTGAATCTTAAGTCGGATGTAAACCTGACCTAACTGATGTCACATAATGATTATCTAATTGATCTAATTGTTATGTAAAGGGTCTATCAAAGCCTCAAAATAAAAAAATAAAAAAAAATTCCGTTAAAGAAAATTAAAAAATTCCTTTAGTTAAGTGTTTTGTTATAGTGTGATTACTTTATTGTTCACGCGATAATATGAAAACTATTTTTTAATTGTTGTTTTAAATTACGTTCCACTTGTATGCATATTAAATATATTTTTTCTCTTTAAAAAAAGTAAACATTTTTACCTGTAAATGTATTAGTTCGTATGAAAGAACTAATGTAACATTACTTGGCAATACATTTGTAACAAAATATAAAAAATTTTGACAAAAAAAAATCTATAACTGTTTGCATAAATGTGTTGAAAATATGGTAAATAATTATCTTCATTACTAAATAGTCTTGTTACTATTAATAGTGTATAGTTGTAAAAAGTGTTTTTTTATGAAAAAAACTGCTTGCATAGTTGATTTTGAAAATAAAATTTTTGCTTCAAGAAAAGAAAAAAGTTGCCGTTGCATCAGAACTTTGAATGGTCTAAAATATCATGTCAGATTTTCAATATCTTTTCTAGTTTACTATACCTAATCGGGACGGACGGACGGACAGACAGATCACACAAAAATAGCATCTTTTCCCCTTTTCGGGGGCCGCTAAAAATACATTACTTCCTTTATACAACTTATGGAGTGATTATTTTTCTAATAACTAATGAGTGCTAGATAAAAAAAAAGCATCTTTTACCCAGCCCCCCCCCACACACACACACTTTTCAAATCAGAAAACTCTTTGTCAAGCGAATGAATAAATCTACTAGACTTTATAATATTCTAACAATGGGCCTTTAAATCTAGCATTAGACGATGTACAAAAATGGTCCTGAACTTATTCAACTCTTTAATGAATAATGCCTACTTTACGAAATAGACTTATAATCCGTTCATTATGAATATTGTCTAGTTCTCTAGCCAAATTTAAAATTATTTATTAATTTTTTTGTTTAAATTATAACGGTCAAACTAGAGTTTTCCCTGTGTGGCCACCAAGCTAGTAATTCTTTTCTCAGCGATATAGTTCCCCTTTACCTTCACCTATCCCTTAATCTGTTAAACTGTTGGACATTGGGGCACCACACAAGATCTGTTGACCGTATTTCTCCATTACGCTGTTTTTCGCCTTTGATAGAATTTCTTTCAATGACAATGACAATTCTTTTATTTTGTCTTCCCATTGCTTTATCTTTCTGCCGCTTATTCTTTTTCCTGGTACAGTTCCCTGAACGAAGGTCTTAGCTAGCCCATAGGATCTTGTGATATGGTCATAAAGTTTCAGATTGCGTTTTTGTTTATAATGGTTAGCAGGTCATCGTGGGGCCCAATCGTCATTATGATCCAGTTTCGTTTGTGAAGGGGCCTTTGTAAGTAATACCTATGATCCTTCTATAGCATCTCAGTCCACTGCTAACGAATAACACTAGGTCACGGGCTGGATGTGGTCCTCGGGCCGTAGTTTGGGTGTCACTGCTCGAGTTGGATGTTATATTTCATGCCAATAGGACATCGCTTGTTTTGACAGTGGACCTAGCTGTGCAACCTTGACATTGATGTATGGCGTATACTAGAGAATATAGACGCATTCGTGTCTCTTAGTTATGGTTCATACTAGACAGAACCCGTCCTAAAATGAAAGGATGCAATGTATAAACCTCACGTACAAAGACGCTTACAACTTCACCTACTTACGTTTAAGTGGTACACAGAGTGCTTCCTACAAGAAACAGTTTTTTTCTAAAACTGCAATATGAAGGGAACAAGTGAATGCTAACATTTTATTGCACGCAATATTTTGTTTCTTCACAAAACCAATAGCAAAAGAAGGAATCGGTTTAGTAATGATCGCTTATTTTATTTATTTATTTATTTATTTAGATTGCACTATTGTTGGACGGGCGTTGTAATGTAAATACTACCTTCAGAGGTTGAGAGGTATCCCTCTCATTCTGTTCTGTAGGTGGAGATAAGCCCGGAGAAAGAAAGACAGAAAGAGGGAGAGAGAAACTGTGTGTGTGTGTGCACAAAAGGAAGGTAATCACGAAAGCCACTGTGACTATAAAAATGTTTCTTAGAAAATTAAAATTCGCAGGCCAAAAACAAAAAAGTGTGTAGATGGTGCCATAACAGAGTGCGTTACACTGGAGAATGAAAAAAAAATTTGATGGTCTTAAAAAACAACAACTAAATAATGTGTTCTTTGCCTGGTTTGTGTTCTGTTAATTTTATCTTACAAGGGATATTTGTATCACTTGATCTGCCTTCTAAATATGGACAGACGGTAATTAGAGAGATATTAATTCACTCAGTCTGTCTGTGTGGAGTCTTTTCTAATTCTCATATCAAGTTGAAACTTAGCATAATTATTCATTGTCGATGACAACACATGAATAATTTTTTAAAAATTAATCAATAAGTCGTAATTAATTAACCTTAATTTCTATACATAATATACTAAGCTAAGGGGATGTAATCGCTGTGTAGGTCCTTCAATAAAAATTTTAAACAAACATTTTAGACTATATACATAAAACCTTATATTTTTTTTAGCTCAGTGGCTAGGACGTCTGCCTTCCATCATGGAGGCTCAAGACCTAGAGTTCAAATTCAGACCAACCGCCTTTACTTTACCCCAACGAATGTCAGGTACCCAGTAGAGCTTGGTGGACTTGGAGGTGCCCCAAGGATCCCGAAATAAAAAGCTCAATCTTCACCAGGATTCGAACCTGGGACCCTTCGGTTTGGAAGTCAAGCGCTTTACCACTCAACCACTGCCACTCAGTTTTTTACGAAGCCGTTAAAACTTTGCACAATAATTAATTGTCGAGCAAAGCACTCAAATCAATGAAAAATATAACCAATTAGTTAATCAATAAATCAATAATTATTTTCGTTAAGTAGACAGTAGGGCCTCTAAGCTAAAGGGAGATATGCCCTGTTTTGAGAAATAGGTCATTCGCGTAGATTTTCTAGCTAACGACTAAAACCCTTCTACTTTTATAAGTACTTGGACAGTTCAGTGGTCAACACGTCGGCCTTCCATTGTAGAGGCTCGAGCTCGAAGTTAGACTCAAACTTAAAAAACTTGTTTTTGAAAAGGCAGCACGGAAACGTTCTCCCAGATACCCTTCTCCCCCTCACTGGTCCACAAAAGTGATTGGACCATAGCGCACTGAGCATGCTATTAGTACGAAAGTTAAGTTGAAAAAAAAACAATTAATTAATACATTTCCAATCGCACAAATTCATAATAGTTAGTCTAGACCTAATAAAAATTAATTACAGGATTGATTCAAAATTATTGATGTCATTTGACTCAATATAGACCAATTTGTTTTTAAAGTGGTTTTTTTTTTATATCCAACTTGTTTTTCGTTCCTCCATTCTCGTACAGCACGATAACAATTTACTTTTTCTTTCTTCTGAACAGTAGTTTGTAGCTTTGTCAGAACGTCACGTTAAAACAATTTTCTTATCGCTTTGATAAAAACGATACGAAAGATTGCGGTGTGTGGTGACGTTTTGGAGTGTTGATGTGTTTTATGTGTGTTGATTAGCTACAATAAATATGTTGACCTGTGATAATAAGTGCAGGGCTGTTACAACAATAAATGTCGATGTGTTGTAACAACTATTAATGTGATGTAACAAATGTTTCAGAAAAAAAAGTTTATGTCTAGTAACGAATGTTTAATGTGTTGCAACTAGAATGTTCATGTGTTGCAACTAGAATGTTCATGTGTTGCAACTAGAATGTTCATGTGTTGCAACTAGAATGTTCATGTGTTGCAACTAGAATGTTCATGTGTTGCAACTAGAATGTTCATGTGTTGCAACTAGAATGTTTAATGTGTTGCAACTAGAATGTTCATGTGTTTAAACAAGTTGTACTGTGTAATAAGGGGAGTTGAGAATAAAATTCTGAATTGGAACCTCTTACACGTTGGAACAATCAACTATGGAATTGCGTCTGCAAAAACTGCAATTTAGTTGGTGCCAAACGTAATGCCACAGGTGCCAAACGTAATGCCACAGGTCCTCATTCGAGATCTTGTCCTGGCCAATAGGTCATAAGAATCTTCCTCAGGCAGGTATTGATGAATACTTGAAGTGGATATCATTCATAGATGCTGCAGATGGATAGGTCACAGCCTTCCCAAGCCTGCATCAAACAAGGCTAGTCCTAACCTGGAACCCCCAAGGAAAGAGAAAGAGGGGACGGTACAGGAATACATGGCGCCGCGATTTGGAAGCAGATGCCAAGCAGATGGGCAAGACGTGGGGACAGTTAGAGAGACTCGCCTAGAACCGAGACGCCTGAAGGAAGCTAGTTGGCGGCCCATTCCCACAGGCAGAGCATTTTTTTTTTGGACCACACCATCAATGTGGAGAGAAAGACAATGACACATGGAAAACTGATGATCCGTTCATCTATGGCCCCGGAATGTGGCCTAAATAAGCTGAGAGAGCATCAGTTCTACCTGGCGTCTGGAGTCTGAAAAGAGCTATACCATTAACTTTTGATTTGAACTCTCGCTATAAGTCTGATTGATGTTTTCAATTATTTGAATTTTATGCCCTCATCAGCTCAAAAAAAAAAGTAATATCACATCAAATGGAGCTGAAAGTTTCAAATAGGCCTAACTAAATTTTATCTAATTACATTAGTAAAGCAAAGTTTCCTTTTAGTAATTTTAGGTTGCCTTTTGAAATAACGACTGTAATTTATAAGATAAGATAATTATTATCATCCTAAGTTTAAATTTAGTATATTTTTATGAGCATTTAGAGAGAGAGAGAGAGAGAGAGAAAGGGAGGGAGGGGAAAGACAGTATGTTAGGCGCTTCCGCGCTGTGTTTTAGGCAGATAAGTCAAACACTCAAATAACGAAATCAGATAACACAGACCAACAATATAATTTAGTGGACGCTGATAGTGAATGTCGAATAAGAAGTTTAATAATAACGAAGGGAACCTTCGAATTTCATCCAGCGAAATCTCTACTTCAGTTACTAAAGTCGACCTTACTCTAGGGCTGCCCAATGTCTTCTGTGTTGACTTCCTTAATTAATCCTGGTCTTATTGTTTAATTGTGTCGCGTCATTGTCTCCAAGTCACTTTCCCTTTTTATGAAACAAGTAATTGTGCCATAAAGAGAGAGAGAGAGAGTGAGTGTGAGAGAGAGATAGAGAGAGAGAGACATGGAGGGAGACAGACAGATAGAGAGAGAAAGAGAAGGGGGCAAGGTTAACTCACATTGCACGTGACTTGTGACGTCAAAGTAGCGAACGTAACTTGCTGGTAAAAGTGAGTCGACTATAAATGTGTCGCGTATGGCGGGTGGCTCAGGAGGGAAAAGCTTTAGTGCAGAAGAGATAGCAATCTTTATTGGACCTACCTGAACTACAGAGATGGGTTAGAGCACCGATTAGACAGCTGCTTAAGTGTTCCACATTTCTGTGTTTAAGAAAAAAAAAACCACATAATATCCGTTAAACTTAAAACCTTAAATACGTTTATAAAGTCGAAACAAAAACCCACAGGAAACTGAATTTGAACAACTAGATTCGTCTTTAAGACATCCACGTGAAGAAATCACCTACACACAATTTCCAGACTAGCAGTTTCATAGTTTATAAATTAAAAAAAAAACAGTCTGTCCTTGTAAAGAAGTGCTATAAAACTTCTCCCATCCTCTGTTCGTGTGTCTCTCTGTGTATGTGTCTCTCTCTGTCTCTCTAATGTTACTCTCCAGCTCTCGCCCTCTCGCTCGCTGTCTCCCGTATTCCAAATGATAGCCACTACTAGGTGATAAGGGCTGAAGGCCACCAATGTTTAGTAGCAACATGATTTATATGGCTCAAGGCTCATAGTTTATGACACTGTAAACTAGTCCACTATCCACCTGTTTTTTAATGGAATGGGAAGTCTCGCGTTATCGTTTCAAAACACTTAACAATGATACCACGTGATACCACGTGATACCGAACTTAATGAAGATAGAATTTTTTTTTAATGTAGATATAAATTGGTCTGCACGGTAACGTCTTGTGGCTCATTCATGTTTTGTGCATGTGTGTGTGTGTGTTGTTGCTTTTTACTCTGTATCAACCTATTTAACAAAATCGGAATAATTAAACATTTTAGACTATTTTAACAAGTTTTTTTTTTACAGTTTTTTTTTTTAATGTCTGTGTTTTATTGACCATTTAGTTCGGGTCATGAAGAAACAAAATCCCATTATCGTGTACAATAGGGACATAACGCACACCACATATAGAACGATGTAGTAGCCGTAGATGAGAGTGGTGTGACAGAAGTAATGTATACATATAGCCAGCTACAAAGCATGCTAACAATAGCTAGCTAATCCTCGACCCTGATGACCCAACCCTAACCCAACAAATGGTAAAAAGAATATTGAAAACAATAAAGACAAGCATGCCTCAAATAAAGTACATTTAGTTTGTAGTCCATTTTAGAGACAGGTGTACTCGCACAAATCGTCCCTACGTTACCACAATACAAAAAACGGTACATAGAATATTGACTAATATAAACAATCCTTTGGTATTATTATGCCTCTGTTCCTTCTGCCAAATACCACCGGAAACATGTTTCATCACAGTATCAGCCAAATAAAGAGATATGTCTCAGAAAATGTTGAAATACTGCATAATATTTTTTTTCTTGAACAGCCAACTGCTTTATTACAATTGTAGGCTATATATATGTTTCCAAGAGAAGATAACCTGTGGCGCTTCAACATGCTAACGCCTTGATCCAGAGTTACGTACGCTGCAAGGACATTAAGTTCTGAGAATGAGGTTGGTCATAGGGGTTAGCTTGGCAGCAGCACTGCAGTAGGCCTACGTGCTATGACCGCCGGGTCCAACACTTGGCAGCGAATAAAAATTACAAAACAAGTTTATTTACAAGCGCTATTATTTGAGTGCACTAAATAAAGCGGAGATAATAAATTGTATATATAAAGTACTATATAATAAGTGTGATGCAACCAATTGATTTTCCAAACGGCCGATTCCGAGCTCGGAAGTGTGACATAGGCTTACGTCACATAAAGCGTCTTATTTTTAACAAAGCTTATATCAACTTGCTCAGTCTGCCTGGTAAACAGTTTAATAATAATAATCAAGAGCTCATCTCAGATATAAACGACACGCCCACACAGCCGACCAACGAAGACATTAGTAGAACACCCAACCAACAAGAGAATGACCCAACATCGGCAATAAGCAATGAGCTACACTCAAAATTTTCTAATCTTATAGACCGATATAAAAACACCAATCTTAACTCTAGGCCTCGTATCCCCAAGCTAAACGTCAAGAAAGAGACAAACACATATATTAATGAAATAAATAAAGTCTTAGCCAACCATTTTGAAACACCAAGAAACTTGTTTGAGACACACCTCGCTATATACTGCGCCGCTGTGGCTGTCACGGAGCTCTCTGGACAAAAGACCTTCGAGCTAGGCCCAATTAATCAAAGACCAAAACAACATGTGCCAGCATGGAAAAGGCGCCTTGAAGACAATATAAATCAACTGAGGAGCCAAATGGATACAATTGGACAATATCTGGGAAACAATCATTCCGCGAAAATACTTAATAAAATAAAGACAATACTAAGAACAACTGGAATCAAATTGACGGACTGTGATAGCCACGCACGACTCTTATGTTTGAAAGATACTCTGAGACAGAAAGCTAAACTAAAGGGAGCTAGGTTAAAGCGCTACAACGAAACCACCAAAAGAAAGGAGCATAACGCTTTATTTCAGCACACGAGAAAACAGTTCTTTCGTAAACTAGCTGATAATGGTGCTGACAAAATTCAAACCATTGATAGCACTAAACACGGCTCCTTTACCGACTACTGGGCGGCGCTTTGGTCCGACCCGCTACATTACAATGTGCAGGCTGACTGGATCGAGGAAATCCAAACTAAAAACAACCTAATACCAGAAATGTCTGATGAGGATTTCACAGCTGAGGAAGTCTCCGCAGCTATTTCAAAAACCCACAACTGGACTGCTCCTGGACCGGACAATATACACAACTTTTGGCTGAAAAAACTTACAGCCGTACATGCACCACTAACATCAAGTTTTAACGACCTAATATCAGAACCGTCTTCAATGCTGTTAGAACTCACTGAAGGGAGAACATCTCTCCTCCCCAAAAAAGGGGATCCGAACCAACCATCAAACTATCGCCCTATCACTTGTCTGTCAGTGGTGTATAAACTATTAACTTCACTTTTAAAAAGTAAAATGTATAAATTTTGTTCTGCCCATAAGCTACTAGCAGATGAACAACAAGGTTGCATTGAAGAGTCGATGGGCTGTAAAGTACAGCTAACTATAGATGGTATTATATTGCATCAAGCTAATAGAAGAAAGAGAAATTTACACATGTGTTACATCGACTACAAAAAAGCTTTCGATTCAGTTCCGCATGATTGGCTATTAAAAACCCTGGACATCCATAGAATCAACCCAAGAATAAAACAACTATTGAAAGTCTGTATGAATAATTGGAAGATAAACCTGTACCTAAATCGTGATAAACTAGGTTCTGTGCACATAAGAAGAGGTATATACCAGGGTGACTCACTATCTCCACTCTGGTTCTGCCTAGCGATTAATCCTCTATCTACATTACTCCAAGACTCTACAAACGGTTTTAGGGTTGACACTAAATGTACAAAATGTGTGTCCCACTTATTATACATGGATGATCTAAAGCTATACGCAGAAACCGAGCAAAAATTACACACCTTAATCAAAACGGTAAAATGCTTTAGTGACGATATCTGTATGTCTTTTGGCCTGGATAAGTGTGGCATCATAAGCATTAAAAAGGGCAAGGCAACGAACACCAACATTGAATTTGAAGGCATCGAGGAATTGAACTCCGCCTCTATTTATAAATATCTTGGAATAAACCAGAATGCCAAGATAAACCATAAGAAATTAAAAGAGGACTTTCTTGGCAAATATAGGCAAAGAGTTAATAAAATCCTCAACACCAAACTGTCTGGCAGTAATCTCATCACTGCAATAAACAGCTGGGCCGTCCCTGTGCTCCTTTACACGTTCGGTGTGATCAAATGGACTGACACCGACCTACATGACATTGACAGACTCACTAGAAAATTACTAACCAAGTTTCGATGCCTACACCCCAAGTCCTCCACCATAAGGTTATACCTGCCCAGGAAAGATGGGGGTCGTGGATTGCAGAACATCTTCAAATTGTGTAAGATGCAAGTTTTAAAAATACGATCAAAACTGCTCGCCTCCAGCAACAAATTAGTTTCCTTCCTACGGAAATACGACTCCGATGCAACCCCCCTGAACCTACACAATGCTGATGTCAATATAGGTTTGGACGACGTAGGGCATGAGATTCGCCAATGGGAAGAAAAAACACTCCACGGAAAATTTCCGGCTTCATTACATGGGGACAACATCGACAAGGCTGCTTCCTTAACATGGCTCAAAGCAGGTCATCTCTACCCTGAAACAGAAGGCTTTGTTACAGCAATACAGGACAGAGTAATAAGGACAAAAAATTACGAGAAGCATATCCTGAAACTCAATGTTGTCGACAAATGCCGAAAATGTGGAAATGTGGGCGAGTCGATTGAACACATTATGGCAGGATGTCCAGCCCTATCAGAATCAGCCTACCTAGGTCGCCATAACCAAGTTGCAAAGTTAATACACCAACACTTGGCTTTGACGTACAAATTGATCGGTAAGGACACTCCCCCTTATTATAAATACTCTCCGCAAGAGGTTCTTGAGTCTACTGATTATCTGCTGTACTGGGATAGGCCTATTCTGACCGACAAAACGGTAGATTTCAATCGCCCGGATCTGCTGTTCATCGATAAAAAAGAAAAAACCGCTACCATTATCGATATCGCTGTACCACTGTCTCATAATTTAAGAAAAACTGAGATAGAAAAACAAAGAAAATATGGGAACCTAGGCTTGGAGATTAAGCGTCTATGGAAATTGTCCAAAATAACAATATACCCCATTGTTATATCAACCGAGGGGATAATAACAACTGACCTCACAGACACCTTTAAGGCCCTTAACATTCCTAGGAACATCTTCGTTGCCTGTCAGAGGGCGGTACTGCTGCAGACCTGCCACATCACCAGAAAATTCCTCAGTGGAAACTGTTAAAGGGACTACGATGAATTTTGTTTCTCTTTAGCGAAACTCGACCCTGGCAGCGCCAGAGAATGACTACTCGTTCATTTCTAACATAATAATAATAATAATCTTTATTATCCGTAAGGAAATTTGTCTTACAATTTGTGCATTACACCAAACAAAAAACATTATAACTATAAGAAACCTAAGTGTGCATTCACACCAGACGCACTCATAATTTACATGTGACAAAGTTTATACCAGATGGTTCTTATTTAATGATTTGATTGCCAGGGGAACAAAAGAGTGTTTGTGTCTGTTTGTCTTTGCTATCGGTGTCTTGTATCTCTTTTGTGATGGTAAAATCACAAAATCCTGACACAAAGGGTGATTCTTTATACACGTTATTCCTCCCACACCCAATCTCGGATCAAGCTGAAGTTTTGTACATGTGTTACTTGTTCTTGACAAAACAAGAACCAATATAAATTAAACAATTAGTTATTAACTATTGGTAATTACTTTTTTGTTGGCATTGAACAAGGGAAAGAAATTGTACTTGACCGTTGAAATAGTTCCGTCTATACTTTTGTGTGCAGAATTAAGTCGTAGCGTAAAAGTTTGAAACTAACAATAGATATTTAGCTATGAAACCAAAGACCCAAGTAGATGTACATTTTGATATCCCTATTACCGATGGCTCGCATCCCAAGATCCTTGTGTTAGAAGGGGGCTAAATGCCGAGCACACCGGGGCAACTCGCAATATTCCTTAATTTCTGTACCACATCAGTACCACATCAGCGGTGGAGGTGTTCGCCATTAAAAAACAACAACTAGAGGAATGCGCGGTATGTGAATAGTGACATGCTTGTTGGGGCTTTCTTCCATCCTCGCCAATGCAATGGACTTGGTCCTTAGGCACCCCAACGAGGATTCTCTTTTGTTTTCCTATTGGCCTAATCGTCTCCTATAACGACCGTTGCACCACCCGAGCACCACGTTTGAGGCTGAGAGGCTTTGCCCGTGTTTCAGTTGATTAAAGAAAGGAGTTTCATTTGGATGTCAATAGTAGCAAAAAATATATAAACAATCAAAATAATAAAAAGATAGATCGAAGTAAATATTGAACGCGCATGAGCATGATCGTGTTTCTAAGAACTGTCATTATTTTTTTAAAGTTGTATGCTTTTGTAAACAGTATTTTTTTTTTCCATTTGGGTGTCACCTCTTGGCTGATGTCCAACGGCGCAGCCTGCATCCACCCCCAACCCCCATCGCATCTCATAGTGAAGCCAGAACCCTCCTAAAGACAATGCTTTGTCTGCATTAGAATAAAAATTATAAAGCCATTATTCTATTGTTGCTCTCAATTAAATTAATTTTTCGCTAATTTAACTTAAACTCTGCATTAACTTTTTAATAGTTTCTACTCATATATCTATTACGTCTGCTGTGCTTATTTTATTTTCAAATTGGTCGAATGATCCCATTTAGCAGTGTTTCCCAGACTTTTTTTTTTCATATTGGGACACTTAGCACATTCGGAGTATTTAACAAAACTCTGGGGGGGGGGGGGGGGCGGATTTTGTTCTATTTGTTTAAAGGGAAAAAAAATAATGAAACCATATTCTAAATTAAGCTGTTTTTCTTCAAGTATAAACTTGACTATGTTTCTATGACCTGCTTCACACAAACAGGCTGGTGAAAGAATGATGAGCTTGGGACACAGCTCGGGAAACATTAGATGAAAGTTTAAGAGCACTTCTACTTCCTGTCGCTACACACAGGGCTACAGCTACACGTCCAAACAGCTACACGTCCAAACAGCTACACGTCCAAACATCTACACGTCCAAACATCTACACGTCCAAACAGCTACACGTCCAAACAGCTACACGTCCAAACATCTACACGTCCAAACAGCTACACGTCCAAACAGCTACACGTCCAAACAGCTACACGTCCAAACAGCTACACGTCCAAACAGCTACACGTCCAAACATCTACACGTCCAAACAGCTACACGTCCAAACATCTACACGTCCAAACAGCTACACGTCCAAACAACTACACGTCCAAACAGCTACACGTCCAAACAGCTACACGTCCAAACATCTACACGTCCAAACATCTACACGTCCAAACAGCTACACGTCCAAACAGCTACACGTCCAAACAGCTACACGTCCAAACATCTACACGTCCAAACAGCTACACGTCCAAACATCTACACGTCCAAACATCTACACGTCCAAACATCTACACGTCCAAACATCTACACGTCCAAACAGCTACACGTCCAAACATCTACACGTCCAAACATCTACACGTCCAAACAGCTACACGTCCAAACAGCTACACGTCCAAACATCTACACGTCCAAACATCTACACGTCCAAACAGCTACACGTCCAAACAGCTACACGTCCAAACAGCTACACGTCCAAACGAGGACAGAAAGAAAGACGAATCCCTATAAAGGAGGCAAAAAAACAACAACAAAAAAGTAAACATTAAAATATAAACTTTATTTAGGTGGCTGGTTGTTGTGCTTGTCACATGACACCAGGCTCGTTATTATGAAACAGGTGAGCTTAACATCATCTACCCAATAGATTGCAAGGTCTGAAAGCGGATTTTTTTTTTTAATTTGCAAAGTAATTGATGAAATGTGTCTGTTAATTAGTTAACTAAATAATTAATTTTTTTAATGGATTCGGGGGTTGCTAGGTAGGCCTACAATAGATGATTGTTTACATTTCAAATCGTGTACAATTGCATAAGGGGACCAAAACCTTACATATTTAGCCATACCGGTGAATACTGAAGGATTAATTTTCTTTGTTTGTATTAAACAATATAATTAATTACCTGTAATTATTGACTAATTGGATAACTATTTTTATCGATTCACGTATTTTCTACGCCGATGAATAATTATTAATTATTTAAAGTTTCAACTTGATCCGAGAATGGGTGTGGGAGAAATAATGTGTACAAACTTTTTACCAGACAGACTGAGTTGATATGAGCTTTATACAAAAAAATGAGAGTTTTTATGAGTAGCTCTGAGTATCAGTTTTCTTTTGGACGGTCTTGAATATGTTATAATCACTATAATGAGGTTGTCTAAAAAAAATGAAGTGAGTTTTTGCAAAAACAAGAGTGATGTCGCCTTTTTAGGTCAATAATATGTATGCTATCGGATGGAAGATATAGACTATAGCCACGAAAAGGAGGACGTCCTTGTTTTGCCGGACGTATGTCGTTAATCCTTTGTACACTCTCAATCCATCCCAGTGGCGCTACAACCCATGGATGATTCGCTGGCCTACTTCAGCACAGCCTAGCTTCCATTCAGATCTCTCTCAAGCTTTTCGTCTCCATACCCAAACTCGAGTTGTTGTAGATCAGCCCTCTACGTCAGCGGTTCTCAACCTTTTTAGCTCCGAGACCCCCTAATACAATTTTTCAGTAGGAGGCGACCCCCAACCATAAAAAAGTGTCATAGATCTAGGTAAATGTGAATTAGCTAATGATATAAAATGGTTATCAAAATGTATATAACTAACATCCATGATGTTAATTTAATTATTTGAAACGTATCATATTTATTTAGTGTAAAATAAATTAGTGCCTACATTTAAAAAAAAAAGCTTATTTTATGAATTTCATTTATTTACTTTTCTATTGCGTGTTTATAACACTCACGTTACAGACATAATTTACAATTTAAACAGAATTACTCATCATGGAAAACGTTGCGACAGAATTTTCAAACACCTCAAAAGTTAGTGCGAAGGTTGAGCTTGTTTTTATTTCACTAGATTAGGAATTCAATTCACGTTTATTACTGTATTCAGTCACTTGATAACTGACAGGCAGAAACAAATACGTTTCACAAAGATACGGTTTTGGAAATGGAAGAAGTCTCGAAAACAAAATCTCATATAGAACAGAATGACTGCAACAATTGATCCAAAAAATATGTAACTGACATTGAAGAGAAATCTTTAGATGCATTGCTATTGACATTGCTAATATATGTGGATGAATCATACAGTTAGTTACGACGGATTCTTATGGGGACTCATTCTGTACCAAACATTGACATCCAGACCGACATCCAAGCAAACTTAGAGCGCCATCTGTGCAGAAACCACAAATATTTTTCCAAGAGGTCTTTTACTTTTTCAAATTTAAGCAACTTAGTCAATTACATCAGGCGCTGGTCGTTTATAAAGGTTTGCATAGAAACTAATCTTTGAAATTGCCATTATGTATATATCTAAAGTATACCGGAACTAGTAGCCTAATTGTGAACATTTACAACGCATGTGAAATCATCAAGCTGGATGCTAAATATTGTATAAGTAGCAGACATCTTTTCCTTAATATCAGAAGACATGTCAACTTATATCCTGTGAATAGTGTCATTAGGTATGGAAAGTGCACTAAATTTACAATCAATTTGGCTCCAATCATAACAAGCAATGTCTTTAGACGCTGACAAGAACTCCTTGGTAATGGAGTGAGGTTTCAGAACTCTGACAATTCTGAGAGTCACCAAATAAGAAGCTTCATAGGCTGATATGTTTTAATTATGGTACTTGCCATCTGAGTCTAGTCTGAATTTCATCAGGATTCAAAACTAAATTACTGAATGTCGTTATCGGCAAAGCTCGGCAAAAAGAACTTCTATACAAATGTCGCATCGGGATTTCTGAATCCCTGCTTGAACTTTTAAGTAAAACTTTACCGAAAAAAAAAAATCGTCATTCTCTTTTCTTTTGTTAACTTTCTTTGTGTGTTCATGAGTTGTTCCATAATGAATTTATTTCTATTCTATATTAAGATGGCGTAGTATTAATTAAATTTTCTTCACGACGTGATTAGATCCTCCCCAAAGAAATGTTTGATCCCGATATGGGGTTTCGACGCATTGATGGACAGTAAATTCATTAGTTGAAAAATTTATTCTGCAACAACGGAGATGTGGTCTGCAACATCTATTTTTGGATGATAATTAAAAAAAAGGGAAAAACAAAGAAGCACAAATTAAAAAACAACAACACGTCTACTTTCAAACAAGGATGTTTTACGTTCACTAAAAGTGCTCTCTCTATCCTCTGGCACTATGTCCGTGTTTATTTGTCACCCCCACTTTTTATTTATTTTTTATTGAAGCTTTACGACCGTTTCATAATTTGTTTGGAAATAATGCAATTTGAGTAATGTCTCATTCTACTATTATCACCAATGTAAATCTATATCCATATGGTAGCCTACAAATATACTTGTTGCAACACATTAGAAAGAAAAAAAAACTTCCGATAAAAAATTGTCCAAAAAAAAAACACACACACACACAAAACACAATTTTCCCATGGTCTTAGGCGACCCCTGGTAAATGGTCATTCGACCCCCAAAGGGATCGCGATCCACAGGTTGAGAACCAGGGGCGGAAAGGGTATCAAAATCGGACTTTTTTCTACCCCCCTCTGCAATGTATATGTATGTAATAAATCTTCATTACATTCCGACTTTTCATTCTTTCGAGCGTTTCTGTTTAGCCTAGAGTAGGTTCTTCTTTTAATTAGTGGAAAGACAGTACACATCACCAAGAACAGCTAGGGAGTCTGGGGGAGCGCTGTGAGCTACACAAGCTGGGTCCGAGGCTTCGCCCCAGATCCAACTATTATTTCTGTTATTTTAAGCTTTAAAAAAAAATGCATATTCTGAGGTAGCCTATCTACAGTGCAATTAGCTTGCTATTCTTCCGCAAAAAAAATCTCAAACCGAATCTGCTATTCGCTGCACTTAATAAATGGAGTCCAGCGACTGGTAGAAAATGGTAACTATATAGTTTTGCTTTAGTTTTTGTATTGGAGGGGGGGGGGGGTAACCACAAAACCCTTTTTGGCTACGCTTTTGGGAATTTGGTCACTGTAGTTTACTTAAGTTGGCTGCACTGGGGCATTAAGTAAAGTTTCCTTTTCAGACAATGAGATCTGAGGCAAGTGATGATTTGAATCCCCCCCTCCTCCCGGCTACGCCCATGTGTCATATTATAGGTGTAAGCCTAATTCTCTTCCAAATATATACAGTTTTATAACGCATCGAAAACTGGAATGTATACTTGCGTAGGATTACATAATGTATTTTATATTTTATTTATACATGCATGTAGTCTGAAAACTATAAACAATAGCAGCCTTAATGAGTTTGAAACTTTTTTGGTAGTACTTATAGATTACAGACATTTTTTTCAAAAATAAGATAATTACGTCCTACGCATTTCATGTGTCAGTCTAGTCATGCATGTTGATTTGCGACTTAAAATATTGTTATGACTCTACGTTGCGCACTGTCATTCGGCGCGACATTGTGTACCAGAGGACACGATAGAGAACAGAGGAAAGAAGATGGCCGATGATTAGAGATGTAAACAAGAAGGCCTGAGATGTGACTCTGGGTTTGGCTCTAGATCCAGTTTATAATTGATTATTAAACGTTCTGTTTTATATCACTTTCGTTGAGGTTAATTGCTAAGTTATAGCAATATGCTAAGTCATTCGTTTTCCTGGCTGACTCAGGCAACCCATTCAATTAAAAGAAGAGAATGCAGAACGGTTAGAGAGGCATTTACAAGTACATTCTCAAAAAACGCGAATTGTTAATGAATATATCATGACCAATTATTGAAAATATAAATCTCCTTTCATTAAATATTGGATGTGACAGCGCTATAAGCCTATAAATTATTATAATTATTATAAGAATTTCCATCATTAATGACTTCATACTAAGCATACTAAGCATAAGTTCGCCATTAATTATTATAGTAAAAAATGATTTAGATCTAGATGTCTTTTTTTTATTAAATAATTTGTCTTCGGTCTTCTAAATCTTATGAATCACAGACGCTCCGTTAAAAGAGAAGTTATTTACGTCCGTTGCATATTCTGTGTCCTGGAGTGCGTGCTAGAATTGTTCAGTAGTGGGGACCTAGTGATTATGAGCCTAGTGTTCAGTCTGTCTGTCTTCTATCTGTCTTCTACCTGTCCGTCTGTCTTCTACCTGTCTGTCTGTTTTCCACCTGTCTGTCTGTCTGTGTCTTCTACTGTCTGTCTTCTACCTGTCTGTCTTCTACATGTCTGTCTTCTACCTACATGTCTGTCTTCTATCTACATGTCTGTCTTCTACATGTCTGTCTTCTACCTACATGTCTGTCTTCTATCTAAATGTCTGTCTTCTACATGTCTGTCTGTCTTCTACATGTCTGTCTTCTACATGTCTGTCCTCTACCTACATGTCTGTCTTCTACCTACATGTCTGTCTTCTACATGTCTGTCTTCTACCTACATGTCTGTCTTCTACATGTCTGTCTTCTACCTACCTGTCTGTCTTCTACCTACATGTCTGTCTTCTACCTACATGTCTATCTTCTACATGTCTGTCTTATCCCTCCCTATCTGTCTGTTTGTGTTTTTAACTATCTGTCTTCTACCTATCTGTCTGTCTTCTACCTATCTGTCTTCTACCTATCTGTCTTCTACCTATATGTCTGTCTGTCTTCTACCTATCTGTCTTCTACCTGTCTATCTGTCTTCTTCTACCTGTCTGTCTTCTACCTATCTGTCTGTCTTCTACCTATATGTCTGTCTGTCTTCTACCTATATGTCTTCTACCTGTCTAACTGTTTTCTAACTGTCTGTCTTCTGTCAGTCTGTCTTCTTTTAACTGTCTGTCTTCTACCGGTCTGTCTGTCTTCTACCTGTCTGTCTGTTCAAATAACGAGCCTAGGATGCTGTATTGACGGATGCGTGGAACCCTAAGTTGTGGACGTGTTTTGTCAGTCTGTCTGTCATTTATTTGTCTGTCTGTCTGGTCATCACTTATGTCTATCGTCGGTCTTTTTTTTTTTCTTTCTTCACTGTCCTAAAATTCTATCTGCCCTAAGTCTGAATAATTTTGTTATGGATTTGTTTGAGGTACATGCGTATGCGCTGTCTGAATCTGGACCCTGTTTTGTCTTATGATTGCTACGTATAATTGAGAGATGTCGTTGTAGTATACGGGTGGTGAATGTCAGTGTTGCCCGTCCCCCCCTACACTTGACATCAATGTTTGGACTTAAATAGATTCGCGAGAACCTCCGAGGAAACGTTCGAAAGAGAAGTTATTTACGTCCATTGCGTATTCTCGTGTCCTGGAGTGCGTGCTAGAATTGTTCAGTATTAGGGACCTAGTGATTGTGAGCCTAGTGCTCGGTCTGTCTGTCTTACTATCTGTCTGTCAGTCCATCGTCTGTATGTCTTCAATCTGTCAGTCCATGGTCTGTAGGTCTTCTGTCTGTCTGTCTGTCTTTCTATCTGTCTGTTAGTCTATCGTCTGTATGTTTTCTATCTGTCTGTATATCTGTCCATCGTCTGTATATCTTCTTCTACCTACATGTCTGTCTTTTACATGTCTGTCTTCTACCTATCTGTCTGTCTTCTACCTACATGTCTGTCTTCTGCATGTCTGTCTTCTACCTACATGTCTGTCTTCTAACTGTCTGTCTGTGTCTTCTACTGTCTGCATGTGCATGGCCTGTCTAAAACTGGACTCTGTTTTGTCTACGTATAATTGATGCATGTAGTTGTAGTTTATGTTTGGACTCAACTAGATTCACAAGAACCTCCGAGAAAACGTTCATGAAATAAAAATGCTTCAAATTAACATTCAATTGTATTTCTGCCCAACCCTATTGTTATTCATTTAGTGCGCACTATAGGCCAGGGCAGATATACATATACCATAGACTGGCCAAGAAAACAAAAGTTTATTGTTTGTTTGTTTTTTAAATTCTTATTGTAAAAGCATAACACTTTTTTTTTTTTGTCCGTGAGGATGTAACCGTAGAACACCGAAATCGGAGAATGTCGACTTTTCACCGGTGAATGTTAACGTTTACCGAGTCGCTTGGTGTCTACATTACTCTCTGCCTACATGAATATTAATGTTCGATAAGTTGTCGTACTGAAAGTCATTATGTTCATCCTAGATAGATCTTTGGTGATACATCAGTCACTTTCTGTGGTGCATTAATGAGTAGCCTATAGTTATAACAAAGTCTACCAATACAGTAGGCCTATGTAAGTTTTCAAATTAAGCATAAATCTCTATTGATAGATTAGAAAGTGTTGTCAAACTTTTTAAGTGAGTAGAGAAGCCGAACCGAATTAAATTCTATATGTGAATATGTGGATCCTTTCATTAAATATCGGATGGGACAGCGCTGTAAGCCTATAAATTATCAATGACTTCATACTAAGCATAAGTTTGCCATTAATTATAATAGTAAAATTGAAATGATTTAGATCTAGATTTGTCTTTTTTAAAATTAAATAATTTTTTTTTGTAAGCCTTAAGACACTTAAGTGTAGTATTTTTAGATCGATGTTATTAAAAATAAACAAAAACGAAACTTACTTTTTCTGTATAAATCTCATATTGAGCTGTGAATAAGTTGGGTGGCTTGCAATTTTGCGGCTGTGTGTGTGTTAAAGTTAATTCCTATTAAGTAGGGGCCTATTGTTGAAGAGCTTCTTCTTCCTCGTTCTCATTTTTTATGTTGGAACGTTCAGATGACTAGATCAATATACCAGATGAACTGCGCAGTGGTTTCAAATCAGGGAGCTCTCCATATAGTTTTCTTTCTATTGACGTGTTTTGGAGCCAGTGTCTTGTACGGACCTCATGGGAACGAGAACAGTTTTGAAGGACATGTTGTCTCATTCTGTGTCATGTTGTGTCCGGTCCTGAGTCTTAAAATTAGACGTTGATCTTGTCGGGATAGTTTAAAATAGGTATCATCTTTCTTGTGATTCGGATGAGAGCTTGTCCATTTCTCATTTATTTTATTTACTAGTAGTTTCTTCATTTCTTCTGGATAGAGTGTAATTTAATTGTGAAAATGTTCTCCCACTCTTGGCGAGTGTGTCAGCCTTCTCATTTCCTTCTAGTTCTAAATATGTGCTGGTATCCATTGTATCCGTTAAAGAGCTAATTGTCGCCCCAATTTTTTTCTCCGTTATATCAATGTTTTCTAGCTTAACCTCTCTCATCCCTCTTTTTCGTTAACTAACAATGGAACCATCAAAAGACGGGGGAGGGAAGGCGCAAAAACAAAAGAGAGTGCCATCAAACATATGATACATGCCGACCAGCAAAATGAGTAGGCCAAACACAACCTCGAAGACATCAAAGAAGTGTTGAAGTTAATGCCGCTCCTGCATAGCAAAAAAATACGGTCTTACGTTTTGCAAATGATAATATGTAGGCTACAGTGTATTGCGTACATTTGTTTAGTGTAGGCCTATAGCGTACATTTCATTTTTTTTTATTCTTGTTGAATTTCAAACAAAATTAAGTGTAATAAATAAATTTAAAAAAAAAACGTGTTCGGGCATCCATGTCTCTCTGCTGTCACTTTTTTTTTGGAAGTTGTCTGCATTGAAAAAAAACATTTTTCTTTGGTCGCGATCAGACCGGCCCATTTGGTACCGGCCCACCGGCATTTGCCCGTTTGCCCTATATAGCCAGTCCGCCCCTGTTGAGAACCCCTGCTCTACATCAATACCAATCCATCGTATTCGTAGTCTGCCTTTGTTCGCGTCTTTCGATTATTATTATCATTATTATTTTTGCAGTACCGGTAGGCCTACAAATTTTTGCTCCTCTTTTCTCTGATATTCTTTAATTCAGGGTGATCTGCCAAGCGTGTTTTTTTTTTTCGGTCACTATAAGTTGGTCTTCAACTCTTCATACAATTGATTTTTTTCCTATAGATCTTGTTATAGTGCGTACATGTCCTTCACTCAGTTTCCTCTTGTGTTTTTTTTTTTTTTTATTGTAGCCTACAAAAGATTTTTCTAAGTATTTTCCGGCCCCAAGTATTTAGCAGATTTTTTGTTGCTTTTGTCAGTGCTTTGTAAACATTATTATATCATATATGTATTGTAAATTTATTTAGTTTTTGATAATTGTTCTAACGTTAAACGTGGGTCTGAAAATGGGCTAATAACTTTCCAATATTTATATTACATCTAGAATTCTAGATCTACTGACACTTTGACTGTAGTCTAGTCTAAACGTAAATAACTTTCATAGTCTACATTTATTACTGTGTTTTAGTTTCGAATGTTTCATCTAAATTTCTAGATGTAGATATACTTGTAACAAAATTTAGTCTTTAAATTACAGCTCGTTTAGATCTATAGATCTAGATCCAAATACTAATAAAAGCTGACTAAAACAATAAAATCTAGCCTACACTTGCTTTAGTCACATGACCTATATGTTTACGTTGCCAAACACGCGAGAAAATCTAGAAATTAACCAATGGGAAAAAAAGTAGCGTAAAAAGATTGTAAACACATTCGCGGGGTTGACCTGGAGAATCGTCGAATCTGTTATTATTTTTCAGTGTTAAAATACACCAATATTATTAAATTTCTAGTGCATCGATCAGAAATTTGTGCAATAGTTTGTTGTATTTCATTCATAATCCTGTAATTTCATATTCCTTTGCAAAATATGGCTGCAGAAATGGAAGTGGGACAGGATTCTCTTCAAGATGGCGTGGACATGGCTAATGGTATCGATGATGACCCTTCTGAAGGCATAGATGGTCTAGGCGAGCTATCTAAAGAATTGTCTTCGAGACCAATAAGAAAAGCAAAGCGTCAGTTAGGAAGACTCAGTCCTGGTAAAGAAGTTGGACCCGAAGGTGCAGCTGCATTAGTTAAAAAAGCATTGCCACTTACTAAAAATAGTCGCAAATCTCGTGACGGAAGAGGCCGAGGTCTCCCGAAGAAAGGTACAAAACAAAACATAGAAATCTACGATTAGCCATGTGGTCAAATTATAGACTAGATTCAGGATCCATAACCAAATCTTAGGTCAATTCTCTAGCTCTAGAAAAGTTTTCGCCTTCCCTTTAATGCTTCATCATCATTATAACCATTTAGATTTCTAATTACATTGATTTTCTTGAGTGTAGAGTCTAGATTTAAATCAAGAATCTAGAATAGAATAGATTATTCTAGATTTGGCCCATTCATGTATTGGGAATAAAAAAAAAAGGTCTGAAAGTTTGGGATCTTACGACGGTTACGTCTTTCCATTGTACTTAATGGTTTTGTGACTTGTCAGTTTAAAATGTAATTATGTAGATATTATATCTAGTTTGGAAAAAAAAAGTGTGTTTAAATTAAAAAAAAGTGTGTTTGAATAAAATAAAGTAACAAACATTGATTCCAGTCAATTATACTATAATAATAATCTATACATAGTAAAGTATAGTTTAATCATGGGAGGGGGGTCCACCTTGCCCTCCCAGATTGGGGGGGGGGGGGGTGAGTTTTTTTTTGAATGATTCTTTGCTTTGCTTTTGTATATTTTATGTGAGATTTTAATGTTAAACCATCATTTGACCCAGCGCAGCCAAGGGCCGGGTTTTGAGTTTAAAATCCCCCTCAAATGTGTTTTGAAGTTAAACCCCCCCCCCCCCTCTTCTATAAAAAAAATAATGCAAATGACAGTCACCAAATTCCATGTGCCTAACCAAGGGGTTTTGAGTTTAAAACCCCCTTTGAATTTTTTTTTTCCACAAAACCCCCTCTATTCACATATATATTTAATAAGACAAAAGCATACAACAGTCGCCAGATTCTATGAGCGTAGCCAAGGGGGGGTTTAATTAGTTTAAATTTAACCCCCCCTGAGTGTTTTAAGTTTAAAACCCCCTTCAGATGGTTTTGAGTTAATACCCCCTCCCCCTACAGATACTCTTGTGGTTAAAAATCCCCTCTTCGTTATTATTCTAAAGCAAACTACTAGCGTAGCTAAAAAGGTTTTGAGTTTGTTTAAAAAAACAACTCCAATTATAGAGTCTATGGTTTTACAACTCCAATTATAGAGTCTATGGTTTTGACGAAACTTCCATGAGCGTAGCCAAGAGTGTTTACAAATTTCTACCAGTTGCTTGGCTCCATTAATAATGTGCAGTGAATAGCAGATTTGGTTTTTCAACTAAACTTTGCTAATAGCAGGATAATGCACTGTAGATACCTCAGAATATGCATTTTTTGTTTTAAATATACTAGAAATTGTGCTTGGCTGCGGGGCTTCGCCCCTGGCTGGCAATGGCAGGATGTCTACGTTATTCCTACTAACACCAAGAAGTACTTATTCTAGTGAAAAAATGAAGTCTCGGAATGTAATAAAGATTAATTACTTACATGTACACACACACAAACTCTTTAATAATACTCAATCTATAGAAGTATATCTCACTTCTTAACTCTTTCAGTATGAATTATTTTCAGTGACGAAAAAATATCTGCAAGGGGGTAGTGTTATTAAAACTAATGTAACTTTTTATTTTATACAATATTCTTTTTTTATTTTATATGATATTTGATTTTATTTTAAAGGAAAATGAATTGGCTACTAAGGTGTAATAAATGTTAATATATTCCAGAAAATATTTTTGATTAAATTTAATATCAATAGAAATAAAATTTCGCTAGACAAAAACAGGTCCTCTATTAGATGTCTTGCTTAACACAAAGATGACGTGACAATCAAACCCTTTACATATATGGTAGTGCTATTTGTACATCAAATGTTGCTTGTGATTCTGTATCAGCCCTAGTGCTGTTTCCATCTTTGACTTAATTTGCATGCACTTTTTATTTACTAAGTTGAATAGTGCTCTCTAGTAGTGGTGCACCCGATAGCACTTTTTGATATCCAGCTGAGCCTGATATGCCTGGATAATAAAATAAGATATATTCGTCGCAGCCGGATACTGTACCTATATTTCTAGTAAATAGCTTTTAAATACTGAACATTTTGGAAAACTTCTAACTATATATATAGCATACACGGTGGAAAACAGATTGAGCTTTCAACATTCTTCTTTTAGGACCATTTTTTTTAAAATAAATTTCAAATTGGCTTTTATTGACATATTATATATTAATTTAATTGCCCAAGAATAGAGGATTTAAAAAAAAACATAAAATCATGAAATTATTTAATTTAAAAAATGAGGTCAAACACACTCACCCCTAATAATGAAAAATTCATCACAGAAGATATGTCCGATAATCCATGAATTTCACAAATTCACAGTATTATTAACAGAAAACTGTGTCACAAAGTCAAGTATATTTATAGAAGATTTAAAAAAAAATTTAAATATATAATAACTAATAAATAAGTTTCCTCCCCTGTCCACCCTCCCATAGAAAGTCAAATTTTTTCTTATCTTACTGTTTTGACATCTAATAGTATATTTATATATCAATTTTAAATAAAAGTTATATAGGTTTTCAGTTTGGCTTTAAACTATGATAATATTTTGATTTTATTAGGGGGTGCTGGAGGCAAAGGTGTTTGGGGAAAGCCAGGTGAGGAAGCTAATGAAGATGGTCATTGCCAAGACTCACATGATCCAAATTATGATTCTGAAAGTGAGGTTAGTAAGAATAGCAAATGTATTTCATTCTTTGTATATTGTTCTCAGTTTTTGTACACAGCAATTTGTTGGGTGCTGGTTTTTATGTAATATATATTGAACAGTTTTATGTGGTATTAGTTAATTACAGAATAAATAATTGATAATTACCCACATCATAATTATTGATGTATCACTGTAGATCTCTTAAGTGAATAATTTAATTCATTTGCTAATGATATAAAAGAAATACAGTGTTTTTATAATTAAAGTTTAAAGTGTTTATATTTTAAAAAGCATAAAATAGGAAACCCTAGCAATACATTTTGTAATATATAATTTCATTATTTAGATTATAATTTTGATAAGAACAAAGATAAAAAACAATTTTCTCCTTGTTATATAGGGGCTTAAGAAATAAATTTGATTGTGACACAGTGTATAATTATGAGCTTTTTTCTTTAGTAAAATAATGCTAATTTGTTTAAATACTTTGATGAATGAGTTTTATTAAACAGGAATCAACAAGAGAGATTGGACAGAGAAAGCAGACTGTCATTGTTGTTTAGTGGAATTAAGTTTTAGAGAGCAAATTTTGGATCTGAACTATATATAGTCATAGTTGTTTGATAGGCAGTTTTTTAAGTGAAAGAAATATATATGAAATTGTGACTTTGTTGTAGGAAGAATATCTTATCGAAGAGATTGATCCAGAGGTGACATTGGAGGAGCTGGAGAAAGTTTTAGAGCCAGCAATATTAGAATATTATGAAAGTAATAACACAACTGAATTCATGGTAAGTACAATTAAGTCTTATATTTAGACATAGTTAGGCTTCCCTCAATATTTGGGGTTACACCAAGTGTATAAGGTCTGAATTTTGCTCATCTTTCTATTTAATTTTTTTACTTTTGGTAACAAATGATAAGTGTTATATAAATATTAAAATTTAATTGATTGCAAGAGGATTTGTTAAAATAATAAATAATATCATATATATATCATGTATTGAATTGAATAAAGAATGCTTAAAGTTGATGTTATTAAAATAAAGTAATTCTATTGCCAATGCATTCAAACTATATTTGATCCATTAAAAAAGTACATTGAATGAATTTCTAAATTTAAATCATTATGTACACCACCTATATAGATAGCAATACTTTTTTTTTTCCAGCCCCTGTAGGGGGGATAGCCGTTATTAGATTAGTGTGGTCTGTTTGCCGTCTCATTTAGGAACTAAAAAAGTTAGTGAAAATCCGACATCTCATGATATTTTAGACCTTTCAAAGTTCTGATGCAATGGCTACTTTTTTCTTTTCTGAAAGTGAAAGTATTAATTTTTAAAAGTAAATATGCAAGCAATTTTTTCATATAAATACACTATTTTACAACTATTCACTTTTAATTGTAAAAAACCTTGGAGGCTATTATTTTATGAAATCCTTAATTAATAATATGCACTTGCAGTGCAATAAGCTACATCCGAAAACAATATAGAGGTTTAACCAAAGTGAAAAGTTTCTTCCTTGAGGCCTTGAATGAGAGACTTGCTACTTAAAAAATGATCAATTAGATAATCATTTAATAGCATCAGATAAGCCAGGTTCATATAGAACCTTATCTTCTCAATCATCAGTTCATTGAATACATATGAATATTAGTGATGTAATAATAATAAGATTAAAATATGCTATGTCTCCCTATTGAGTGGTATCATGTCAGTCAGCCTAACAATATAATAATATCTGCAAAACTTTCTATCTGTACACATATCTTCTTTTTGTATTGTTCGAGATAGGGTTGTGGTTGTTGATAGTTTTAATTCAAGCTTCTGATATTCTTGCTGAAAAGATTAAAAGCTGCCCTATTGTGAATTTGTTTCCGCACAAATTATTTTGTAACCTTGTTTTTATTGTCACCCTTCTATATTGGTTTACATTAACTTTTAAAAACAAAAGATTTGTCAAGTGTAATCTTATTATTGTATTTATTTGTTATGCTTCAGAGCTCAGTGGTTGACTTAAATATTGGTTCCAAACGCCCCAAACTGGTAGAGTACATCATTAGCAAGGCAATAGATCACAAACCTGCTCAATGTGAGATGACCTCTGTTCTGCTCTCAGATCTCTATGGCCGTGTCCTCCAACATGAGCACATTATTGAAGGCTTTAATGATCTCTTGGGAAAGCTGTCTGACCTTGTTATAGATGCTCCACATGCTCCTGAGGTAGGAAGTTTGTTGCAGTAGAGAGTACAAGAAAAAGGTTTAGTGGCAGCTGATGACTATACAGATCAACAGTATTATTCCACTTGTTATGTAACATGTGGTCTGAGAAATATAAATCATTTAATTTTTGTTTCAACTCTTAAGTATCTATTATGTAGGGTAGACTATAGTCTACCATTAATTCCAAACCCCAAAAAATGGTGTTGAATTGAAAGTCTATAATGTTTTTGTGTTTTTTAGTTTTGTCATATTTGTACATCTATCTTTCAGAAAAAAAATGTCATCAGTTCACTTAGGTATATAAAGACTGTTTAGTGTTTAAATGAAATTATATAACCTAAAGAAAATGTTTATTAATGATACTAGACTAAACTCAATATGCTCTATATGTCAAATCTAATATTTAGGTTGTTGGAAAGTTTATGGCTAGAGCAGTAGCTGATGATTGTTTGCCACCCAAGTATATTCAGTCTCATAAAGGCAAAGTGGAATGTAAAAATAGTCAGTAAGTATAACCATAACAGTTGTTGTTGTATGCAGCGTTGAAAAATACCTTTAATTTGTGTAGCCATTTGACTTAGAAAAAAAAAGGGAATTATTGGTTATATTAAGCAGGGCCGGTCCTAACGAATGTAAGGCCTTATGTGAAACGGATTGCTTGGGGCCCAGTCTGGGTAGGAATAAGGATAATTTCAAAATTTAGATTTTGTATTACAATAAATTGCAATGTAATAAATGAAAGCTGACAATGCTGTTTTTTTATCACTTTTGTCTATTTTTCAGGAGATTTTTATGGGAGTTTTCAGGAGATTTTAATAATTTCAGGAGATTTCCAGGACTTTTTTTTCATGTAGGCATATATTTTACAATTTCAGGAGATTTCCAGGAGGCCTTGGAAAATCAGGAGGCGCGGAAACCCTGTTATTATATAAAAGTTATAATGGTTTAATTTAATAATTTATACCTAGAATTAGTGCGGGGACTATGAAAGTGCATGGCCCACTGCGGTTGCATAGGTTGATATTAAGTTTAAAGTTTTGTAGCAATTGCCCTTTGGCATAACAAACTTAAAAAAAAATATTTTTTTTCCTCTTGCATTTCCAATTTTGTGGATGGATACAGTAATAACATTGGCTTGTTCTTGTCTTAGGGATGCATTATTGAAAGCTGATACATTATTGACACAAAAGCATGGTATTGTCAGACTTGATAACATCTGGGGAACTGGTGGCGGAATTAGGCCAGTAAAATACTTGATAAAGCAAGTAAGATAATATTTACATGTATCAAGTTACAAATTCACTGTATTGTAATATAACTTATTTTAAAAACTGTTGACATGTACTACCCCCTTTTTTTTGTTTTAAATGTAGATGGTGATGCTGTTACAAGAGTATCTGTCCTCTGGAGATATTAATGAAGCCACAAGATGTTTGACAGAGTTGGATGTCCCTCACTTTCACCATGAGTTGGTTTATGAAGTAAGGAAACTTTTGTCGATTGGCTTTTAAAATGTTTCATGTAGGTAGAAAAAAACTATCAGCAACCACCAATAAAGATCATTTTAAATAGTTTTAAAGTAAACTATGAAAGTGTATTTAGTCTTACTATCTGTAGTAGTAAAAACTGTTTACTCTCATTAGTTCATATCTCTAGTAGCTGTGACTATCTAGAGGATTCTTTGTTTCTATATAGACATGGCAATACTCTTAATGATTAAAATCTGAAGATAATTCACAAATTGAATTTCAATACTCGACTCTATCATCACATTGTTTCTTCAGTTCATGTTTTCCTAGATTTCTGGATAAGCTTAATTATGTCATATAAATTTTTTTCAACTATTTAAGGCCATGGGGGCGCAGTGGCTGAGTGGTTAAGCGCCTTGCTTCCTAACCTGGGGTTCTGGGTTCAAATCTCTGTGAAGACTGGGATTTTGAATTTCTGAATTTTTAGGATGCCACCCAGCTCTAATGGGTACCGGACTTAAGTTGGGGAAAGTAAAGGCAGTTGGGTCGTTGTGCTGGCCACATAACACACTGCTCGTTAAACGTTGGCCAAAGGAACAGATGACCTTAACATAATCTGTCCTATAGATCGCAAGGTCTGAAAGGGAAACTTTACTAATTTACTATTTCAGGCCATATGAGAAAATAGTATCCTACATCTCATAATTAAATGATGTAATAGTTGTTAAAATTTTCAGCTTAACCCAATAGCTCCTATTTCCGGTTAAGAAAAAACATTCCCAGGCCCTAAGCAAAGAGGGATAACTCCGAATTTAAAAAATCCTAAAAAATATTTTTTTTGAAAAAATAATCAAATTTAAGATAAAATACATAGAAACAAACAAACAACTTTAAAAAATAAAACGATATGTCTAGTTTCAAAAAATATATACTTTTAATACCATTAGAATATAAAAAAAGCTTCAAAATACCCATTTTCCCACGTGGGGGCTTATACACTGGGGCTATGAGCATGTTTGAAAAATTATTTTAACAATAAAAATCTTCCCAATTTTATTAAAAATAGAATTGGTAATCTGCAGAATGATTGGTAATCACACTTGCAACAAGACTAAAAAAAATCTTCTTTTAAAAAAGTTTAAAGCAAGTATATTGAATAGGGGATTTTAGAAAAGGTCTACAACGGTTTAGGACAAAAACAGGAAAACGTTTCCAACTGCTGAAGGAGCTAATGGGTTAAACAAAGTTTAAGGATATGCCATTTGCTTCTGGCCTAAAAGCCTCATGACAAATCTCTGGCTGAGTGTCAAAAACTGCTTGACTCAAGATAGAATCCAAACTCGAGCAGAGTTGTGTTTGCTGAGTGTCTAAAGGCAGAATGAAATACCTTCTCCCAAAGACCTCTTCTCCCTGCATGTCCTCAAAAAAAATTGGACCATAGCCCATGAAGGATGCATTCTAAAAAAGCAATAGAAATTTAAAAAATTGCATGGATTGTGACAAAACTTTGTGTTTGCTCATGTACCTTTGGCTAAATCTTGTTCAAATATGTCATCTACTATAGGCTACCAATTTAGTGCTTGAAAAATCAACTGATAGGGCAGCTGAAATGATGGCCAAACTTCTGAAATCACTTTCTGTTGCTGTTATCATCACTCCAGACCAGTTAATCCAGGTAGTTTAACTTTTTAATAGTTCGATTAGTTTTCATTAGTCTTATAGCACTACTCAAGATTTATCTGAAATCATTGTTAGATTAATCCAAATTTTATTTTGATTACATTTTTCAAATTTTAACAATTTTTTATTTTGTTTGTCTGTTTCTCATCTTGTAGGGATTCCGACGCATTTTTGAAAACATGGCAGACATTTGCCTGGATGTGCCCAATGCTTATGCACTGCTTGACAAATTTGCTACAATTTGTCATAGAGAAGGAATTATTAGCAATGAAATTTTAAATGATGTTCCTCAAAGGTACAAAGTTAACATTTTATATTCTGTTCCATAGCATTGTACACTTTGCTTCTAATTAGATATAGAATCTGTAGTAAAGAGTTCTATAGAGCATAAGATTTAATCCTTTGAACATTCTTATTTAAATCTCTTTGAATGAAAAAGATGAATTCAACATTAGTTCTTAGCTGGTGTTCAAAGGGTTAATACTTTGTCTGAAGTTTTATCTTTCAGTTGTCTAAGATACATACTTGTGTTTAGTTAATTGTTCTTTGTTGCTAACTTTCAGAGGTCGCAAGCGCTTTGTGTCTGAGGGTGATGGTGGAAAAGTGAAAGACTCATGAGCACAGCCAGGTGTTGATCTTTCAACTTGTTCAACTGACCACAACTTAAAAGCAAGAAAAGTGTTTTTTTATTAACAGGCGATTGTTGTATTATTATTATTAAGCCTGATTTGAATTCTTCTTGGAGAGGGTATTTGTGATGAATATTGCATAAAGTTTAATGTCAGCATAAACATAGAAGACATTGGGGCATCCACCAGTTGTGCATGTAGGGCTGAGTTCTTGTTTTTAGCAAACCCCATTGTGATTTATTTTTTGTATGGTATTGAAACATGAAGGACAGATTGTTGGAATGTTTTGAATTTTGTACATTTTTATAAAGTAATTTTTTGAATCAACAAGCAAAAAACCTGTGAATATTTCAGTTCTTTTATTTTATTTCAAGTAGATAACTATATCTTTTTTAAACCCAATAACTATACATTGACTTTTTTCCCATAGTATTTCTGTTAGAGATTTTGCAAGCAAAACTGTTTTATATTTATCTCTCTCCCTCATTTATTTCTATGTAAGACATTGATGTTAAATTAATAAGTCTAAACTTTTTTGTTTGTTCCATAGTTTGTCTTTTTAAGTTACATGTATGACATGCACTATGAAATATTTGTTTAAATACTTGGTCTACATGTTCATCTCACTGCATGCATTCTATTGGCAATCTTTGAATTTTCAACCAAATAAAGAATAAAATGCAGTGGTTATTGGTTTTCTTTTTAAATTCATAAGTCAACTATTCAGAGAATGTTCAATCTGTTACTCAAGTTCAGGTATCAACTTAATCATGTGGGATAATGTTTTCTCTAAGTACGTAACGTTTTTATCTCTTGTATCTTATTCATCGGTAACCATGCCTTTTTAAAATTATTCCTTCCATAAGCCGAAAAGGAAAAGTTTATTTTCTGGCCTAAGTTTATAGTTTATATGTTACTAATATGTAGACTTTGGCTAATAGTTGACTATGTATATCGTATATTTATTTTGTTGTATTTCAAAGCAAACTGGTGTGGGTATATTATCACAGCATTTCTAAGGTATTCAAAATTTATTTTCTGCTAAGTGCTCATGTATATTCTATTTATAATTCTACTTGCCAAATAGCAGTAAAAGTTGATACCATTTAAAAAATATCACATTAAAAGTTTAAAAAATCCAGACAATTAGATTTGCTTGTACAGTTTTTTTTTTTTTTTAGAAATCTTTATTGTACAGTTCTGAAATATCACAGTGTTTAATTTCAATAAGTTTTTTTAAAATAGCACAAAATTTGTAATACTATCTGTCTATATTCATAAAATACCAAACAAAACAGAATTCATGAAACACTTGCTTTATAAAAAAAGTCATCTTCATTTTAACTTTTATTTACGTTCAAAACCATTTCCCCCTTCATTTTTAAGTTTTAAAAGGTTTATTTTTTTGGTTTTTTTATTTTCTCTGACAATGTTTCTGTAAGAGGAAAATTTTGTGTTTGGAATGTTTCTGTTTGCTTGTGTTTTGTTTTCTTTTGTATGTGTGCTAAATATTTTTTTAACATTGGATTTTGGTCATGAATAAAATGTGAGACTTACTATATTCAAGTCGTCTTTTTTAATTTAAACATGTTTTATGTCAATGTGTCCTGTAGGAATTATGTACAGGGATTATTTTGTAACAGAAATCCTAAGACATAATCTTCAAATATTCCTTACACTTTTCTACACACATGCTGAGAATTTAGTGCCTTAATGAAGAAAATTAATTTGTGGAGTTATAAACTCTTACAACTTATCAGGAAAATCAGCAGTCATATGTCCGCACAAGACAAGGTTATGAAAATAAAAATATTAAAATGGTTAAGACTATAATTTCATTTCATAGAAAAAAATTTTTTTTTTTGACTATCATCAAAAACAAGGTATTTTTTAACAATCATGAAAGACTTAATTTAAGTGATGGACAAAACATTTGTAAATTTTATCAAAAGATTAGCCTTTCTATTTACCATTTGATCTTTAATGCCAAATTATATTACTAAGTATTATGTAACTAAACAAAATAATCTCGCTGTACAAGTAGAAAGTTTTATTTCCAATAAACACATGTGTTTAACATATACAGTGATATTTATTGTCATCTCATTTCAAGAATATATGCTGTCTTCCTCCTGTTTGAACTGTCTGAAGATAAAAAAAAACATGATTTACATAAAAATAAAGATTTTACAAATTTAAATAATAACAGAAAAAAAAAGTTTGAAGTGAAGGAAGTAAAAGTTTTCTGCGCCCTTGAGGCCAATAAACAGATGACTGAAGATAATTGATGTTCAACTCATTCCTTGCAGTCTTAAAGAAGCATGACCAACTAGGTACAGCCTGTATTGTGACTGGTATATACAGTCCAATTTGTGTTGGTCCTCAGCTACACAATTAGTAAACCACTGAATAAAGTGACTTTACTTAATATTAGAAAGTAAAGTTGCTCTTTCAGACCTTGCGACCTATAGCGCAGATGATGTAAAGGTCATCTGTTTCTGTGGCCCTCTGTGCCATGTGGCCAGCACAAAGACCTACCGCCTTTACTTTTTGTACCCATTAGAGCTGGGTGGACTCAAAGGCACCCTAAGAATCACGAAATAAAAAAATCCAAGTCTTCACTAAGATTTGAACCCAGGACACCCGGTTTGGAAGCCAAGTGCTTTACCTCTCAGCCATCGCGTCTCCACTTCATAACATTTACCATTGCAAAATAGAATTTCAAACATTATAAGAATAGTTTGATTTGAGTTTTTAAATTGAATAACTACTATCTTCAAAATACTCCATGGCTTGTTTCTCCCCCACCCCCCTCATTTTCAAGAAAACAAGATCAATAATCATTTATACAGTTGACATTAAAAAGTGTTGGATTAACAAGAAAAAATGATTTGACACAGCTGTCTTTTTAAGAAAAATATCTCTAATATCTATTTTTCATTAAATGTATAAAACAAATTTTCCCCCTTGCATTCAGTGATCAACTTTTACTTCTTGGTAGTTGAATATGAGATGTTTTATTTTTTTACCTGTTAATGTTGGCTGCAAGCTGTCTCATATAGGTCATGGTCACTAGCTTACTGCCATTGTAGTCACCTTCATTGGAGGCCCTCTGTTCTTTAGCATCTGCAATCACAAAGAATGTGAATTTCATTAATTTACATGTATTAAAGTTGAATAGTGCTTCTATTACGTTACACAGCTGTAAGTTTCAAATCGACTTTTTTAAGTTTCTCCCAGAGTTTCATAGTTTTCTAGTCGAAAAACAAAATTTAAATTTCTCTTTACCAATAGCCAGAGGCTTAAGATGCGCTCTCCTTTCCTTCAATTTCAATAGAACATTCTCTCTAATCACATTGCTGATTTGTTCAAGAGTTAAAAATGCAGCAATATCTTAGCAAGTTAAAGGAAGCACACTAATACTTGACAGCACCAAGACAAACTACTCGACATGTTGCAATAGATTCAAAAATGATGTAAGATATTTAATACTCTTATTCAGCGATGCCCAAACTACGGCCCGCGGGCCAGATCCGGCCCGCGTCGTGCTTCTATCCGGCCCGCCAAAGCATTGGAATTAAATGTAAATTTAAAAAAAAATTCAAAATTAAAAAATTAGAATGTTGAAAAAATATTCTCTTTAAGTTAGGATTCTCACTCATTCTTTGATGAATTCCATCTTTATGTTTGGTATTCTAATTTCATAGTCAATATATTTTTTTATTGTAAGAACACAAGTGTTATTTTTTTCAATGACGATAAAACTAGACAGCTATTTTTTAATTCTTGGAAAATTCCGTTACAGTCTTGAGCTAGCCGTGTCCTTGACACCTTGTGTGTGCCACAGAGCATCATTGATGCTTCGTTTTGGGTTGTGTACTTTTTATATCAAAGCGATTGGTACCGTAGTGTTTAACGTTTTTGATTTAATGAAAAGTGTGAAAACGAAAAGTGGACTCTGAATGTAGAAATTTTCAGGAAAAGTGGACAGACCTTTACTTTTTTGTGGAATATGGTAGCTAGCCAACATGTTTGATTTGTAAAGAAAGTGTGGCTGGTTTTAAAGAACAAAACATTAAAAGGCATTACGAAGCCAAACACATAAACACATATGGTGGCATTCTTGGTTTGAGCCGCGAAGACAAGATTGCCAAGTTATGACTAGAGATTGGGGGATTGACAAGAATATTAAACAAACAGAGACAAGAAAGAAGTCTGCGATAAGGGCCAGCTACAGAGTTGCTCACATTTTAAGTAGAGCAATGAAGCCTTTTTCCGATGGCGAATGTGTAAAAAAGTGCTTACTAGCAGTTATGGAAGAAATGTGTCCTGAAAAGAAGAATGCAGTAGAAGCTGTCAGCCTTTCTCGCATGCCAATTACACGGCGAGTGAAAGATATGGGTGAAAATCTCCATTCACAATTAAAAGACAGAGCAGCAGAAGTCGAAATGTTTTCTATTGACGCTGACGAGTCCACTGACATAACTGATACCGCGCAACTCTTGGTATTTATTCGCGGTACAAACAGCAGTTTTGATATAACAGAAGAGTTAGCAGCTATGAGGAGCATGCATGGGACTACAACTGGAGAAGACATGTTCTAAGAAGTGTCAGCCATCATAGAAGACCTTGCTCTTCCTTGGAATAAATTAGTTGGAGTGATTACTGATGGCGCTAGAAATATGGTTCGATGTCACAGCGGAATGACAGCAAGAGTTACTAAAAAAGTTGTTGAGTCAAATGGATCTGAACCCCTGCGGCTTCATTGCATCATTCACCAACCGAAATCTCTGTGGAAAGGTTTTGAATCTGGACCATGTGAGGATGATTGTGCTCAACACTGTAAATTTCAACAAATCACAGGCGTTGAATCACAGAACTTTCAAAGATTTTCTGACAGAGTCCAAATATGAAGACGTTCTATTTCAAAGTGAAGTGCAAGGGGGGGGGGAGGGGTATGGTTGAGGAAAGGTATTAAAACGTTTTTTTTTATTATTTGAGACACGAAATGGAAATATCTATGACCGATAAATCAAAACAAGTGCCACAACTGAACGACCCCTCATGGTTGTGGGATTGGCTATTTTATTCGACATCACATCACATCTAAATGAACTCAACACCAAACTACAAGGGAGAGACAAATTGATTTCGCATGTGTATGCAGACATATGTACTTTCGAAACAAAATTGCAACTCTTCATTCAACAGGCGGAAAAGGTGCATCTTGTCCACTTTCCAACCTGTACCACTCTATAAAATGATAAGCAGCTAAATATGTCTTTCCCTAGAGAAAGAATGATCCAACTTCTGAGGCTCTTGATACATAATTTCAGTGAAAGATTTGTGGATTTTCAGAACTTAAAAAATGAAATCCGTCTTTTTGAAAATCCGTTTGCTACCGATGTGTCAAGTGCCCCGACAGATCTACAACTGAAACTGATTGACTTACAAAGCCAGACATCCCTGCTTGACAAACTTCAGGTGATGCAGACCATTGACTTCTACTCCATGTTACCTGCAGTAGCGTTTCCAAATCTTTGAAAACAAGCGCTAAGGATGATCACAATGTTTTCAAGCACTTATTTGTGTGAACAAAATTTTAAATGATGAAACGGGTGAAAACCAAGTGACGTAATCACCTCGCTGATGAACATCTAGATTCAGTGCTCCGACTTGGTGTTTCATCTATGTAGCCAGATATTTAGAAGATGGTTTTGGATAAACTTCATGCATCACATTAATTTATGTAAGTAGGTCTTCAAACAAAAAAAAAACTATTAAAAATAGCTTATTGTATATTTAATTTTTTTTTTCTTTTTGGTGATATGGCCCGCAACACGAATGCTGAAAATTAGAATGCTGAAAATTAAAATGGCCCGCAGACCAAATAAGGTTGGGCATCACTGCTCTTATTGATATTTCCTTTTTTTTTTTTTTATTATGTAAATATATTTGTGTAACATTTCAGAAGGACAGAATCAACATTTCAATTTTCCGTCATATCAGGATAACTTTTAACAGTATAGTTGTAAAATAAAGTGATATTGTTTCCTTTAGATATCTACATGTTCCTAGTTGTAAAATAAAGTGATATTGTTTCCTTTAGATATCTACATGTTCCTAGTTGTAAAATAAAGTGATATTGTTTCCTTTAGATATCTACATGTTCCTAGTTGTAAAATAAAGTGATATTGTTTCCTGTAGATATATATATCTATAGGCCACCCCAAAAAAATGGAGAAAGTACAATTCTTTCTATTTAAATTTATATTAAATGCATAACAAGCTGATCATTCATGTTATTAGAAATAGTTCATCGGTATTACAGGGGCTCTTAAAAACCTTTCTAATGCTATCAGAATAGGATTCAATTGCTCAGTTAAACTACTTAAGTTGTACAGTTAAAGCAATAAAACATGATTTTTTTTTTAAAGATACGAGCTAGTTTCATTATTGGTACAGCTTTTTTTGACAGCTCAAGCTGAGAACTCTTCAATGACTGGATAAACAGCCTGTTTCGTATCTGTTCATTGCATAATGGAACAAGGTTCTCTGTAGCTTCTTTGAATTCCACTTCAGTGAGATGCCCATTTTCTTGTCCCTGATACTGCACCAGTTTGATTTCCATCTAACAAAAAATAAAAATTATAAAAATCATTTTGCAAATAACATTTTGGGCTGTCTTGAGGTAAAGGTTAAAATTTTACTAAAAACTCCATTATATGTCTACGAACATAAATTTTAAAAAATCAGCTTACATTAACTTGTAATTATTTGTTTTCTTAATAATTTATCCAAAAATTTAGCAAAATTAATTTATGTTAATAAACAATGAACCCAAAAAAAAGGAATTACATGTGAGAAGAGGTTAATAATGATTTGTGCTTAAATTGTGAATGTCTTACACGTTTTGAATGTTCCTTCTGAACTGAAAATAATCTACATTCTAGTTGTTACTCAAGAGAACAGGGAATGGCAGCAGGCAGGGTATGAACCTGGACCATCAAGACAACCAAACAACAGTCCAGCGCACATACCACATGACCTGGCAGCCATCAAATTAGTTGCTTGTTGTAGGTAATATTTAACAAGGGTATCAAGTGACCAGCATACTGGCAGCGTAATCACTTTATTATTAAGACATCTTTCATGTGTAAAACTATTACCCAAAATTTAAAGTTTAGAAATTGAGCTGGTGACTCTCCATATAAATATGTTCATTAAAATTATATATTTACTTGCCATTTGGAAAACACCATCTCAATGTAAATAACACTATATCTCAATGTGGATAACACTATCTCAATGTAAAAAATGATTTCAAAGTTGAAAAGGTCACAAAAGAATAAATTGATAAAATGAATATATATATTTGGAACTCACATCACGAAATCTGGGCTCTCTGTGCTTAATGATGAGGTTTATTAGAAATGATGCCACGTGGTATTGAGATATCTTGTTCTCACTGTAAGAAGTGTAACTCATTTGTAAGTTTTCAAAGTCATCTTCCTGAAGAAAAAAATGTTATCCATGTTTTCTACTTTTTAAAAAAATTAAACAATTATAAACTTTTAATTAAAAAAGAACAAAATAATTACATTAAGAAATGGGTAGATGGCTGTAGCAAAGGCTCTAAAATCTTCAACTTCTTTCCAGTCGACTGCTGTGATAAAATCACAAATGAGAAGTACGTAACGTAGACATGAGGCATCCAAGTTACCAATCAAGACATGCCCAAGAAGTTGAATCGTCTTTGTATAAAAGAAATAAATTATATTCTTAGAAGTTACAAAATATTAGTAAATAAATTACTAGTTTTAAAAATGTTGATTTTTTTTTTTCTTGTTATAAATTTTAACATTTGACATTCATGTGCTCTCTGTTACCTTATCAACTCCACTGTATTGAGTTATAGCAGAGAGAAAATCATGGGCTGCCATATTAGCTACATCAGCAACCATGTATTGAAAGTGCATGTATCTGTACATTAGGTCCTGTGATTAGCAAAAAGCAACACAATATATCTTATCAGACTTTTCTGCCCATTACAATAAATAATAATAATAATAATAATAATCTTTATTATCCGTAAGGAAATTTGTCTTACAATTTGTGCATTACAACAAAGAAAAAACATTATAACTATAAGAAACCAAAATGTACATTCACACCAGACTCACTCATAATTTACATGTGACAAAGTTTATACCAGATTGTTCTTATTTAATGATTTGATTGCCAGGGGAACAAAAGAGTGTTTGTGTCTGTTTGTCTTTGCTATCGGTGTCTTGTATCTCTTTTGTGATGGTAAAATCACAAAATCCTGACACAAAGGGTGATTCTTTATTTCGAGGATCTTGTTAGCTTTTTTATAGATGTTTGTCTCAAACAACTGCCCAAATGGGGTTTGTTTTTTGCCAATAATTTTGCCAGCAGCATTTAGGATTCTATGAAGTTTATTTTTATTTTTCATGCTCAGATTGCCATACCAGGCAGTGATATTGAAACTTAAAATATTGCAGATGTGAGCGTGATAAAACATAGCCAAGGCCTTTTCGCTAACATTAAACGAGGACAGTTTTCTTAGTAATCGTAATCTTTGCTGCCCTTTTTTGCTGATATAATCAGTATTTGCAGTAAAATTTAGTTTATTGTCTAGGATAGTACCAAGGTATTTAAAGGTTTGCACAATTTCAATAGTCTCTCCAGCTACAGAAACAATATCATTCTCCTTCTTGTCCCTACGAAAATCGATTATCATTTCTTTGTTTTTTTTTACATTTAATAATAAAAAATTATCTTTACAATATTTTTCAATTTGTTCTATTTCTTTGAAATACTCATTTACGTCTGAGCTCTCTGAGAGCAGGGCAAGAAAAGCTGCATCATCAGCAAATTTTGTGAAGGAGCAACAAGAACTATCGGATTGAAAATCATTGGTGTACAAAATGAACCACAATGGCAATGATGAAACAGGTCTATAGTCATTCATTTCCTTCAAGTGAAGAAAAAAAATCACAAATACTAAATGCTGGTATGTAATTAGAGTCCATAGGATGGCTGTCTGTGTTTTAAATATCTGTTATGTGACCAGCCCACTGCCATCCCTATTGCCATGTGGGAAGTTTGGGCTAGGATCTATTTCTAGTAATCTTCAAAACTGAAAGAACATCCAAAAATTGTAAAACATACATGATTAATATTGTAGAAGAGAAATAGTAAGTATCAAACTTTTTTTTTTAAATCTATTCTCTATTGGCTTTAAATTAAAAAAAAAAAATCTCAAACTGTAAAACTTAGAGGTCCAAACTTCTGCAAAATTTATATTAAATTAGGTCACAGCCATTTTACAAATCTGCTTAAAATATTTTTTTTCAAAGCAATTTCTAACAAAAAACTTTTATTAGCTTGGTATTTGTATTCCAAAACAAAATGTGTAAAAATCTTAAAAACCAACTAGGACATCTTCTTTTCTCAAATTGTTAAATTACATCTAATGTTTTAATAAAAATTTTTAAAATTTTTTTACCAAAATAGATTCATCAACATCAACTTCTGTAAGAAATTCATCCGTCCAAATAAGATAGCCCAAGAATTGTTCAATAATGGCCTGTGTTTGTTCCTGTAAAATAAAATATACTTTAATGAAGACAAATATAAAAAATACTTAAAAAAAAACAATTTGAATGAAGGGAAAGCATCATTGCTGCCATATCTCTCAATATTGCAAGGTTTATCTCACATGAGCCTATTACTTTTTCTATAAAAACAAAATTAATAAATTAAGACTAATTTATTAACAAATGGGCTAATTTTTTATTGATTCATGTGTTCTTTGTAACAGTAAATAATTAAGCAAAAAGTGAAATAGGAGAATATCTTCCATAGCAGTGTTAAATTATTAATTTTATTTGTAAATAAATGTATATGTGTCTACTGAAATAGCATTTCATAGTACTAGAGTTTCTTACTAATGTGAGAAATCTGGGTATTTTCCTTTCACTTGTAGTTCTCTTGTTATAATCTTCCCAAAGCTTTTGGGTTGTGTGTATCTGAAATACATTTATTTAGCTAAATTAAAATTGATTTGAAGTATGATTTGCAATCAAATCTTTTGGTAATCTATATATATAATTCTCTTAAAGAGTTTGGACACCAAGTAATGGAAAGATCACTCTTTTATTTCTGCAAGTCGGACATTCTAGAGTTACCCCACGTAATTTTATAGGCGAAAAAAAAAAGAGAAGGGGGGGAGAACAAGTAGTATTCACCCGTCACTAAATAGCAGGGCCGACTTAACCACTGTGCAATTTCAGGAGATTTCCAGGTGCTAAGTTATTAAATGGTTTAATTTAATAATTTATACACCTAGAATTAGCCCGGGTCCTATGAAAGTGCGGGGGACACTGCGGATGCATGGGTTGCAGTGGCCTAATAGAGGCCCTGCAAAATAGCGGAATATGCTATGCTGCTGGTTGACTAGTTAAAATTAATGTAAGTGATTTTCTTTTTTATTTGTAATAGGGGAAGCATTGCTTTCATTTAAGCCTTAGCACATTTGTACTACCTTCTCTTTATCAAGTCAGTTAAAAGCATGTTTGTTGGGCAAAAAAAAAAAGAGAAAGAAACATTCAATTTTTAAACTGATATAAAGAATTAATGTTATTACTATATGAGTATCTGTCATTCCCAATAGTGAGCTCTCCCTGGATATATCAGTATTAGAAGTTGATGACTCAGTGTGGGACTTAGTGATAGAATTTTTGTATTGAAATAGTTCCCATTGTTGATCAAGCTTTTCATTATTCTTTGTAGCTCTGTAAAAATATAAATACACAAAAAAACGTAGCTTATATGAAATAAATTTAAGATGAATAATCCTCATGTAAAATAAAATCTAGTGAAATGCAAAAAATACTAGACCTATAAGCATATGTTTCATTAGTCTAACAAAATGTTTGAACAAAATATAAAACACTTCAATAGTCTAACAAACTGTTTGAATGAAATAGAAAACACTTAACTGTTTATTTATTCTCACTCTTGGTCTTGTTATTTTTATATGTGAACAGTGGTGAGGTAGAATAAAGATTTTTTCAGGGCCAGTCAATTTGTGTGGACAGATCAATGTCTAATAAAAAAAAAATTGAGATTGAGATATTGTACAACAATTTTAGTAATGTCTTAGTATTTATATATATTTAACTACAGTCTTAGGCATATATAGAAAAAAAAAAAGATCTATATTGTTATGGTTACATACAGTCAATTAAATAAAACTTTCCGGAATTATTCTGATGAAACATGAATACATGCAGTTATTTTTCGTTACTATATAAAGTGAGAATGTATAATTTGCATGTAGTAAAAATAATAAGCAGTAGATAAAATTTGATAACACAGTAATAAAGGGAATAGAGTAGGTAAGTATGGATAGTAATTTGTTGACAGAATTTAGCTATAAAAAAACAGAAATAGTTTTCTTCCTGAAGTAGACATGTGTATGCCAGAATGGTGGCATTTACTTCCTACTCCTGGAGAATGCTTCTATGAATTCATTAAAAATGAATATTTACTTTTTCCCCACAGCTTGCACAATACTTGGCATCTTTCAACTCTTCAAATGTTTTGCCTTGGTTATTAGATGTGTACAACATGGCTGAATATTTGCTAAATATTTGCTCCTGTGCTATGAATGGATCAAAGTGTGACTCTAAAGAGTCATCTACTTCTAAACCAGCTGAAAGAACTGAATCTCCTGCAAAACATGGAAATTGTGTCTTAGCTTACACAAAAAAAAAAAAAAAAATGTTGGCCTTTAATTTTATTTTAAATAATCCATAAATAGTTCTGTCAAAATGTTTGAAATATAAAAGACTAAAAAAATCTATATTTATGACTCCAAATAAATAAACAATTTGTAAAAAAAATGTTGATTTAATGATATTTTTGTCTTACTGAAATAATGATATAAACTTTGGATTTCAAAATGTTGTGAAATGCAAAACAATTCCAAAATAGATATGATGTATGTATGTCTCAGTGATTAACAGACTAGTAATATACCACAGGTCTATAATAAAACTTATTTAGAAATAATAATATTTTTGTAGATTTCTTCACTACACTGCATGAGTACAAAGTATATTTAAAAAAAAATACAAATTTACCCTTCCATTTCTGATCCATCTCCTGTTTCTTTTTTCTAAAAAAGAAAATAGACAATTGTACACATATGTTTAGTTATGATGTATTAGGTTTTAGGGTTTATTATAATTACTATCAATTAGTTAAACTTAATCTAGTTTCCTTTTTTTAAAGGATATATTTTGTTTACCATTTAAATTGCACATATTATATTATATCTATTTAATCACTTTATGGTTAATGTAAATGTAAGTCTTCACATTTGTTTGTCAAAAGTATAAATATCATGAGCTCACATTAATGTTGGTTTCAGCTCCTCAAGCATTTGCAAATGTTCATTCAACATTCCAGTATGTTGCTCAAGCAGACCAAGTTCTGTCAGCAAGTTTGCAACACTGTTCTGAAATGTCAGCTGTACATGTCTGAGCTGTAGAAAAAACAACAAAAATAATGAAAACCAATATGGACATATTTCACCTTTGGTCCCAAAACACAAAAGTCAGGCTTGAAAATATAACCATGAATTTTATGGGGATATTTTTAAGATTGATATGAATTAGTTATATAAAAAAATAAACACACACACAAAAAATTAAAACATAATAATAATTTATAATATGCATTATACATTTTTAGTTCGTTAACTATATTTTTGTTTTATTTGTATAACATAGATTACAAAATAACATAAGAAAATACTATACAGTGTGTAATTTTGAAACATTATCATTATAATACACACACTTATTTAGAGGAAATTTATGATAAGATGTGGGATGGCTGCCTTGTGCATATCTGTGCTGGACTGTCGTTTGGTTGTCTTGATGGTCCTAGGTTCATACCCTGCTCTCGGACATCCTTCATCATCCTGAAGTATGTAGATTAACTTCTACTCTGAAGCATCCGAAACATGTAAAACAACATTTTACAAACAAACCTCTTCATTTGCTTCATCAAGCTCCAACTCTCTTAAGTCTTGCTCAGCGTCTGTCTCTGCATGACTGCTACATTTCTCCATCACAATAAACCTGTGAGCATCAACATGCTTTTCATAATCTGTCCAAAACAAAACAATAAAATAACATAGAGCCATGTTTCTAGCAATTATTTGTTTTAGTGAATATGTTTTAAATTCACTCTTCTAAATCTTATGAATGTTTATACAGATGTTTAGATGGCATAAGTTAGGATATTTGCCAATAAGAAGAAAAGGTAGGCTTGTGGAGCATAAAATTTCTCACTTCCTTACAAGGCAACAAGAAAAAAGGCTGCACTTAATTAAAAGAAAAAAACATTTTAAGAAATGATTTATGAGAAAGATATTTATGTCTGCTTATTTTACCTTCTATCATTGTGTTCATTATCAATAAGATTTGTTCTTCTAGTCTTTGTGCAGACTCCAGTTCATTTTCCAAGTTAGCCTGAGTATAGAAAAAAAGTAGTGACACCTCAAACAACAAAAACAATAATTCCTCAGTAATTGTCAATATCATAATTACAAGTGTAAAAGTCTAAATTCTTCAAATTATAAATCATGCAAAATATTCAATCATACAATATGAAAAAACAGAAATATCTAACATAATATTTGTAGAAAAAAAAAAAAAATTTAGTTTAATGCTAGTTAACTTCTAAAGTCAAATAAATACATAAAATACAGATAATAAATAAAATGTCTTACTCTTTTTGTGGATACAACAGACTGTTTCTTCTGCTTAATTTCATCATCATCCATTGATTTATCCATGAATGCTAATATAATATATATCTCTTAAAAATGATTTTTCTAGAACCACTCACAAAAATTATAGTAAAATGAACTTCCATACATTATTATATTTCTTAAATATATATATATCCTTCAAATTCAAATCCTTAACAATTAACATTCTTTTTTTTTTTTAATTTATAACTGAAAGCTCTCTACCAATAGCAATAAATTAAATAGGCCTACCAAAATATATATCATCATAACTTTTTTTGAAAACAGACAATTCTTTGATTTCATTTTTAGCATCTTCTAATTCATCCTGTTAAGATTGATAAGAGACATGCATTAAAACAGTAACAAAGTTGTCTTCTGAATCTTAGAATCAATAGAACATAACTTTGAAAAAGTAAACAATTGATGCTTTTAAACAGTAGTTTCTAACCTCGTTTCATATCACAACCAAATAAAATCAATTTGAAATGCTAAAAAGAATAAATATTGACATGCACACTTGTAGAAGGGAGAATAACAATTGAAAAAAAAAAAAGATGTTTTAACTTATGAGGCACCTTTTCTTTTTAAAATTGTTTTTGTATAGAGTATCTTTCATGCCTATATCTGGCTCAGCGGCTGTAGACCAACCTCTTTTGTGGACCAGTGTGGTGAGGATATATAGGAGAAGGTTATTAGTTGTTATTTAAGTCAGTTAAAAAAATATTTGTATACAAATGATAAGGATGACAGTTTTTATTTCTGCTTTGAAAATGTGATATAAGGTTGTTTTTGAGGATTCATTACCCTGAGGTCAGAAATATCACAAGCAAGTTGGTGTTCAGTAAAACTAGCACTTGATTTGATTTCTTCCATTTGGCTTTCCATCCTATTAATATAACAAAAAAAATTAATTGTAATCCTTAAAAAAAAAAAATACCCACACACATGCAAAAAAAAAAACAAACTCAAATGAAAATAAATATATACTTTAAGTGCTTATTAAGCAACAAGTTAATTTCCCATAAATATTTTGACCATTTGTGGCTTACTTATTCATTTCATTTTGTTGTTCTTCAATTTTTTCTTTTAATTTTGTCTGTAGTAATATAAGGTCACTGATTTCATTGTCCTTTTTGGATAACTCTTCAAGAGCTTCACTGAGATGGTTGTGTTTCTCAAACAAACTAAAACAATTGAAAATAAAAATAAAAATGCTTGTACATAAATTATATATATGAAAATTAAATTCCAAATTATACCATGGCTTGTAAATTGTATAAATATTATTAGGTGGAGGATAATTTATCAATTAATTCAGACCAAAAATCCAAAGCAGGAAAAGTAAAAGGGATAGATTACAACTGGGTAAACTTAAAAACAAAAGCAGTACAATGCTTGTTATGAAACATTGAGGTGAACATTTAATGTGAAAAGCAATTGAGAGGCTGCTAATTATAAAGTTTTGAAGGGGGCACTCATGAGTCCATGAAAGTGTTCATAGGATAGACACTTTGATGATGAAATGAAATACGGAAATCTCAAAATCTTGTCCTTTTTTATTGGATGGAAGAAGGGACTGAAATGTATTGTTTGAATAGTTAGGTTAATCAAACCTTAGTGATATATTTGAATTGATATTGATTGAATTTAAAATCATGTAATGAATATAAATAATTTAGGATATAACAACCTTTTTTTTAAAATTGAATCTTAATATAGCTAGCAACCTTTTTTTCACTTTTTCTAATTGTTCTTTCAGTTCCTCTATCAATTCAATTTTTTGATCTTGGTCTTGCTTAACCAGAAGAAAAAATGGCTTTCTTTGAACATATTCTTTGGAGCTGTCTGTGGTGCCTGTTAATTCATCACTATACACTGCAGCTAGAAATGCAAAATAAAATATTTGATAAGGTAATAGTTTTTAAAAAATGCAAATGAAGTAAAATGAAAAAAAAAAAAAAAAAAAAAAAACAACATTACAAGCATATATGCTTTAAAAAATTGTTTCTCCTTATTTCTTCTATAAAATAAATATGCCCCTGTATTACTATAATCATTACAGATCTATAAAATATTAAATGCATTGTTTGGCCTCTGGCCTAGTAGTACTTTTGGACTCTCATCACAATAACCCTTCAATTAAATGTTTGCCTGCCTTGATGTCTTGTGCGAGGCAGGACTAGAAAACAAAAACATTGTTCCAGTAAAAGAACATTATAAAAATTATAGAATCGTAGTAAAAATAATACTTTCAATGCTACATATATGACAACATCTTTTTCCAGCTAACAGAGTTTTTTAAATTTATCATTACCAATAAAATCTGCTCGTAATTTCTGAAATATTTGTGTAAATACACCAAGATATGGAATGAGTTCATCAAATGCTTGAAAGGCTAGAAGGATGTGCTCTTCAGTCAAGCCATGCTTATGCTGCTCCAAGGTAAGGAGATCATACTTGTTAACTGAAAACATATTTTAAAAAAAATTAAAATCTGATACTAAATAGAAAATAATCTAGATCTAGTGACTATATAGGTTAGGTAACTATAATATACTCTATAGTCGCATACAATAACATTGCTATAGTAAACTAGACTATAGTTACTAGATCTAGTATGACTTTATATTTCAAATATTCATATGATATTGTGACAATATTGTCTATAGTCTATAGGCTATATAGATCTAAGTCTAAGTCTAAAAATATAAGTATAGAGAGTCTAGTAACTAAAAATAGTTAGTATATTAAGACTTAAGTGACAAGTCACAAGTCTAAGTATTTAACTCAAGTTAAAATTTAAGTAGATCTAGGTCTATATAAACTATATTTAATATTATTTTTAATTAGATCTGCCATCTGGGATTCTATGATATATTTTAATTATTATATTTTATATTATATTATTATATTATAATTATATTAGATCTATTATCTATATAGAATAATAGATCTATTATTATATTATTCTATTTTACCGAAATTATGAAATACCGATACCTGGTGAATTTATATTAAAAGGTGTCTTTGCATTGTTCGTTTTTTCTAACGCCATTTTAAACAAAGAAAACTTTAAGCAAATGAAAAATCAACTAGATAAGTCGAATCTAGATCTAGATTCTACATCCATTTCTATTGTAGACATCTCGCTACTGTCGCTAAGACGCCGTTCCTTTAAAATTGCGGAATGAGGTAAACTTTTCACCAAACCTTACCTGCCCGGAAAAGATCGGAAACCTCCGTTACGTTCCGTGAGAAGGAAGTAGATCTAGAAATCTAATCGGTATATTCAGACTTTTTAGAAAGCTAAAAATGTACAATTGATCTTCTAAGGTGGACTGGCCAAGCCTTTCGGAAATTATTTATGGCTTCTCATTTGTATTTCTGAAGAGTTTTTCTTGCTCATTGTTTCATTCATCTCATTTTATTTAGCTTGATGATTAGATTTTAAAAGAATGGCGGCATTGATCCGCTTTTTCAGTAGGCGTCGAACTCGCCGACCTCAACAGGAGACTTATGATGGTTTGGGACAAAAACCCGTACCAAAGAAGAAAAATGCCTTAGTCTGTACTATTATGCTTTTAGATGAGACAGATATTACTGTGGACATTAATGTAAGTACTATTGTTACATCTATGCATATGGCTTTATTATAGGACGTCTGTAGAGTAGTGTCTATACTCTACTATACTCAGACTCGGTAATCTACACACTGTTTTAGGTTTATTTTGACAACTACTGTAAGTACTGTAACTGTACTGTCAGTACAGTCAAAAACAGTACTCTACAATATAGTCTCCACTAGAGTAGAGTCTAGATCTCTAATAACTATTTTTTACTAAATCTATATAGTATCTATATAGTCTCTAGAATCTAGATCTACTTATTACTAGACTGTCTAGACTGTAACTAGCTAGAATCTAGGTCTAGTCTCTACTTTGTCTTATTTTGCCATATTATTTAATTTTAATATTAATATTATTAATATTAGATCTATATAATATAATATCATTAATATGTTATAATACATAGTCTATAGATCTATATTATTTTAGTTATAAAAACTATACTGTAATTTATAAGATAAGTGATATATGATAAGATATTGCATTTATATTAAAATATTATTTTAGAGTCTATTTTAAATATATTATTATATATATATATTATTTATAAATATGATTAAAGTCTAGATCTAATATAATTCTTCTAACTAATATGTTTTCAAAATCTCTATCTAGATTAAACTTTAAACTCTGTACTTTTTTAATTCAATTTCAGCAAAATATTTTTCTGTCACTTTGTTTTTATTATTGAAATTAATAACTTTTTAAAGTCTAAATTGGGAATCGTATAAATATGGTCCCTACCCAAATAATCTTTCATTCTTTGACACTACTTTGATCTTGATCTATACTATATTAAATTTTATTTATAATGGACAACTTTTGCATTATATTAAAGGGAAACTCCGATAGTTTTTCAAATTTTAGTTATTGACATATTTAAATTCTGCGTAAAAAGTTGTAATAGTAAACATTATATCATTTTTTATTTAAATGCTCGGAAAATTTTATATTTAATAAATTAGACAGAAAATTCTCCACGCCCCCCAAAAAACGGGGTTCTGCGAGATGTTTTTAGTTTTTAAAAACGTGACGTCACGAAGGTGCTGGCTAAATATAGATCTAGACCTATATAACCGATAAACTCTCTAGTCTAGATCTAGACCTATCGGATCGCATTTATTGTTACGCTTCACAGCTAGATCTAGTCTCCACGTTGATTTATAATCGGTCATTGTTTATAAACCTCTATTTCTACTTGAAGAAAATTAAATATTGTTCTTCAGCTTGTTGCAGTAGTTCCAATCACAAAGATAAAATCAGCAAGTATGCTGATACAGAAATTAGTGTCTCTTTTCATTTGTTTCCAAGAGATGAAGTTTTAAAGGGAAAATTTATTCGCCTGAAGAGCAAATATTTTACAAAGGCATTAGCTAATTCCTGTTTGTGCTCAAACCATTTTGAGAGAAGCTGTTTCAGCAACTTCATTGCTGTGGAAATGGGATTTAAAAAAAAAATTGAAGTTAATACCAGGTGCAGTACCAACAATACATTGGATTTCCAGGCCAAAGAATTCAATTAATGATACTACTGAGACATTTTAAACAACTGAAGTTCATAAATATAAATGAAATCAGATTTGTGAGCTAGAAATTTACTACGAATACTAGATCTACTATTAAATTTCTTATTTAATAAGTAGATCTATCGTCTACGAAACTCAATTCCAACTTTTTAACTTTTGACCTTGGGGGTGTGTCTCGCCGGCTGAGCCAGCGTCAAGCTCTCATCACTTTTTCCATGTCAACCAATGTTAGGTCGAAACAGCACAAAAAAATCATAATTTTATTACGGTCAAACATACAGTCATAATTTATACACCATTAGAAATTTCTTTTAAAGTATTTTAATGATGTAATAACGAAATTTTTTTTTTTATCAAAGATAATTTCTTTTTCGCCTCCCTATCAATGAGTATCAATAGGATTTGAGTGCACCGTCGTGACGTCACACAGAAATTCAGTGAAAATCTGACTGTTTTGGATGCGCAGAAAAATTATGTCACAAAAACATCAATTACTAAGTTATTCTTGCAAATTAAAAAAAAAGAATAATATATTCATTATCTATAAATCAAAACACATATTATATCAAAAATTGTCAAAACCATCGGAGTTACCCTTTAAAAAGAAGTTGTACAAGTATAATAAATCTTTTAAAATGAAAAATGCATGGCAAAATATGTATTTATATTTTTAACAAATGGGCAAATGAGATTGGGCTAGGTTCACATTTTATGATTTTAGGACTCCAAAAATTTGTTAATCATACAAAAAGGACTTTTAAAATACATTTTCGTATAATTTCCCAGTAGAGGCTAGAAATTTTTTTTTTTTGTCATACTTTTTAATTTGAACTTATTGTCGTAAATCTAAGGTAGGCAAAAGTTTTTTTTGTAATTCTGCAGGAGTTCAAGGGGCAGCCATCTTTGTTATTGTTTAAAGACTGTAATCTTGTATCTTGGGTTTTTGTTTGTTTTTATTTTTGAAGCTAAATAATATGCTAGATATCGCTATACTGGTACCATCTAGTCCTAATAAGTCTATTAATTAGACTCATAATGTAACTTCTAGAACTAGATTAATTACTATATTAATATGACAAGGTTCTTAAAAAAGGCAATACAGGTCAATTAATTTTTGGTAATAAACTGTGCTGATATTTATTGTAGGCCTAGTTAAATTTAGATTCTCTATATCAGAATAATTCAGAATAGATATAGACAATATTTATAGATTTTAACAATTAAAAAGAAGACAGAACAATAAGAAATGTATTGTATTGATACCAAGTCAAAATTAAAAGAAAAAATAGCATTGCTTTGAAAACACAGAAGTAATGTTAATTCTTGGTATTTTTAAGACACTATCTTGGGATTTCTTTGGAACATAAACAATAACAAAATAGTACAAAGATGGCTGCCCCTTGAGCTCCTGCAGAATTACCGTTTTTTTTTACTGTAATTACTAAGCACAGCCAAGTGACTTCATTCTTCATACACAAGAAGTCTTGCTGCCCAAACGTTAATACAGTTCACCAACACCCTTCCCAGTGTCACCCCAGTCCCAGTTTCTTTGGTAGCCTGAAGGATCAGCTCTTAGTTCCTATAGATCTCTTTCTTTTCACTAGCTATACCTCAACTGATAGAACTTTCTTCTCATCAACATTTCTAGTTTTGAACTGTGTGCTGGTGTGCACCTAAAGTGCCTGTGCAAAGGCAGGGGTATTCCAATAGAATAATATTAAATATATATATATTAGGGGTGCACTGGATAGTACTTTTTGATATCTGGCTGGGGCCGGATATGACCGGATAGTAAAATTTGATATTCGGCTGGAGCCGGATACCTAAGTGTCTTGTTAATAGCTTGTGTTGCTGAACATTTTACGAAACTGTTAAATAACATACCTATATTGGTTGGTATTAATTTTTTCCTTTTATATACCTTGTTGTTTTAAACTCTGTTACTGATTGATTTATTCAAGCTTAACAGTATTTCTAAAAATCTATAGCATGAGTGTGTCTGTGTGTATGTACGATGCCACCAACTGTAAAGGATGTGTGTAGGAAGGTCAATGTAAATAATGTTAGTATATATTTAACTAGTTACTAATGTAAATCTCTCATAAGTAAAGTGAAATCTGCCTTGTACAGTGGTCGGATGTATGTGTTCCTGAATTTCAGACTAACAACCTGGTCAGATATACCTAGTGAGCCTACACATGTAGTCCTAGTGTAGTATGTATAGTTGTTTGTGTTAACCATCAAGCAGTGAAAAAAATAGTAATAACAAGGAGTTAATTGACTGTCACAAATTATTAAGAATAAGCAAACTCTTTGTCCGGATACTCGTGTAGATGTTTGGCTTGAAGTCCAGCCCCGCCCCCTTCCCAATTAAGATTAACTACTAAGTAAACAAACCTAGTTCCCTCGTGTGACCTCTAGAGCGTGCTTACGTCCATCGTATCTGACTTGGGGTCACCTGTCAATCAATGAACTCAATGTGATGAACTAAACAAATAAAAGGGGGAGGGAGTTGTTCATCTGGAAATATACCTAGTTACATTAGAGGTGTGGCTCTTGTAGTCCACCCCCCCTAATAAAGATTAACTACTAAATAAACAAACCTGCTTCCCTCGTGTGACCTCTAGAGAGTGCTTACGTCCATTGTGTCTGACTTGGGGTCACCTGTCAATCAACGAACTCAATGTGATGGACTAAACAAATAAAAGGCGGAGGGAGTTTTTCATATGGAAATATACCTAGTCCTAGTTACCTTAGAGGTGTGGCTCTTGTAGTCCAGCCCCCCTAATAAAGATTAACTACTAAGTAAACAAACTCAGTTCCCTCAAAAGGTGTGACCTCTAGAGAGTGTCAATATGCTGACATAAAACCTACGTCCATCGTATTTGACTTGTGGTCACCTGCCTATAAAAAAAAACTCAATGTGATGGACTAAACAAATAAAAGGGTGGGAGTTGTTCATCTCTACCTCTGGAGATATACCCGCACAGCTAAACAGACGTCTGGTCAGCATGACGTAGTCAAGGAATGTAGCATTTTAACATGTTAACTAACCTACTCAAAGGTCAAGACAAATTGAAAAAAAGTGCCAGCCATTGTTGCTCTGTATGTAAAGCGCATTTATGATGTAAAGTTTCATTTCTATTTATATTAAGTTATTAATACGCCTTGTTTTTATTATAAACGATAATGGTTCTATTTTTTATCACATTATTTTGTTTTAATACAAACATTAATACATTCTACAACAAACATTAATGTAACGAGGTCCGCTTTATGCATATTAACTATGTGTATTTTTTACTATCCGGTTTACTATACAGTATTGATATCCGACCAGAGCCTAATATCACCGGATAGTAAAAATGCCGGATATTCGGCCGGAGCCGGAGCGACTATCCGGTGCACCCCTAATATATATATATATATATATATATATACAGAGAGAGAGAGAGAGAGATATTCATTATTTGTTCTAAAATACATTCAAATCTGTTAACATGCTTATATATAAAAATATGAAATTATGCCAATATTTTTCAATGTTTCTTTCAGAAAAAAGCTACTGGTGGTACACTGATTGAGCAAGTATTTTATCATTTAGATGTCATAGAAAAAGACTATTTTGGATTGCAGTATACTGATCATTACAATGTTAATGTAAGAAACCAATCTGAATATTTTGAAGCTTAAAAGGTTTTTGTCATCAAATTGTAAATAAAACAAAAAAACTTCTTATAGAAATATTTTTTTTCTCTAAAAGTAATACATTTAACATATTTTAGATTATTATTAGATTTTTTAACATGAAGTAAATTTAATTCCTATTCCGAAAAAATGCAATATAACCTTTGCAATATAGTTTGCAAAAAAAAAAAATGCTTGTTATATTCTGGGTAGTGATAGGCTATTTGCTTTGTCACTTTCTATGACAATTATTTTTCCTGCAAAAATGATTAACATGTAATATAATATTAATTTATAACAACTAGTAGGGAAAGTTTAGATAAAGAGATATGTATCTAATAGTATAAAATAGTTTTACTTTAGTTTATAAATGAAAAAAGAAGCTATCAAACCTTTGTAAGACTGTGTTGGGAGGCTTGTGTTATTCAATAGTTCAAGCTATAATTCTTATAATACCATTTTATATATATATATTTGAATTTCTGTATTATGTAAGAAGAGAATATATTATGTCAAGTTCACTTGGTTTTACAAATATATACCGATATAAATATGTAAACCTTAGGGCAGGTGCAAAAGGGAAACTTTACTTTTTTTTTTTTTACTAGAAATATTAATGAACTTTTAAAATATATAAATAAAATATTAATGATCTTTTAAAATGTGTATTTCTTTCCTTTCAGCATTGGCTAGATCCAACAAAGCAAGTCAGGAAACAAGTGAAAAGTGAGAAAATTTTTACTATTTACATTTCACCTGACAAACTGAGTCTGTTGTAAATTGAGATATTATAAATATTTATTAATATCAACATAAAACCACAAAATAATTTTTTTTTTTTAAATTTCAAATTTCAGTTGGTCCACCTTACACTTTTCGGTTTCGAGTTAAATTTTATTCTTCAGAGCCAAATAATCTTCATGAGGAGCTGACAAGGTATATAACTACAATTTATTTTTGTTGTTGATTAAATACAATGACATCTTGTTTAGTCTAGCCACTATTTTCCCTTTTCCCATTAGATTTACCACTAAAAAAAATTACAAGGTTTACAATACTGGAGATTTTCCATTTGTTTGAGTATTTGGGAGAAGGTTTCTGTATTCCCTTCATGCACTTGGTAAACACCACTCAGTTCAAACCCCTTTGATAGTTAGACAACTGGTATATACCTCTCAGCCATAGATCTTCCTTATCTAACCTAACAGTAAATTATGCTGTGACAAATGCCAGATTTGAATGTCACAGTATTTTAAATATTTTATTATTTTTAGTATCTTGTTGCACCTAATCTTAATGTTTATGCTTTAAATGGCATTAAATTGGTAAACTTTTTCAAAAGAGAATTCTACAAATTTAATATTAATCTGTCTTAATGTTCAAAAGTAATTTACATATATTTGAAGAAAGTTAGTGACCAACAAATACAGTGTTTAGCTTTGTTGTGTGTACTCCAAAAGAATCACTGACTTTTCTAATTCTATATCCCATCACTCTATGACCTCACTCAGAAGTAAATGCTGAAGCTGTCAGTGACTTCTATTAAGTGATGTCATTTTTCTGTTTTTTTTCCTTTGCAACATTGAAAATGAATAGAAACTGAATGTTTTGCTGAATAGAGATGCCATGTGGTGATTAAGAAGTTAAATATATTTATATGTTTTTGAACAAATTTCTTCTTTTTTAATTGTCTTCTGACAAAATACATTCACACTTACCATTTCAACAGTCTCTCCTTTATTCTATTGTTGATGTAAACTATCAGCTGACTAAATAATGTCCTTGTGAACATTCAACTTTGTTTTCTTTTGAAATTAAATTGATTACTTTTATTATTTCTTTTCAGGTATCAGTTTTTCTTACAGTTAAAACAGGATATATATTCTGGGAGGTTACCCTGTCCCTATGAAACATTGGTGGAACTGTGTGCATTGGCCCTTCAATGTAAGTTTTATCTTTATTTCTTTTGTGTCTGCTGGTTTGATTTTACATAATTCCCTTTATACTCACTATTTTTCCTTTTGTTTCTTTAATAAAATAAATCAATCTTGTTTTAGACTCAGAAGAGTGCTATTTCAATTGGTTAAGAAGTCCCATTGTAACCTATATATTCTGCCACTTTTGATGGAGACAAAGAAATTTTGTGCAAGGGTTTTTCAATTTTTGGCAGTACCTTTCCTTTTTTTGGTATCAAATAAGTTGCATAATGATATTTTTGGAATTCATTTGCTGCCATCTCTCTCTCTCTTGTAATTGAGCTTTTTAATATAATATAAAGATAATAATAAGGGCTTAACATAAAGAAAAAAAAATGTGTTTGTCAGATTTGTTTTTTTGTGTAAATTTAAACTAAGAATTCTGTACAGCAGTTTAGTCCCGGCTTTCTAAACCTCCCCACCTACACCCTTCTCAGTTTGACTATTTTCTACTCTTTCTTCCCTCATAGTCTTATCTAAAGATAGAACAACTGGTCTTTGATGTAGCTGCACCTGAAAAAAGAGTGTACTTGATGTTTTAGAAAAGAAACTCTTGCAGTGTTTCAGTTTGACTTCTTATTTTGCTTGTAGCTTTTTTTTTTTCTGTTGAATTTTTTTTTTTATATGTGCACAATTATAGAGATACTCTATTTTCTAGAGATTATTACTACATAGACTGAAAAATGAAAACAGACATTTTATTTAGAATAAAAATTCTCATTAATCTTTTTCTCAATAAATTCTATTTCAATATTATAACTTTTCTCTTAATAGATTATTTTCCTTTTGCAATCTCTCTTTCTCTCAATAATTTTTCATTGACTCAATAGTACCTCTTTATCTCCATATGATCCATCAACTACATTAAGTGCACCATACATTTTTTGTAATAGCTACACAAGAGTGTCTCCCAAAAACAAAATGTCTAGAACTACTGACTATCAGTGAACATGTTCTATTTGTAAAACTGATGTAAAAAAAATGACTAATTGTGTCAATGAAGCTGTTACTTGCTAAACAAATTAGTCATCACATGGCCCAGTTTGTTCTGGTAGACTGCATCTGTTGTATGTCAGGGCAAAGACCTAATTACAACACTCTGTTACTGATTCTAATACTGATTCAAGCTACAAGCAGAGCCTTTGAAAATGATAGGACTTTATTTGATAGCACTGCATATTTTTGTTTTTGTGTTAAGTCCTCAAATGAAATTCTGTGGTCCCTGAAACTAAAATTATACCAACCCGACTTGCAGATTTTTTCCTTCTATTAAAATTTTTATTGTGTTTTCTAATTGTTGCCTTGATGTTAAAAAAAAGAGTATGCGAATGAACTGCCCCAAACTTTGCACCCAAGTTGTCACAACACATAAAAATAAAAATATCTTAGTGTGATCTAATAGTTGCCCATTTCACCTACTGTTAAGCCTATTTCTTGTTTCAATGATTCTTCACCTCTCTCGCCTCATCAGTTAAATCTTCTAGACTAAACCTGAGTCTTCCCTGGGTTGCAGTGTTGACACATAGATTGTCGATAAGGGTTTTAGATAAAACTCTTACCAGAAAAAAAAAAAGAATATTGGAAGATCTTTGGTAGTTAATGCTGACTTAACATATTTACAAAAAAATATGTAACAACAACAAAACAATTGGTAGTGCTATGACGATGTATTGTACCAAAAAAAAAACAACAGCAACAAAACAATTGGTAGTGCTATGACGATGTATTGTACCAAAAAAAACAACAGCAACAAAACAATTGGTAGTGCTATGACGATGTATTGTACCAAAAAAAAACAACAGCAACAAAACAATTGGTAGTGCTATGACGATGTATTGTACCAAACAACAACACTTGGACATTATTTTATCTGGTGATTTGTGACTTTTGTTTTGAAAGCTTTTAACAGAGTGCCTTTAAAAACGTAGTACAGTAGTAAGTTCTCAATAAAAATTCATGTTTAATGTTCTTCACTAAAGAAACAAAAATGTTTTGGTTCTAACATATTTTAAAACACTTTCTGAACACTAGTAGATATTCCTTTAGATTGTATTCATTGTAAATAGTCAATCCATTATTAGTTCAGTCTTGTTCCCATCCAAATGACATAACTAGACTTAGTCTCATGAAACATCGGCACATAAAAATGTCCAAACACATCAGAATAATGTCAGCTGGTTATCTGATTGTTGGTGTTAGAATTTAGCTCAATCCATGCTCACATTTGTTGCTTTCATATTCTGTTGAGATTTCAATATAAACAACTTTTGAACAACATATAACAAATGAACAGAATTCAAGACTGTATCTAACAGCAGCAAATGTTTGGAATTAATACTTTCATTACTATTATTCGCATCAGATACATCATAATGTCACTTTGATTTCTAACAACAAATGAGAAGTGTGGATCTTTTTTATAGTTTAGAATCTACTTAATAGTAGGCCTACGCAATATTTTCTCTCACTTTTGTTCCACTGTATACTGTTCCGTTCGTGTGTAACTTAAATAAACTTGTCTGTCTCTTTGGTTCACCCCGTGTGAGATACTGACACTATGTTGATTACTTCTGATCATGGTGTGCCATTAGGACTATTCAGTTGTACCATTAGGACTATTTAGTTGTACCATTAGGACTATTTAGTTGTACCATTAGGACTATTTAGTTGTACCATTAGGACTATTTAGTTGTACCATTAGGACTATTCAGTTGTACCATTAGGACTATTCAGTTGTACCATTAGGACTATTCAGTTGTACCATTAGGACTATTTAGTTGTACCATTAGGACTATTTAGTTGTACCATTAGGACTATTTAGTTGTACCATTAGGACTATTTAGTTGTACCATTAGGACTATTTAGTTGTACCATTAGGACTATTTAGTTGTACCATTAGGACTATTTAGTTGTACCATTAGGACTATTTAGTTGTACCATTAGGACTATTTAGTTGTACCATTAGGACTATTTAGTTGTTGTTCTTTTTCCCTCCACGACTTTTTTTTTCTAAAATTATTTATTTGATAAAACTTCGTTTGCATTAAATCAACTGCTTCATAGGTGAATGAAACGTATGCTAAATGAAATAACTTTTTGATAGATGAATCAAACATATGATTAATAAATCAAACTGCTTGATAAAAGAATTCTAACATTAGAAACAACAGTAAACCTATTAAAATGATATTTTGTACTGCTACCTCTCTGTGGCTCTAGCAGTCAGTGTACCAACTATTGACATGCTTTTTGCAAGTTTATCTTTGTTGACCTATTGACCTTTACTTAAAGGTAGAAGTCCAGATATCTTTTGGGAGAAGACTGGGGTACGATACTGGTGTTCAAATATCAAACACCTACCTAATACTTTGGTGTAATAGACGGTATTGGTATGTCCAGTCTCTTGCAGAAAGTGTTGAAGTCACAGGAACGAATGCCAGGCTACTCTGAAGTCATTACATGTCACTGCTCGTCACGTTGTTTTGCAGACGTGTTTTGTCCAATAGAATGCTGGTGTGTGTACAACTTTGGTTGCGGTTGATGTGTGATTGGAATAAAACAGCATTCATGACACACCCCCCCCCCCAGTGCAAGCGATGAATAATGTGTTGGACTCCTGTGGATGCAAGACATTATTTTCAGTTAGACCTAGATCTACTTCTTTTGTGTGGTCTTCACATGTTACACGATGTGCTGTGTGCTCTACATATATATATGTTACACGATGTGCTGTGTGCTCTACATATATATGTTACACGATGTGCTGTGTGCTCTACATATATATGTTACATGATGTGCTGTGTGCTCTACATATATATGTTACATGATGTGCTGTGTGCTCTACATATATATGTTACATGATGTGCTATGTATGACTGTGTTTGTTGTTAGTTGTACCTAATAGTTTATTCCTGTTAGACATGAAAATATTTGTTGACTTTATTGCGCTGCCAGAATAACTGCTTTGTTTACTTTTAAATCTGTCAACATCTTCTGACAATTACTAGTAGAAACGTCTACTCCCCTTCCCTTCTTACTGTTGGAGTGTGGTTAACCCTCACGTTATACAGACTAAATAGACAGACATTTCATTAGATTGTCTGTGCAAGTATTTTTCTCTTTCCATGCTGCTCCCCCCCCCCCCCCAAAACACATCTTTTTCTATCCTGTGTTCCTTCCCTTTTATGTAGGACGGTGACATCCTTGTGATGATTACCACCAAGATAAATAACTCGTCATGACATCAGCGTCGCTTTCGCCGGTTCTCTCGTTCTTTGTGTACGAGTCGCACTGTGTCGCGTGTGGGCGGGCGCTGCCTGCTGTCCCCCTTCGCCCTCCCTTCCCCATCTCCTTCCTAGTCTGTAATGTTTACTCACTTGGAAGTTAGTCAGTGACCTATTACAATGTGCGCTCAATGTACGCCAGCTCACGTGAAAACTTTATGGAAAATAAATTATGAAAACAAGATGGAAAAGGTTTAATGAATGAATATTTTAGACCTGCCTACTACATACACATACACTTATAAGACTAGTAGATCCAAAGGATGTATAGTCCGTGTGATATGCCTACAAAATACACTTATAGGGCTAGTACATCCAAAGGATGTATAGTCCGTGTGGTATGCCTACAAAATACACTTATAGGGCTAGTACATCTAAAGGATGTATAGTCCGTGTGATATGCCTACAAAATACACTTATAGGGCTAGTACATCCAAAGGATGTATAGTCCGTGTGGTATGCCTACAACATACACTTATAAGACTAGTACATCTAAAGGATGTATAGTCCGTATGGTATGCCTACAAAATACACTTATAAGACTAGTACATCTAAAGGATGTATAGTCCGTATGGTATGCCTACAAAATACACTTATAAGACTAGTACATCTAAAGGATGTATAGTCCGTATGGTATGCCTACAACATACACTTATAAGACTAGTACATCTAAAGGATGTATAGTCCGTATGGTATGCCTACAACATACACTTATAAGACTAGTACATCTAAAGGATGTGTAGTCCGTGTGGTATGCGCATCTGGCTGTCTTTTAGATGTTCCCTAGCTGTAACATCGCCCTCTTGCACTGGAAGCTTGGGTTAGAACATAATAGGCTACTTCTCATTCATGATGGAACATCCCAAACGATATGTCCAGAGACATACTTTGTCTTCAACTACATGCCTACCAGCTCTACCTATACAGCAAGACCTACACAGCTATATCTACCATACATAAAAGCCTACACAAGTATAGGTCTACCAGGTGAGGCCTACACAGCTATAGGTCTACCACCCGTAAGACCTACACAGCTATATCTACCATACATAAAAGCCTACACAAGTATAGGTCTACCAGGTGAGGCCTACACAGCTATAGGTCTACCACCCGTAAAACCTACACAGCTATATCTACCATACATAAAAGCCTACACAAGTAGGCCCTATAGGTCTACTAGATGAGGCCTACACATCTATAGGTCTACCACACATAAAGACCTACAATCTTGAGCTGTATAATACACAACCTACTGTAGTTCTGGTAGGGTTCAGTAAGCAAGGACCTTTTTTTCATTCTTGTTGCTCCCCCATCTTTATTTATTACATTTCTTCCAATAGAGGAAATCAAAACCATTCTCTGCTGTGAATGAACTAAAGTATATTCTAGAACTCAACTTCTGATATATACCTGTCCAAAGTTAACTGTCAGTCATCTTTTGTTGTTGTATTGAAGGGGGGGGGGGGAATGCAGTAATGGATTTGAAATGTGTGACAAAAGATAAGGGGGACAGTACATGCAAATATAAACATGACAAAATATCTCATAGGAATAAAATATATACTAACATGCAATAACAAAAAGTATATATAAAGTATAAAGATACATAAATACTGATAGATCTAGATAACAAGAATACATACTATACATCAACTCTTCTAAATGTATTCAACAAGAATAACAAGAAACAAGTATAAAAGCATTTAAAACTAGTTTAAAAATGAGGGAAACTTCAAAGGCAACTTCATTATAAATTGAAATTAACATATCAATGAGCTGGAGAAAAAAACATGTGTCTGTCACAAAACTGAAAGCATCACTCCATCACTTATTTCCAACTAGATGCAAGACATGTTTGGGACACAACAAAGTGTCTGATCAATTCTCATTTCTATTGTCTCTGTCTCATCCAAAGTGAGACCAGTCCATCGTTCAATGTTGTGTTGAATTAGATTTATTGCTTATGAAAGCTAAACAAATTGTTTGTTTCTTTACAGCTGAACTTGGTGACTATGACCCAGATGTTCACTCCGCTGGAACTGTGTCAGAGTTCAGATTTGTGCCAAATCAGTCGGAAGAGATGGAGATAGATATATTCGAAAAATACAAAGACTGCAGGTTACATACACTTCTTTGATTATTATTTAATTCTTGGGGAATTGTTGAATTCAAAGTTTTATGGAATTCTGAATAGAGGGGGACTTCAACAATCAAAATGATTGAATAATATGGATATCTCACAAACTTATTCCCCTAATTATGAAGTTGTCTGGGGGTTTTTTTTTGTGTGCATGTTTCTTCAATATCACTTGCCAGAATACTTCTCTGCAACAGATTTCTTTGGCTTAAACAAATTTTTTTTTGGGTCAATGTGACAAAGAATGTAAAGTAAAGTATGGTCAACAAGGGTGTCATGTGTGCCAGCACAACAACCAAACCGCCTTTACTTTTCCTGAACTAATGTCATATACCCATTAGAGCTGGGTGGACACCCGAAGATAAATTAAAAATGACAGTCTTCACTAGAATTTGAACCCCAGACCTCGGTTCATAAGCCTAGCCCTTTACCTCTCAGCCACAGCGCCTTAAAGAATATGCCATAAAGAAATCCTGTTTTTCAAGAATTTGGAAGAAATTGACTCTGTCATTCTATTTAAAACTTTAAATAAATGGTTAGAGCAAGTACTAATGATTACAACTCAGTAGATAATTAGTGTCTGGTGTTTTCATGACTGAGAGATAGAGAGAAGGGAGTCAGTCAGACATTCTTTGTTCCTCGATAGGCTCACTTGACCAGACTAGGCCAGTCAATGCCTACACATTATGTAATTCATACATCATGCACAAACACAAAATTGGATGTAGAAATTAATTGATTGCAGATAGCATGTTTGTAGGATTGACTGCTTGCTTTTTACTGGGTGGAGGAAAAAGGTATACTGGTCAGAAAATGAAGTTTTATTCAAGTCTGGGTATAACTGACTTCATATTAACCACTTTTTTTTTTCAATAAAAACCAAGAAGTAAAAAAATAATGAAGAGATTTGGAATGAAGCAGAACTTGTTTGGGTTCCATGTAGGATGTACCTCCAGTAGATTTGTATTTCAAATTGTTTGGATGTAGCCTAGTAGACTTATGATTTTATTTCAGAACAAGTACATTTTGTTTTCAGTATTCATAAATAAATATAGATTTTTTTCTAAAATGGACATTTATTATAATTCATTATGAATAGAAAACAAGGTTCTAATTATTGCTGTTTTTTGTTTTTCAAATGAACATGTTTACATACGTTTCTTATTCAGCATTGTTTTTCTTGTATTAGTGGTCAGACACCTGCCCAAGCTGAACTGAACTACTTGCACAAAGCCAAATGGTTGGAACTTTATGGTGTTGATATGCACACTGTAATGGTAGGTAGATTTCTCTTGACTTCATTAATGTTGTTACTTGGTATGTGTGGAATGTAAAGGTTATCAGTTGCAGGCTGGTTAGAGGGTAACCAAAAACAGCATAGACTTCAGAAAGGAATGATCTTTAATTGTTTCAACTATCCCTTGAATCTCTTTTTGTCTTGTCATAGAAACTTTTTTTTCCTTTATAATACTCGGAAAACTTATGCAAGAATCATTTATTTATATTATATATATATTAGGGGTGCACCGGATAGTCGCTCTGGCTCCGGCTTCTGCCGAATATCCGGCATTTTTTACTATCCGGTGCTATTCGGCTCCGGTCGGATATCACTACCGGATAGTAAAAATTACACCTATTTAATATGCATAAAGTGGACCTTGTTCCATTAATGTCTGTTGTAGACTGTTTTAATGTTTATATTCAAACAAAATAATGTGCTTAAAAATAGAGCCATTATGAATATGCACCAAACATCGTTTATTATAAAGACAAGGCGTGTTAATAACTTAATATAAATAGAAATGAAACTTTACATCATAAATGCGCTTTACATACAGAGCAGCAATGGCTGACACTTTTTTCAATTTGGCTTGACCTTTGAGTAGGTTAGTTAACATGTTAAAATGCTACATTCCTTGACTACGTCATGCTGACCAGACGTCTGTCTAGATGTGCAGGTATATCTCCAGAGGTAGAGATGAACAACTCCCACCCCTTTTATTTGTTTAATCTATCACATTGAGGTTTTTTTTATAGGCAGGTGACCACAAGTTAAATACAATGGACGTAGGTTTCATGTCAGCCTATTGACACTCTCTAGTGGTCACACCTTTCGAGGGAACTGAGTTTGTTTATTTAGTAGTTAATCTTTTATTACGGGGGCTGGACTACCATAGCCGCACCTCTAAGGTAACCAGGTATATTACCAGATGAACAACTCCCTCCCCCTTTTATTTGTTTAGTCCATCACATTGAGTTCATTGATTGACAGGTGACCACAAGTCAGATACGATGGACGTAAGCACTCTCTAGAGGTCACACGAGGGAACTATGTTTGTTTACTTAGTAGTTAATCTTAATTGGGGAAGGGGGGAACTGGACTACAAGCCAAACATCTACACGGGTATCCGGACAAAGAGTTTGCTTATTTGAAGAAAAATCTTAATCACGTGGTTGGGCTAGAGGCCACACCTTTTCAAGTGTGCCGAGTTACTTGAACATAAATCTCAATTAGTAAGCTGGACTAAAGATGACATGCACCTAAATGAGTGACCTTTAGCTACACAGAACACAAACCGCGAGATTATATAGCCCAGTAAGTCAGTAACTAATTATTTTGTAGAAGACACGACCAGGGCTATCTTTAAATGGAGAGCTAAACACCCCTACTCTTTATTTTATTTCTTTGGTCCTTGACACCCAATTTATTGATAGACATTGACCATTTTTAAGCCAGAATGAAAAAACACAACGTGCTAACAAAGGAAATTACACTGTCAATAAATATTACGGTTAAATAATTTTTCTAACGTGTTAACTTGAATATTACTCCTGCAGTTAAGTGTCTTGATTTGATAACAATATTCTTAATAATTTGTGACAGTCAATTAACTTCTTGTTATTACTATTTTTTTTACTTAAGATGCGTACTTAGGCACTGTGTATCAGGCTAGTACGACTTTTACACACCTGACATCCATAGGCTTACTATCGTTCCCTTTTGTAAAAGTTACTGAAACCACGAATAAAATAATTAATAAGTAATAATTAAGGAAGATGTTTCTAACATACGTTCTTTGCATTTAATGTTTCTTACGTACGTTCTTTGCACAATAAAATAAAACAAAGATGTGCATGTTTGCGTGTATGTATTTTTTTGCCTTGTATTAAAATCTTTAGAAAGAAAGCTAATTTCATTGTTTAATTCTTTTGACTTAATAAATAACGGAAAACCTTACAGTAAATTTTAAAATTGCATAAAAGAAATTGAATTATAGTACTGCAGTTAGATCTAGCAAACAAAGAAACAATATGCTGGAGCGTAAAAAAAAACAACAACAACCCTTGACCTCTAACAAATGGACGAGTATAATTTATCTATATGCTTGACTGACCATGCCAATGTGTTATCTTTTTTGACTGACACCCAACTCTATTGCGTGCGTATGCTCAAGGAAAAAACACAAACAACTATACACACTACACTAGGACTACATGTGTAGACTCACTAGGTAAATCTGACCAGGTTGTTGGTCTGAAATTCATGAACACATACATCCGACCACTATACAAGGCAGATTGCACTTTACTTATGAGATTTACATTAGTAACTAGTTAAATATATACTAACATTATTTACATTGACCTTCCTACACACATCTTTTACAGTTGCTGTCATCGTACATACACACTGACACACTCATGCTATACAGATTTTTAGAAATACTGTTAAGCTTGAATAAATCAATCAGTAACAGAGTTTAAAACAATAAGGTATATAAAAGGAAGAAAAAAAAATAAAACCAACCAATATAGGTATGTTATTTAACAGTTCCTTAAAATGTTCAGCAACACAAGCTATTAACAAGACACTTAGTATCCGGCTCCGGCCCCGGCCGGATATCAAAAAGTACTATCCAGTGCACCCCTAATATATATACAAACAATTTCTTCTCTGTACCTTTATAAGTTTGAAGGACAATGCAAATAGTAAGAATCTTCAATGATTTAAAAAAAATGTTTCAATTTATGTCTTATGCTTAAATTTTATCATAACACAGTGTTTTAATATTGAAGTAGCTCTTTCCTGAGCAGTTTCTGTAGAAATATGTATAATGCCAGGTGTGTCAGTGGGGATATTTTCCAAATGTCTATAAAATACTTTTAAATGGTATACCTCTCAAGTATCATCAAACAACCAACTCATGCACCTGACCTTAATCAATCACTAAACCTTGATACCTGAAGCAGCAAAATTTCTAAGCTTCAGACATGCAAAGCTTGTCAGCCTCATTATTTATTTAGAAAAGAAATACCCTGATATCAAACTTCACTGTCTAGGAGTCAATCTTGAGATACAATAAAGAGTGGAGCTCCCTTTGCATTGAGACTATAAGCTATGGTATTGTCTCTGACAAGAACTTAAGCTTTGTAAGGATGACTATAGGATTTAAAATAGGAACAAAAAAACTTTTTAAAAATACTGTTATAGTTCTTTGTTTAATTTAGATCAAGTAAATATATATGATAAAAATAGCACAAACATTTTTATTTAACAGGGCAAGGACAATAACTCTTACAGCCTAGGCCTAACACCTACTGGAATATTAGTATTTGAAGGAACCACTAAAATTGGCTTGTTCTTCTGGTGAGTTTATTTTATAGAGGATTTTTTCCCCTTTTTGTTGTTTTTAATTTTTTTTGTAGGAATGATTAGAAATGTTAAAATATTCTTTATTACAGTTTTCCCCTTTGATAGACTAAAAAAAAATTGTTTGAACAGCTTCCTTGTTATTATTTAAAATTTTTAGTAGTAAGCATGTGCGTAATGGACCCTGTTCCTTTGGGTCTCAAATTTGTATCCTGTGGCCTTTGTAAGAGCTCTCCAAGTGTTATAACAGGATTAGGAATTTGGCATGTAAAGTTATTTGTTTCATGAAAAGGGAAAGTTTTGCTGACAGACAGTGATGTGATTATTAAAAAAAACAGGACTAGGATTTGGAGTGTAGCAAAAGTAAGCACAGAAGACTTTTGGCAGCTTTTAGAGAAAGAGGTCAGTTTTAGTTTCTGAAGTAGAGGTGCCTAACATAAGAAAACCCCTTGTATGAGACAGGTTCAAAAGATGTAAAGAAAACTTAAATAAATCCCTGGCAGACAATGACTGTCTGCATCAAATGTGGAAAATATGCAGGTTGCAACTGGGTTTGTGCAGTAATGTGAAACACTACATTCATCTTTAATCTTTGGAATTGAAGAATAGCATTATTATGAGACTCTGAGGCTCTTAAAATCAAGGCCATCAGTTTTTATGTCTAAAAGTGTAGAACACTAGTAACCACCCAATACCATCATCATTAAAATATTTTTAACTTGTTGCGGACTGAGTTTTTTTTTTTTTTAATTTAATTTTTTTTCTGATTTACTGGACTTTGTGTTTGGCATTGTTGTCAAGTCTGATATCTGTGGTTCAAGTCCTGGTCAAGGCTTGCCTTTGTTTCATCATATTTTCTTAACCATGTTCTCTCTATTAAGAATACATGCTTGTGCTGCCAATAGCAGCATTCTATGTTGATTGTTTCAGAACTAAGCTTGAAACACACTATTCATCATTTATTAGATTCATAAACTAGAATTTTTTTTTCTTTCATTTTATTTCCTTCTTTTTTTCTATTTTCTAATCCCTTAAGCATTTTATTTTGTAATAACATTTTACTATTCTCTTTATCTTGGAAACAGGCCTAAAATGACCAAGCTAAATTTTAAGCATAAAAAGTTGATGTTGGTAGCTGTGGAGGATGATGAAAATGTAAGTGAAAAAAAAATCCTTGAATTTTTTTTTTAAACCTTGCATATCACAACTTAAAAGAAACATGGACTTTTTAGTGTGTGTACTGTGAGATTCATACATTCAGACTATTTGCTTATCTCATCTAGAGGTCAAACACGTAGATATACTATGAGCCAGTCTGGTCTACCAGCTTTTCTTTGTACTCAAACTAATACTAGTAGTAGTTCTACTTTAGTTTTATCATGATGGGATCATCCAGATGGAGACTGGTATATCTGGAGGCCATTCCCCCATTATGTTTAACTCAAAGTATTTTAATGTGTAGACTTAGTCCAGCCTTTTATTAACAAGATGTAGGGCCTATGCCACTGATAATATTTTTCTCAGTTTGGTTTAACTCATTTTCAGGCAATAGCTCTAGTTTTCATTTAAGCATATACAAAACAAGATCTGCCATTTGAAAAAAAAAATCTTTTTCACATTATATCAAGTTATGGAGATAAGCTTTTAACATTTATATTATTAAATTAGTTTATAAGACAATCAAAGGTATACTAATTTTCTCTGCCAGGGACAAAGTCAAGATCATTCCTTTCAGTTCCAATGCACCACGGAAAAGGCCTGTAAACATTTATGGAAATGTGCCGTAGAGCATCATGCATTTTTCCGCCTGAAAGGTCCAGTCAAAGGTCCAACAGGCAGGCAGAATTTCTTCAGAATGGGATCAAGGTTTAGGTACAGGTAAGGGTTAGATTCTTAAGATTTGGTAATAAATGCCTCTGTAATAGATCTATATCTTTCATTAGTGCCACACTTCTAAATCTTCAGAATTTATTTTAAATAATTAGGTCTCTCATTAATTTAACTTGCTATTATAGTATGTTCATAAATTTTAAAAATAATTTAATATATTTAATGTATGAACTCCAATGTCAGGAAATGTGGGATTGAAAAAACTTATTTTAAACTGACACAATGTTCTCTGATGGTGGTCTTTGGAGCTGGTAAAGCTGATTTCTTGCTCTGGGCTGTACTTGACTTCTTTTATTGATTACACATACTTAATGTGAAAGATTGAAATGTGTTAATAGAATATCATTTTTTATTCATTTTTATTTGCAATATCTTTTTCCTTGTAGTGTTATGTTTCATTTGTGCAATGATAAAAAAAAATGGTATGACATTGCCAAATGCTAATTATTCAATGATACTTGTGCTTTTACACATAAAAGCTTTATTCAAATAGCTACCCTGCATATCATTTTTGGGTTACCATCTTGAACTTTGAATGTTTGTATTATCTTGCAATGAAGCAGAGAAACTATCAAATGTGGCTTTTCTGTTCCAGTGGCCGGACAGAGTACCAGACAGCTACATTGAACAGGACAAGGAGGAGTGTTAAGTTTGAGAGAAAACCTAGTCACAGATATTCCAGGAGACCAACATTTGAACGCAAAGAGAGAGAGGAGAAACTGAAGAGAGAGGCAGAGATGAAAAAGAGAATGGAAGAAGACAGGGAAAGGTATATATATGGTTTAGCAGCAGACTATTTTTTTTAGCATTTGAAATGGAATGCTTGCTGTGAAATTGTTTCATAACATTTCAGCTATTTAATAATTTTTTTTATACCTTTTTTATGAAAAATATTTTTTATCACCTGTTAGATTGTTAACATGTTTAATAAAAATTATATTTTGTTTTCAAATATAGACATTAACAGAATGGTAATGTAAAACTTTAAAATTGTAATGGCCTTAGTATTTTTATATAAGCTTTCAATTGAGTCAATAACCAAAATATAGAAACATATTTTAACCAGATAATTATCTGAAATTTAATAATATAATTTAAAGTTCACATAACAGGGTGAATGATTAGAATACAATTAATTAACAAAGTCAATATTATAACCTGTATTGCTTATTACTGTATATTTTTAGATGTTCTCAGATCAAAGTGCACACGTTTTAGTTTCAAGATTGGCTAGCTATTTTTATAAGTTGATTCTTATTATTTGTTTAAAAATTATATATATATATATATCCATCTCTCTATTCACAGGAGGGCAGCTATTGCAGCCAACAAACCTTCTGTGGAAACAACTTTTGATTCTCTCCCTGATAGTGCCAGGGCCTCTATGAACAGCAACTCTACAACAGCTACTGCACGTTCTAGTGTTCGGGTTCCAGACAGCCCACCTCCACGTCCACCCAAACCTGGCACCAGGAAGGCAGCCAAGTCTTCCTCAGCTTCTTCAGAGGTACCGGAGAGTATAGTGCCATCAGCATCTGCAATTGAAAGGCTAGATAATCTCATCAAGTCCTCAGCACTAGAAAAAGGGTCTGGAGAACCATCAGGTTCTAAGTCACCTACTACAGAATGCAACATAAACTTGAAAGGTATGATACTTTTGTTTTTTCTTGACATTCAAATACTTCAGACCTGGCTTCTGCTCTGTTTAAAATCTAATTAAATCCTGATTGTGATTGGAAATAATTTGGGAACTGCTTGTTGTTCAAATAGCCATCTATTTTTACTTCTGTATTGTTAGATTAAAAGTTGATCTTATTTACAAAAATTTGTTAAAAATAGAAAAATACTAGTTGCACATTTTATTTCACTGTCTCTGAGCAGAAGAGAGTGAGAAAGCCATTGCAAAGATGAAGAACCTGGATGAAAGTGTGCCAGTCCCAGTCAAGAGAAAAGATGTCAACACGTTCCAGAATAACCAGCTGAAATTTACAGGTGGTGCCTCCACTATCCCCCCAGAGAATATGAAATGTAATATCCTCAAAGCCAAAATGGAAGAAGAACATCATAAAGGTTTCATGTTACATTCATCGCTTTAGTTGCTGACCCTGTCTGCGCCCCACTCCCTTTTCCAACAATCTTTCTTCTTTGTTGAAATTTAACTAGAACAACACAAAACATAATCTCTTGAAAGTAAAAAAATTATTTATTTTTTTTTACTGTATAAAAAGCCTTATAAAAAAAATATAATTTTGAACTTCATCTAATGACAAAAGAAAAAAAAGATGAACCTGTGATATAAGGGAAATGAAGTTGGATATTGAGATGAGCATCACAGTGAGGCATATAGATTGGTAGATAGTTCAAACACACATTTCATTTTGACAACAACTATCAAGATGGGTACTAGAGCTAAATATAGATAAGTAGTACAGATAGGTGATAAAGACCATCAACAACGATGGGTGGAAATCTGGTTCAGGAGATTATGTAGTAAGTCTTGTTGTTTTCTTCTTGGTGCCAACAGTTTTAGTCTAGATGTAGATGTAGTTTGCTTATTTGTTTCTTTGTTTTTTTTGCTTCAGTTTTTGTACACATAACAAATTAACTTTTGGCAGTCAAAATGTTTGACTTGTTTCAGTTTTATTACAACATGGTTCTTCTTGCATTCGTATTTGTTGGACTGAACAAATAATATGTCTAACCTCAAGTTGTGATCTTGAAACAGATATGGGTTTTATTTGTTGTTGTTTTTTTGTTTCTGTGTTTGCTTTTCATGTTATGGCTTATGTCCAGGGTTCGTAGCGCTCCTAAAAACTCCTAAAATCTCCTAAAAAATGAAATGTCTCCTAAAATCCTAAAATTCTCCTAAAAATTGCCGAAAATCTCCTAAAATTTTGTCAACTCTCCTAAAATTTTTAATTTTGCTTATTTCTTGCTAAAAATGCGAGGTGGAAAAAACAGCCTAACCAGGCATTCTGATCGCATAACCTTACGGGCTGGCTGTGTTAATGAGCTGACCAGTGACGCTTCTACACCGCCTTTCACCCACTTGGGAAGCGCGACCTCGTGATTGAAGATGGCCTTGGTTCAAGCAAGCAGTTCACCTGGCAGTATTTTTCTGAAGTCAGCGTAGAAATGTTTGTTTCCATTTATTGTTACCACTAAAGACGCGCTAGATCTAGTCTGTAGTGACTATTTTCTATAATTAATAATAATAGACAAATTTGTAGGCTACACCCCTCCGGGCCCTCCCTCACCTAAAATCTTTTTGTTGTGAGTGTAAGAGTGACTTCGCGTGGAAAGTCTGTAAATCTTCTAGATCTAGCTAGTATCTAGTAATAGTATCTAGATCTAATTTAGATCTAAGTTAGATCTAGTGAAGATAATTCGCACCTAACCTAAAAAATCAGTGAATTTTAGTCAATTTAATAATCTCGATACATCTAATGTCTAGATTACTCTAGAAATACGCTAGATTCTAGATTTACGCTAAATCACTTAGAGTCTAGTGAAGATAATTAGCACAAAGAAGAGAAAAGCCCGCAAATTTAGTGACTTAGATCTAGACTAGATCTACGGTATATTCAGTGAAGATAATTCGCACACTGCCGCGAAAAGTCCGCAAATTTTAGTGACTTAGATCTAGACTCTAGATCTACGGTATATTCAGTGAATATAATTCGCACACAGCCGCGAAAAGTCCGCGAATTTTAGTGACTTATATCTAGACTCTAGATCTACGGTATATTCAGTGAATATAATTCGCACACAGCCGCGAAAAGTCCGCGAATTTTAGTGACTTATATCTAGACTCTAGATTTACTCGAAATCACTAGAATCTAGTGAAGATAATTCTCACACAGCCGTGAAAAGTCCGCAAAATTTAGTGACTTAGAGTTAAAGTCCGCGAATTTTAGCGAATTAGTCTAGATCTTCTGTAAATTTAGTAAAAATAATATTCACACAGCAGTGAAAAGTCCGCGAATTTTCGTGACTTTGATCTAGACTCTTAGATTTACGCTAAATCACTAGAATATATATAGTGAAGATATTTCTCTTACAGCCCTGAAAAGTTCGAGAATTTTAGTGACTTACATCTAGAGTCTAGATCTACTGTAAATTCAGTGAAGATAATTCTCTCACAGCCGTGAAAAGTCCGCGCATTTTAGAGACTTAGATCAAGAGTCTAGATCTACTGTGGATTTAACGAAAATATTTCGCATATAGCTGTGAAAAGTCCGTAAAAATTATTTCACTCGTAAAAGCCAGGGAAACTATATGGTTGAAAAAGATTCTGCTAGGAAAAAAAAAACGTGAATCCAAAAGCCATTTTTTAGTAAGCAATTGTCAACTAAACATTCAAATAGGCCTATATTGCCCTTTATATTACAGGCTCTGTTTATGAGAAGGATTTAAGTTAGCTAATAAAAGAATAAAACATTACCTCAAATGCACACCATGACTCTAGTATCTATAAGATACACATAGGAACTAATAGTGTACATTTCCATCACAGAGAATACACATTATGAAGGCATCTCTAAGAATGTTTCTTATTTTAAAAAATGGAAAAGCAACCATTTGTAATGATTTTAAATAAATCTTTGAAAAAAAAAATGGTTGTTTGAGGTTTTGGATGACAGTCAAGTTGTTACTTGATTAAAAGATAACTTTCATTACATTTTCTGTGGACATACCACAGTTGATAACATTGTTTCTGTGGCATATTGGCAAGATATTTATTATTTTTAAAATCAAATAACAATAATTGATTTGATAAATGCTTAGTTTTGTGTATGTTTTACTATGTATCACACAAACGGATAGAAAACACTCTCACATATCATACATTTCATACTTAAAAAAAGACTCCTAAAATCTCCTAAAATTTTGTCATGGAAAAGTGCTACTAACCCTGTATGTCAATGTTCATGTCATTAAGAATCTCATGGCTCATTCAGCAATACTTTGAAAAAGTTGTTTTTAACATTGTAGCAGTCAATTTTCCATTTCAAATAATGTTATGGTCCTTTAAACTTGGACTGATTTTGTTCAATTTCTTTTGTTAATCAAAAAGGTTTTATCAATCCATATTGTAAGTATTTATGGAAATTATGTGTTAAGTTTATAATTTCAAAAGTTTTGTGAAAAATTCAAAGAAAATCTGAAAAATAATAAATATGCAGCTTTAAAATTAAGCTTTTTTTGTTTGAGAAAATGTTAGGAAAGCTATGGCTGTTTAGTTGTTTTATAACTTTGGTTTTTTATTTCAGATGATGATGATGATAGGTCACCAGAACTCAGGTTAGTAGTTTTTACTTATGATCAGTACATTCTAAGACCCTATCCTGCTTTATCACTGCTTGTTAAAATGAAAAACTGTTTGACATATACTAGACATGTTTTAGTGTACTCATTTTGAAGGGAAAAGAAACATCTCTCTCAGTTTTAATAAAAAAAACAACTAAAAAAAGCTTCTAAAACTTTTTGTAGATTCAATATTTATGCACATGTTCACTTGCATGGCAATTTTAATTTATTCAGTTTTGCATGGCAGTGAGGACATTTCAATAAATATAAATGCACCATTATGTGCATAAATTCCATTTCTCTTGTTGTACACTTATTATTTAAGAATACCTATCTATAGAACAGAATTTTCTCTTTTTGAATTACGGTTATTATGGGTTTTGGTTTAATTTCAAATTATTTTAGTCACATTTTTTTTCAACTGTTATAGTTTTTATTTATTTTTTATATATATATACTTACTATTTTCTTCTTCCTTTCTTATTTTTCTACAAAGTTTTTTAGAATTTTGTTTTCATCATTCTATAAAAATAAATATTAGAAAAAGGAAATCACTGGAATTCATGTTGGATTATTTTTTTCACATTGATTTCTCCTTTAACTCAAAAATATAAAGTAAAATAGTGTAAACCACTTCTATGTGCTGCATTTCTCAATCTATTTATAACTCTCATGCCTGACACACCTGTCGCAGAACACACTCTTATTATTTGCTAGTCACCTCAACATTTCCCTACCTTTTATGTTTTGATCACAGTGAGAGTAGTAGTGAAGAGGAGGTGGAACCTGGGAGAGTGGAGAAGAATCTGCGCCATGATCTCTCAGTGACACTGGAAAGTTGTGGGGATGAGGAGCAAAAGTTAATTAACAACAGGTAGTTGGTTTTGTTTTGTAGAGCCAACCCCCTTTTTTTGTTTCGTTTTAATAATCCTGAGCTGTGATATTTGCTTTTTTTAATGAAATTTAGTTTGCTTAATACTAGTCTTTGTCTTTAGACCAGTGACAGAAATGACATTAGAAAATCTACAAAGTTGTTTTTTAAAATGTATCCTATGATAGTCATCAGGTTGATAAAGGTATTTAGTCATAGTAACAATTTTTGTTTTTTTCTAGTACCTATATAACTGGTTTTGAGATGTTTTGACACTACACTTATTGAAATTTAATATTATGGACATGTTCTCAAAGCTATTTTTATTGGATTAAATCACTGTCTGATTTATATCCAGACTTAATGTTTGCATAGAAACTAGGTTTTATTTTTCTTATAAATGTTGAGTTTAGTCAGCAAGAAATAATACTACCTTGCTTTTCTATACTTGCTAAGATGGCAGACAATTGGCAGTAGTAAATGAATTCTTTAATAAAGTAATTACTAGGATAGATATTTACAGCTAAAATCAAAAGATGTCAGTCCTTAAAATGGAATAAATTTTGTAGCAATAATTTATTTCATTTTTATAGTTATGAAGAACTAAACAGTCATTGCACCGAATCACACTGAAACACAAAGAAAGTGAAACATCTTAAATCCAATAATATTTAGTAATTATTTATAGTAAAATGCAAAATCAATAATTAAGTTAAACAACACTTTGCTATTTAACTGTAGTTTGGCCAATGTTAGAATATGCATCCTCTGTTTGGAATTCCTTAACTTAAGAAAAGATAAAGAAACTAGAACAAATACCATACCAAATAGAGCAGTCAGATTTTTTAACAAATAAATATTCCAATTTGTTTAGAGTAACACCATTAGTTAAATCACTAAACACTTCAGGACAGAAGAATAAAAAATAAAAGTAGCTATAATACATAAAACAATGAACCATAATTTACAAATAGATAAACAAAACCTAATGAAAAACTCAGAAAGACACAAAAATAGAGGCACATTTCTTATTCCATATGCTAAAACAAATTCATACAAGTGCTCCTTCTTCCTTAGTGCCATTAGAGAACGGAATGGGTTGCCTGAATCAGCCAGGAAAACCAATAACTTAGCAGAGTTTAAGTCAATGATTAACATGCATGACTAGATTGACACATGAAATGTTTAGGACGTAATTATCTTCCTTTTTGAAGTAATATCTGTATTATATAAGATGAGGTAAGAAACCAATAAAGTAGATAGAGCAGACATTAACATGCTGTTTATTTCTGTATCAACTATTTTAAATAATGCTAATGAGGTTGAAAAGAAAAAGATTTTCCACATTTATTTTCAACAATGAAAAACAAAAGCATGTTGATTCAAGAGACATTATTTGTTTCTTTGTTTTGTGATTTTACAGCTTTGCTGCTGAAGCTCCCAGACCACGTAAAGAGCGACAGTCTTCAAAGACATCTAATCATTCTTTAAATAACGGGTTAGTCTTTCTAGTTTTACATTTTCTATTGTTTAAATTGAACTCAAGATTTAGAAAATGTGTCAATCCCTTATTGTAAATCTTTGTATTTTTACTTTAAAGCAGCACTAAAATCACTCCAAATTATGTGTAGTAAAATATTTTATCCCTAAAAATTATTCATAGGAAAGGAACATTTTTAAGATTTTGTAATTGATTAGTAATTTAATTAACATCAAAACTAAACTAAAAAAGAACCCTAATGCTGTACAATTTTGTGGCAATGTTTTTTATAATTTTTCTCTCAATTATTGTAGGTATGAATCTAAGTCAAGTCTCGTAGAAAACATTGCTGACAGAGGTGTAAAAGGTTCAACTAGCCGAGTCATTCCTGAAAATGGAAGCATAGACAGAAAGTCTCGTAATGCTGAGAATGAAACTGGGAGCATAGACAGAAAAGCTCGTTATGCCATTAATGACAGTGGCAGCTCTGAGAAAAAGAGCAAGTCCACAAATATCGATGAACCATACATACCAGAGAAGAGACAATCTTCAAGGAAATCTCCTGCTCCTCAGCCAGACTTTAGCAGTATGGACAGGAGAGCTCCACGGCAACCTGTAGCCAGTCACAATAAAAGCTTTGATGCTAGTGAAATAGCAAGACAACGGAATTTTAGTCAGACCAGCGATGTGTTTTTGCCTTCTGTGCCTAGCAAGGTAAGCAAACTTTTCTCCCTTGGTAAAGTCTCCTTTGTTGTTAAATAAGAACAGAATTAGATGGCTGCACAAAGTTTTTTGTTTTTAGTCATTTTGTTTTAGAAGACCTAAAATATAGCTTTAAAATAAAAAAATAAAAACTCAACCTTGTTATAAAGAGGGCTTGAATATTGACAAGTAATAAAGTGCAATTAAAAACCTGAAGTACTTCTCATAACAGATCTGTATTTGAGCTTCACCAAACTTTGTGCTGCCCATAAAGAACTTGTTCTAGGTGTCATTGTTCAATGTGTTTTTCTTTTCTTTTGCCCTTTGTGCTTTAGCAGACCCAGAAGTTGGGTCATTGCTTTGTTGTCCTTGGCAACAATCCATTAATTAATATATTTTTTAACACCAGGTTACTGAATTTAAAAACTTCGTGGGTTTCAAAATTACTTTTTTTTTTCTTAACATAAGGTTAACTGGTAAATTAAGATGATAGTTTTTCTGATACTAATACAGATAGAGTTAACCCTACGAATACTAAGGTTTTTAGGGAACTATTACTTTTAATTATATTAATGAATGGACGGATGGTATTTCTTTCAAGTTGTATCAAAGCTTGAATAAGTTGTTTTTAACAGCAGTTTTTGTCTTTTGCACGCATCGTAAATAAGCCATCATAAATATTTGTTTAAAAAATTTTTTTTTTATAGTTGTGATTAGTATTTTCAGAGTAAAATATTTTTTTTTATAGATCAAAAACTAAAAATACGGTTATCACAAACTTTCACATTATTATTTTTTTAATCGCCTTTCTGCAAATACCTGTCATAAATATAGATGTGTCACAAACATAGATGTGGCTCATTGGTGTAGATAAAACTGAAATAATGTTCAACAATAGGTTGTATTGATACAATATCACACCTGTGTACAAGCTCAGGCCCTTCAAGCTACAACACTTCCCCCCACCCTCACCCCAACAAATATACATATTTATTTTTATTCTTATGCTTGTTTTATAAAGAATTTCATCATTTAAATGTTCAATTTACCCGTGGTTAGTTGAACTCTGGCCTCAATCCATGTGATGAGTTCCGATGAGGAATGAATATTTATTCATTAGGTTAAGCTTTTAAGTCAGTCATTCTCCTCAGATTCCCCATACACTGATGTGTTGCTAATTTAATTAATCCTTCTGCTACAGCTTCAATGCTAAATTTCATCCTTTAGGTATTTGCTTTTACATTGTATCATAAAGCAATCTTTCTTAATTAAGCTACTGGCATTTTAATATCCTTTTACAACCTTTAAATGTTATTATGTAAGAAAAAATACATGCAAACATCCGTTGTATAGTAATATAAATATAATTCTTATAATTATAAAGTAATCAGAATATTAAAACTGGAGTACGCAGGACAGTCAATGTAATTTGTTAAATTTTCCTATTAATTACATTAATAGAATAAAAATTTCAGTCTCTTGTGAGTGGAATTAAAAAAAAAATAAACCTAAACATAACTAAAAGCTATGGGCATATCCAGATTTTATCTATTATATTATATTATTATTAGTATTTTTGTGTTAGTTTTTATGTGTAGTTTTCACTGGCTAAATTTTCTGATTTGAATAACACTGGGGAACAACACAAACTGATTGAATATTTTTTTTCTCTCCCTTTTTACTTGTCCCCCTTTTTTTTTTTCATCATGGAACACCAAAAAGGAGATCACAACCACTCCTGGGGCCACACTTGCTCCATCACCAGCTCCATCCCCACCAAGATCTCGTAAATCTAAAGCGCCTTCACCTGTTCCAGACACTGCTTTACCTGTCAAGGAAAGTGCACCGGTAAAATCTGAAACACCCCAACCTGAACTGGGAGCCAATGCCCAGAAATCAGACACCAAAGCAGATAATTCAGAAATCATTGCAAAAGCATCTGAGGGGAAATCTGGCTCATTAAAAAAGCCTCTAAATCCGTTTCTCCCGGAACGTCCTGCCAATCCTCCTCCTCTCAGCTCTGCCAAGTCAAGTTCACTCAGAATGAAGGCAGAGGCTGTCAAGCAGAAGCAGGCAGGCAAAGAAACTGATATTGGGAAGGAGAAAGAAACTGAAAATGAAACTAAACCACAAAAGAAATCTCTGAATCCATTTCTCTCAGATGATGAGGAAGAAGAAGAAGAGGAGGCTCCGCCAGTTCCATTCAGGAGAGACAATGCCAAATTGCAAAACCTGGAAAATGAATCTGACAGGAAGAGTGTTCCCCCTGTCCCAGCTCCAAGAGTTTTATCTTCTGCTGGTGCCACAACTACCTCTTCTTCAACATTGAAACCTGGCTCCACGGAGGGGCACCCAGAGCCACCCTACAAGACCACAAGCCTTAAAAAGACTCGCCCACCTCCCCCTCCTCCATCCCCTACCCCTACTAGGGAAGGCTCTCCAGAAAGAGGCTCAGCTAAAGCAGAGAAACCTGTTTCAAAAGTTGCCATTGTAGTAAGTTCCCCAAGCAGTTCTTAGTTAATACTAACTCATTTGTTGATGACAGCATTCTTTGTGCTTCTAGCTGGGTGATGGTTTTGTTTTGCTAACACAATAACCTTTTGAAGTGGCAGGCTTCAAACTTTTGTCAACATTTAAACAATGCATGCATGTTGTCATTTTTTTTTATTTTTGAATCTTGTGTTTTTTTTTGTTAACAGCTATTCTTTGGTTTTTGATGATAGAATTAACTCTTCTTATACAGTGTTGTATATCATCATTGAACAGACTATTGTATCTACTATACATCAGTGTTGTCATCATAATAATCTCTGATCACATACTCACCTAGTGTTGTACCCATTAGCCTCACATTTTTTGGTGTGCCAATGTATCTAGTGGTTATGACATACATCATCAATTTACTACAGATTAGCAAGTTTGCAAATGAAAACTTGTCCACTAATGATCAAACTCAAAGATCAATGTCTGAAGCATTGAGGTCCAAATTATTTTAATACGAATCTTTGGACTCTTTTTTTTTTTGGCTGTGATTTTGTTTTTATAACAAAAGACATAAGAACCTAATATTTACTTGAAAAATAAAAAAGATGCATTCAAAATTATTTTGCTTAGTACGCTAGTTGTAATTAAATGCATGCTTATTCCCTTAAAATAGATATAGCTTGTTAGCATAAACAATGTGTATGTTGGGGAAATATTCCTTGCTCCAGGCAATGTTGCATATTTAAACTTATATTTCATATATGTCAAGATTTATGTTTTGCTAAAAAAAAAATCTATACTGTTAAAAATTAAGTCCAGAGATTTTTCTTCTCTCTTAATTGTTGCTCAAATCTTAGAACTGATTCCTGATTGTTGAGAATACTTATCAGATCTTTTATAACTTTTACTGATACCATGTTTTTTATCTTCTTTATTGTCTTGTTGATGGAATGAAAAAGTATTTATGTCATGTACTCTCACATCAAAGACTCAATGACATTGCTCAAACGTGTAAATGTAATGTAGTGTTTATAGATTTTAAAGAAAGACATCTAGAAATATGACAAAGCATGCTAGGTATGATGCATGGAGTATTATTGTGCATGTTATTTAGTAAGGCTCTGGGAAACATAAACACACACACCTCCTAATTTCTACTATTATTGTAATCTTTGAAGTGAAATGAAATAATTCTTCTAATGAACAAAATATTCTAAAAAAAGTTGTATTGAACTTTGGAATTGAAAGCTAAAATGAAAACATAAAAAAATATAATACATTTTGTTTTCTGAAGAAAAGCAGGATTTTGTATGCAATAAATAGAATGACATTTTTGTATATAAGATTAATCTGGAGTTCTATTTTTATTCCTTCAATCCTAATGAACTGATTGCAAATCTGTACTGGATAGAGATCCTGTTCTACATCCCGTGTTTGATTTTGTTAGCTGGTATCACATTTCTTCTCTTACATTTTCACTCTAGGAAACTTCCTTCACCAGGACAGAGCCAGTCACTAGGAAAACGTCCTCAACCGCCAAAACACAGGTCATCTCTATCGACAGGTCCAGAGGTGACAGTACTGCTTCACTCCACCATAACTCTCACACCTGGTCGGACAAAAAGGTGGAGAGGAAGGTCACTTTAATGACAGAGCTGTAAAAACAAACACAGTGTTGACCTGAACCCAGCTTCTGGAGGTTGAGCCATTTACTCCCCTGCCCCTTGAAGAGGCACACGAAGAGCCAATGTTTGCCTAGTGTTCAAATTGTTCTAATTTTCAGCCTTGACTGAAGACATTGGTTCTGAGTTATCACATTAGAAATACAAGACAGAGAAGTTTAAAAAAAAAAATACAATGTGGTTTTATAAATTTGTTGATCATACTGTATATTTTTTAAATCATCTTTTTTTAAAAAGGGTTGTGAGACTATAGGAATATATCCTTTAAATGATGCTTTAATCAAATCAAGTCTTGTTTTTACTAAAAGGTTGTCTTATTAAGCTTCGGCTGATTTTTTTTTTATATTAGCTTGAAATTAAATCATTGCCAAGAAATATTGTCTAAATAAGGCTGATTTGCTGTTCTATCTTTTATAACTTACTTTCTAAATTGTAAGGCTGTCATTCAATCACTGGTTGTGCTTTTAATTTGGCTATTCAAATAAAAGAAGTGCTTTTTTAAAGTACATTTGGCTTTTGTCCTCTTTGTAAATGATGAAGCAAACTATGCAATGAAGCAGTTAGTGTGAGGCAATGAGATTTCACTCTATTAGACTTTCTCTAGGGACTGCTGCTTATTAATCAGGGTTGTCAAATAAATCAAGAGTTGTCTTTCTTGTTGTCATGACTTGAAAGCAATTGTTAAAGACATATCATTATTTCAAGAGAGAACAGAAACATTTCATTTTCAATGGAAGTTTTTCTAGATTTCATTCTAAGGAAAATTCCTCTTGAGTATATGTGTGTACACATTCTCATTTAGACTGAGCATTAATTTATTGTCTTTTGTATACATTTAGAAGCATGGATTTATGTGGATTCATCATTCCTGTAGATGAGAAACATGTATATTAAATAAATAAATTCACCCTTTTTTTTAAAAAAAGACATTTGCAGAAGGTTCATGCTGGTTCTGGTTGTGTTCTTGTGTGTTCTCTACTTTATTTCATTTTTTTGTTATTTCTATTTATTTGAATCTGTTAGTGTAAGTAGCATATTGATGTTTAAACAATACCAGATCTTTAATTGTTAACCTAATGTTGTCACATATTGTAAGATTTATTGTGATTCATTTGTTCTACAAAATAATGAGACTCTTCATTTAAAAAAAAAAAATGAGGTGTTGAATTTTAAATACCATTTTTTTATACTTTGTACAATTTTAAGTGTAGCCGGTTTAGGATGAGGTAAATTGATGTAGGATTTTGGGTTGTGATATGAAAAATATAACTCTAAGCTACACAGGTTGTTATAGTGACCACTGTTCATGTTTTTTTTTTGTTTTTGTTTGTTTACAAGCCAGTAGGAGAATTGAACTTTCTAAGTATCAACTGACATTATGTAAATAGAAGTCATCATTACTACTGATTCAGTTTTTATTGCATTTATATTTTATACAATGGTCTTTTGATTAATTTTTTTTAAAGTAAATGATTTTGTTTGTCATTAAGCCAGAGTAAATGATTAAAAGTAATTCCAAAGTAATTTATTTGCAATTCTCTCTCACCATGGTTACCTTCACTTGTCATAAACAATGATTCTGATAATGATGAAAATAATGAGATTATGTTCCTTTTATGTCCTAAGAGCTGACTGCGCCATGTCTGTTTTGTACAATCCACTGGCTCTTCAGTTTGAAAATATTCTTTCTTTTTATAATTGAAGAGCTTTTTATTTTTAAATTTAGAAGTAATTAGAAAGTCCACTTTCAAGAAAAATGTGACATTTTTAATTTTTAAAAAAATCTTGATTGAATTCAGCTGTTCTTTCCTCAGAATTTATTGAAACTATAACCTCTGTATAAGACAGATGCTAATATGAAATTACAACTCTTAAAGAAAAGACTCACATTTCTCCATATGATCATTTTATTGAAAATGTTGAAAGTTGACCATGCATGCAATGTTTGAATTTTATTCTGTGCCTCATTTGTAAACATTTGTCATCTTTAAATTCTATTTATAGTTTTATTAGTTTAAGAAGCAACACTTGTAAAAGGTATATTGAACTAAATTTATTTTATGACTGTAGTTTAATTGTTTATAAAAAAAACTTTATTCTCAAGTGCAATTAAATGCTTTTTTAAAAACTCTTTTTTCTCAATAATAACTTATTTCTTTTCTTAGGCAACATTAACATTTTGTTCAATTTCAATTTTTTTTTCTGATTGTTTTTTATTTAATAAAGAACATTCCATCGTCTCAAACTCTTGGCGGCCTTAACATTGTTATTGCTTGGTAATGTATGTGTGTAAGTCACTTTCTTCTTTTGGCCAAGTTTTACACATGTGACATTTTGAACTTCTTAAATATTCACTGAACTATGTATTTGAAAAACATGATCCATCCACAAAGCTACTTTAAATATTAACAGATTAACTTTTGAACCCTATCCCGAAAATCTGTTTTCTGAAACCTAGCTGAAAATATATTTTCAATGTACATTTCAATATTTTCAAATAAGAAGGTATGAAATTTTCCTACCATTTGCAATAGTTTTCAAATAGTCACTTGATGCATTTTAAATTGACCTGTTATTTCTATACTGACACAGTAGATCTAAGAAAGTCTGTAGTTCGGGAGAGTATGTCTTTTGAAAGACTCCTACAAAAGGGTTCAAATGTTCAGTACAGTCTGTGTGAGAAGTCTGCTCTAATCAAGTCTAACAGCCTAGCTCTAGCTTTATATCATGTAGTTCTTATGTATGATATACCATTACTTTTATAAATATATTGAAAAGAGAGAGAGCTATTTATTCAAGAAACTAAACACAACCTAACTGTTCACCACATGCAGTGGTGGTTATTGGTGTGTCCTTTCCTACACTCTGGAGAATGCAACAACGTTTTGAGTCTTTCATCATTTATACATCTTGTTTCAGTTTGTATCATGTATACATCTTGTTTCAGTTTGTATCATGTATACATCTTGTTTCAGTTTGTATCATGTATACATCTTGTTTCAGTTTGTATCATGTATACATCTTGTTTCAGTTTGTATCATGTATACATCTTGTTTCAGTTTGTATCATGTATACATCTTGTTTCAGTTTGTATCATGTATACATCTTGTGTCAGTTTGTATCATGTATACATCTTGTTTCAGTTTGTATCATGTATACATCTTGTTTCAGTTTGTATCATGTATACATCTTGTTTTAGTTTGTATCATGTATACATCTTGTTTCAGTTTGTATCATGTATACATCTTGTGTTAGTTTGTATCATGTATACATCTTGTTTCAGTTTGTATCATGTATACATCTTGTTTCAGTTTGTATCATGTATACATCTTGTTTTAGTTTGTATCATGTATACATCTTGTTTCAGTTTGTAATTGTTTTGTTTTTTTCTTTCAACTTGTGTATCCTTATGTTCCCAACACCCTCACCACTAAGTCTAGATTGTAAAGCACTGAATAAAAGCAACTCACATTCTGTGGTTGAAGGAGCAAAACTTGGTGGTAGCAACACTCTTTTGTGCAGAAAAGTTTTTATAATCAGCACAGCTAGATCACTTCCTTGGAAGCTCTGTAGTATATTATTGAACAAACACCAAGATACTTTGAGCACTTTGTTTCTATCATGTAACTCTTTACTGTTTCTTCTTTTTGTTTTAAAACCAAATGGCCTTGAGGATGAGGGTATAATTAAAACTATTTATCTATTTATTATTTTTTTTTATTTACAATTCTCAAAACTGTAATCACTAATTGATAATCTGCAGGCCATCATTATTTTGAATTTTGCAATTTCATTTATACATAATTAATATCATATTCCAACTAATTAATTATCACACATATAATTGAATCATTAATATCTTTCGAGGTTTTGATTATTACAGGTTTACTTTTGACTGCAAATATAATTTTTGTGATTTGATTCATTATTAATGGTATTAGTATTGTAGTCAACTGGTCAATGTTCGGCCTCCATTGTTGGACATGTCATTAATACACTAGCTAGGCACCTTTCTCAGTCTCCTTCACATGCCAGCTCAAACAGTTCAAAGCTTTAGAAACAATCGATTAGTTCTGAGACCTTGTAAAAAGAAAAGAAACTGTATACGTTTACATTCTAGGGCATATGTCTACTTTCAATATTCCCCTATTACACTAGTTTCATTCTATGATGTCCTTAGCTTCATTACCACATCAAATACTGACAAATATTAGCAACTGAAAATATCTAACAATTATGTAATTTTGCATGAAAAGTATTTACTACAATGTGTACTAAATATTTAATGCCAATGTTTTTATGTTTGTTTTTAAGTCCTTCACCTTCTTTGTAAGTCTTTAGTTTGTATCAGTTTTGGGTGTTGTAAAAAGTGGCAAATTATATCAGTCCTATCCCCCTAACTTTCATATTTATTAGGAAGTAATACATGAATTTCTAAAAAATCTAAATCAAATGCATGTCACTAATTAAGTTTTTAAAACACATCTGACTAATGTCAACACTTTGTGTAGATTTAAATAACATTAGATGACATGACATACATTTTTCTATCATTAAGTAGGGTAGTCATTTTTAGCAGTCTGATGTTTTATTGAATGGGTTAAATTTTTTGTTAGCCTTGATCTATGGAAGTATTTGTTCACATTTCGGACTGTCCACTTTTCAAAGTTTGACTCCACAGACAGCAGCTTCTACTTCCCATGACACTATGTAGACAACAGTTGTTGTTGTGGGGCCACCAAGTTGTGTGTCTAAGTTAAGGAGCTACAAAAAAGTCCTCCTGTGTTTAATTCAGGAAGGGGTTAATATGCAGTATGATAGGGAGGTAGTGACTGAAAATCCAAATTAAACTTATTTTAATTTGTTGTAACTAACATTTTTGTATTTTGTTTGTGTGAGTAGAAATGCGTAGTTAGATATAGATATCTATATAGAGCTGTGAAGATATTTGTTTGAGTATCAGAGATTATTTTGATTAAGCTCTTTAGATATTTCTAAAGAATTGTATTGAGCCATAAAGATGTCAAGAGTTCTAGAGATATTTTGTTTAGTTATCTAAATAGAGATGCATGTTTATCTCTTTAGATGCCTGCAGAATGTTTAGAATTTCTTTTTTTATATGATGACTTTAGATGTAAATGAACAAACTATCTTGACTTGATTCCTGGAATACAAACTATCTTGACTTAATTTCTGATACCTGGAATATTTTTAAAAGTCTAAACAAAAAAAAAGTAAAAAACACCATTGCTTTCTAGTTTACTTTCCTTATTGCTGAAATTTCATGTAATAAAAAATCTGTGGTTGAAAATTGTTTTAAAAAATGTGTTGTTTTCCATTGTCTTATTCTCTATGTTCCTGTTATCAGCTAGTAAAGTCTATTCTGGTTTCTCTATTTTCTTGTACCATAATATTTTCAGTCCAAATCCTCTACTCACCTGTTTGTTCACTCTTTTAAGTTCTGATACTTCTGCTCATTATAAATTGTATAAAATATATTTTGCTAGTTCTACTTTTATATCTGGCAGACTGACCAGATAAGTCTTGCATCTGATGCTCTGCTATTTTTTTTAGATTACTTTTAATACTATCAGCAAAGAGAATAAAGCTGTTTTTGTTTGTTTGTTTTTTTTGTACATTTTAGGGTTACATTTTACTTTTATGCTGGAAATGAGATTTCATTTTTACATTTAAATTTGAATATTGTTATTAACTACAGAAAGTTTCTCTTTTTTTCTTTTATAATGTTTTGTTTAAAATAGTCTAGAAATGATTATAAAAATGTTGACCAAAAAATGGATGCTATTAATCTTGATGCTAATGTATAGTTGAACTTCGAAAAAAAAATACTTTTTTGAATATAGACTGGTCATGATGCAAAGCTTGTATCAGTTAAAACTTAATAAAATATGAAATGTCTACATTTCTGAGTTGTTATTTGTGTTTATACTGTGCTGTGTTGAAACATATAAAAAAATTTAAAATTCTTATATATTGAAAAAGCTTTATAATAATAAATGGATTCTTATAATCTCATTACTGAATAGTTAACTTTACTTTTTTTTTTTTTTATATGTCTGTTATGCATGCTCCATTTTTATAGTTAATATTTTGCTAAGATATAAAAATCTTATGATAAAAAAAAAACAAAAACATTATTAAATTTAAATTACATTTGTCAGAATGATGAACTTATAGTAGGTAGTTGACACATCAGATGTATTAGTGTTTAGTTTTCAATATTTTAATGAAGTGAAAATATCAATCAAGCTAGACCCAGTTCAAAGGAATGAACATCAGAACTAGAGTTATTGAATGCCTCAGTGTGCATTGGCAGGAAATAATTGAGTTGATATATTTCTAAACAATTGTAATGGAAACTTATTACAAGCTAGTGAAATATTTCTTAGATTTAGATCTCTTTCTTAGATTTGAAGCAAAATATGACTAGACAGGGGCTTCGTTTACATAAATATAATTGTTAGAGGCTTTGTTTACATAGATATAATTGTTCAGGGCTTTGTTTACATAGATATAATTGTTTAGGGCTTTGTTTACATAGATATAATTGTGATTCAGTTGAACACATGAAAATACACTTTTAAAAATAATGTTTATTTGAGTCGGAGTCTCTTTGTTTTCTTAAATCATATTTTTCTGAAGTCAGGTGAAAATGCTTTATTTATTGACTTGAGTTAGTTGATTGGTTTCTGAGTTCACCTGAAAGTAAACCAATAAAAAAGTGTCAGACCTTAATCCAAATAAGGAACATTTCTTTATGCTATGTGTCAGCTATTTCTGGCACTTATAAAATGGTCAACATTGTTTTTGTCTAAAATGAAAAAAAAATTGAAATTTAAAACAATAATAATTGCACTGAGCATATAGCCATTAAAATGTGATGATCCTAGATGCACTCAGCCCTGTAAATAATAATAATAATAATAATCTTTATTATCCGTAAGGAAATTTGTCTTACAATTTGTGCATTTCACCAAACAAAAAACATTATAACTATAAGAAACCAAAATGTACATTCACACCAGACTCACTCATAATTTACATGTGACAAAGTTTATACCAGATTGTTCTTATTTAATGATTTGATTGCCAGGGGAACAAAAGAGTGTTTGTGTCTGTTTGTCTTTGCTATCGGTGTCTTGTATCTCTTTTGTGATGGTAAAATCACAAAATCCTGACACAAAGGGTGATTCTTTATTTCGAAGAAATGTTAGCTTTTTTATAGATGTTTGTCTCAAACAACTGCCCAAATGGGGTTTGTTTTTTGCCTATGATTTTGCCAGCAGCATTTAGGATTCTATGAAGTTTATTTTTATTTTTAATGCTCAGATTGCCATACCAGGCAGTGATATTGAAACTTAAAATATTGCAGATGTGAGCGTGATAAAACATAGCCAAGGCCTTTTCGCTAACATATATTCTTAGACATATATATAATATAGTGCCTCAAAGTTCTGTTATCTCTTTAAAAAAAAATGAAATCAAACATGGCTTAGTGGAGAGTGGTCTGAATAGTGGTCTGATCATGTCTGCCACTCATTTTATAACAAAGATAAAATAATACACAACTGTGACTTGTAATCAGATATGTTGTCTGCCGTGTGTTGACCTGTACCTGACATTACCAAAGACTACTCACCTTTGACTACATGACAGGGTGCTCATCACCTGCTGCTTGAATCAAAGAATACATTGTGTCAGACACACTATTTTCTAGTCAAATTCTACTTCTAATGTTAACTTTTGAGTTAGATTTGTTTAGTGTAAAAATGATTGATTCTGTGTAATATCAATAATAAATTTAGTTGAATATAATACACCTGTATGGTCACATAGTGTTACAAACTTTTGAGCCTTTATGAATACTAATCAAATATAAATTTAAATGTAACTTTAAATATTTCATTCATCTTTGCCCTTTTTTTTTGTTTGTTTTTTTTATTAAACTAAAATTTATTCTACAAAAATAACATACCAAAAAAGTGCATAAAACATGTACAAATAAACTATAGACCAATGATGTACTTTTTGAAAAGAAAACAAAGTCATTATGCAAATGTGAAGACTTCAAAGTAAAAAAAAAAGTAAAAATGTAAAGAAATACTAATACAACTATTTGTAGAAGTAATGTTAGAACTAACCATGCACTAAGATGTAGGTCACATCTTGAAAACAAAAAGTGCTAAAAAAGAAAACTAGACTCATCCAGGTGACGAGAGAAACAACTATTTGTAGTGCCATAGCCAGTGGTCAAACTAATCCTATACTGGTTGGTCCCCAGGTCAGCTTTATGGAACTTTACGTGTATGACTTTATTTATTTTATTTTGTTCAATCTCCATAATTTCAACATCTTGTTAAATAATAATATTAATAATGGCAATGTCTTCGATTCCAAAGATCAAGGATTTAGAATACTTATGAATTTAGCAATATCTTCAAGATTCGTAATTGTCATAATTAACCCACACCCATAGACATAAATAAATATATATGTCTATGCCCACACCTTAAAAAAAAAAAGAAGTATGTTTTATGCTTTACGACATCAGTATTTCCAAGTATCTGTCACGATCGGTTCTGCCCATAACTGAGCTACTGATAAGAACATTCATATAAAAAATTATGCACCTTTTTTTAATATCTGTGTAAAGAAATTCAAATACGGAATATACTGTGGTTTTCTTGTTTCATAAATATTTTCAATAAGCATCTCTAGTTATTTATTTAAATTAAAGGGAGCCCACTTTGTTAGAACACATTATCCATGGACGTCTGCCGATTTCATACCTCGTTTTAGAGATAGTGACATTTCCTTTCACTGAGATGCTTCTATGTCCTATTAATTTAAAACACTCAGTAAGGTATCTTGTGTAGTAGATTCCTTATAATTTTCTCAACAATTGGTGTCAAAAAAAAAGGGATAAATAGAAAATAAAACAATTTATTTAAAAATGTACAGTTCGTAAACACATTAAATTGCAAACATCAATTATGATTCTGTAAGACCATTATTGTAGACAAGTTTCTAGATCGAACTCAAATGTACATCTGTTCTGGAGACTCAACGATTGATTTTTTTTCACCTTCTCGTTCTTCTTATTATTTTTTTAAAGAGTGAGATGAATCAAATCAAGATTGTCCTATTGGCTACACCTGCCCGAAAAAAGGCCAACTAAGTTTCTTTACACAAAATAAATTAAATAAATAAATAAAAACTATTTTAAAAAATAGCATAAGGTGAATGACTTCAATCTAAAATATTGCATTACTTGACGCCATCCTATTGAAGGCAAAATTTATTTAGATTGTTTAAATCGCATTGCATAGATAGTGTTGTAACTCTGTCCTGTGACCGCCATCTTACAAGATATTGCGCACTATTCAATACAGGACAAGAACGTATCTAGAGAGACATAATATTCCTTCTCCCTAAAAACGACAATACGGGAATTAGAAAGTAGGGCGTTCTAGTAACTCAAAGGGTTGTCGCCGTGGACCCGGAAGGGCGCTGGGACGTGTGTAGTTAGTGATGTTTGAAACGTGGATTGCCGAGGATTCCAGCTTCCGTATCCTCAACGTGGCGCCTCGGTTGCAGTGGCTTAGTTAGGAATTAGCCATCATTCGGGGGTGCGGGGTCTAGACCTCTTTGGGGGCCCCTACATTTTGACATTCGACATCATGACATGAGATAATGACTTAATATTTAATGTAAAAAAAAATTCGGACACTCATTTGGCCCCCCCCCCTTTTTTTTTTCAAGTGGGGGCCCCTTGGGATTTTCCAATTCTGCTTGGTGGAAAAGTCTAGTAGTGGAGCTAGATATACGAAAAACGAGTAGCAAACACAGCGTCCGTCGGTTTACTTTAGTTGTGTGTTTGGTATCTCCTCTGGGGTAAGGATGGAACAGTGACCTAACAACACAGCATCCGTCGGTTTACTTTAGTTGTGTGTTTGTATCTCCTCTGGGGTAAGGATGGAACAGTGACCTAACAACACAGCATCCGTCGGTTTACTTTAGTTGTGTGTTTGTATCTCCTCTGGGGTAAGGATGGAACAGTGACCTAACAACACAGCATCCGTCGGTTTACTTTAGTTGTGTGTTTGTATCTCCTCTGGGGTAAGGATGGAACAGAGACCTAACAACACAGCATCCGTCGTTTTACTTTAGTTGTGTGTTTGTATCTCCTCTGGGGTAAGGATGGAACAGAGACCTAACAACACAGCATCCGTCGTTTTACTTTAGTTGTGTGTTTGTATCTCCTCTGGGGTAAGGATGGAACAGTGACCTAACAACACAGCATCCGTCGGTTTACTTTAGTTGTGTGTTTGTATCTCCTCTGGGGTAAGGATGGAACAGTGACCTAACAACACAGCATCCGTCGGTTTACTTTAGTTGTGTGTTTGTATCTCCTCTGGGGTAAGGATGGAACAGTGACCTAACAACACAGCATCCGTCGGTTTACTTTAGTTGTGTGTTTGTATCTCCTCTGGGGTAAGGATGGAACAGTGACCTAACAACACAGCATCCGTCGGTTTACTTTAGTTGTGTGTTTGTATCTCCTCTGGGGTAAGGATGGAACAGTGACCTAACAACACAGCATCCGTCGGTTTACTTTAGTTGTGTGTTTGTATCTCCTCTGGGGTAAGGATGGAACAGTGACCTAACAACACAGCATCCGTCGGTTTACTTTAGTTGTGTGTTTGTATCTCCTCTGGGGTAAGGATGGAACAGTGACCTAACAACACAGCATCCGTCGGTTTACTTTAGTTGTGTGTTTGGTATCTCCTCTGGGGTAAGGATGGAACAGAGACCTAACAACACAGTACCATAAGTCGGCCCACCGTTCCACAAGGCGGCCATCATAATGAAAGAAAATAAAGAGTGGCGGGCCTTGCAAGGGACAGTGAGAATATATGGAAGTTCCCGGAGGTAGCGCTGTCTTTGGCCTCTTATAGCAAGCCAACTCGCACCGGAGCACGGCGCACGACGTATAAGGTACGACCCAATCCAGTAATGGTCGCTACCATTATGGAACCTACAGACAGTAGAAGTAGTCTACGCCTGATCGTTGGACAAAAAGCCAATCCACAGGTGGCTCCTAGAACTGGACTCTTGTGTGGCGGAAGTGAACCCAAAGCTTGACAGCCGCTCTTAGTATTTGTTGTCGTCAACCACCTACACATGATCCATTGGAATTGTCCCCCAGTCGTTTGAGTTGCCTCCCTTTAGATTGCAACATTATAAATATAAAACTTTTAAAACTGTATATCTTATTTTATGAATTACAGACGTTACTATATATATATATATGTATATACCATCCTGTGCTTGTCCAAAATCAATCAAAGGTAAAAAGTTATTTTTAAGTGTATACAAACATGGCCAATAGAAGCGAGCATGCTAAAATACATGGATTTAAATAGGAAGAAAGCGACTACAAATTATGCAATTCAATGATAAAATTCCTTGTGCAGAATTTCTGGCATGCTTGGTTGACTTTATGGTGCTGATATAATATTATAATACAAGCGAAGAAAAAATAAAAAAAAGAAAAAAAAATCAGTTTAGTTCCAAACATACGTATTGATATCACCCAAACCACCTTTCATAACTGGTCATGGACAAGACAGAGACAGAATAAGGTAACGTTGATTTCAAACAATTATTTAAAAAAAAATTTTTGTTAAGTTTTGTGTTGTAGTGTATTTCTGAGCGCACAAAATGGTATGTTTCAATGGCCCATAATTAGCAGTTGAACCTACCAATGTATTTGACTACGTTTGAAAAAAACAACAACAAAAAAACACTAAATATGCCCTAAGAAATAACATATTTTTTAAAATGTAAAAAAACCCACAAAAGATTATCTAAGGGGAATAACTCTAAATTTACAGCCATATATCAGAATACTGTATTATCTATTTGTGTTTCCGATATCAAACAAAATTTATTACCACTATTGAATTAACTAATTGGTTATTTTATTTTATTGAGTGGGAAGCGTGGTCGAGAGGCCAAGTGCGCTTCACCTTGGCTTGGCTTGGCTACCTAGAAGGGGGCTCCGACTCGGGCAGAGTTGTGTTTACAACTAAACGCAGCACGGAAAACCAACTCCTAGATACACCCTCCCCCCCCCCCCCCCCCACTGGTCCACAAAAGAGATTGGACCAAAAGCGCTCTGAGCATGTTATAAGCATGAAAGTAGCGCTATATAAAAGCTATAATATTAATTACTATCTCATTAGCAATTTTGTATCCCTTTGTAGGTAAAAAGTAAAATGTTTTATGATCCGTGAATTAATGATGGCGCTGTCTGCCCGTGAGGTATGCATACCGGATTGTCTTTCGGTAGTTGAGATTGTCCAGGGTTCGCTGACATCCCTCGTAGTCCTGCGGGAGGTTTGGGCTAGGTTGTAATTATCTTGAAATCAGAAGGAACATCCGAAACTTGTCAAATATTTTACAAAGCAATCTAATATCCTTGGCTTGTCGTGGCAAGGGATCTCTCTCTGTAAAGTAGGTTCCCTTTCAAATCTTGCGAGCACATGATGTAATGTTCTAAAGCTGACGGTTAGCAAGGATGTCCTGTAGCTAGCACATGATGTAATGTTCTAAAGCTGACGGTCAGCAAGGATGTCCTGTAGCCAGCACAACGACCAATAAAAACGTAAATGTGCTGCTCATATTTATTATTATATTATTGACCAGTGGTTCCTAAACTTTTCCCGTAACGGAACACTTCGCACATTCTGAGTATTTAGCACCAAACTTTGCTTTTTTTTTAAAGAGAGATTAATTCACGCGGTGGCCTACTAGTTCATTATTCCAGTAGTTTGTGGAACAACAAAGCACCGTTATAGACATATTATTACTATTTTATGCTTATATCTTTTAGACAAGTTTCAATAAAATAGAAACATTGTTTGAATGTTAATAACATCTTGGGTTAATGGTCTGCAGTATCACTGCTAGTTTTTAATGGTCTGCAGTATCACTGCTAGTTTTTAATGGTCTGCAGTATCACTGCTAGTTTTTAATGGTCTGCAGTATCACTGCTAGTTTTTAATGGTCTGCAGTATCACTGCTAGTTTTTAATGGTCTGTAGTATCACTGCTAGTTTTTAATGGTCTGTAGTATCACTGCTAGTTTTTAATGGTCTGCAGTATCACTGCTAGTTTTTAATGGTCTGCAGTATCACTGCTAGTTTTTAATGGTCTGTAGTATCACTGCTAGTTTTTAATGGTCTGCAGTATCACTGCTAGTTTTTAATGGTCTGTAGTATCACTGCTAGTTTTTAATGGTCTGTAGTATCACTGCTAGTTTTTAATGGTCTGTAGTATCACTGCTAGTTTTTAATGGTCTACAGTATCACTGCTAGTTTTTAATGGTCTGTAGTATCACTGCTAGTTTTTAATGGTCTGTAGTATCACTGCTAGTTTTTAATGGTCTGTAATAGCACTGCTAGTTTTTAATGGTCTGCAGTATCACTGCTAGTTTTTAATGGTCTGTAGTATCACTGCTAGTTTTTAATGGTCTGTAATAGCACTGCTAGTTTTTAATGGTCTGTAGTATCACTGCTAGTTTTTAATGGTCTGCAGTATCACTGCTAGTTTTTAATGGTCTGTAGTATCACTGCTAGTTTTTAATGGTCTGTAGTATCACTGCTAGTTTTTAATGGTCTGTAGTATCACTGCTAGTTTTTAATGGTCTGTAGTATCACTGCTAGTTTTTAATGGTCTGTAGTATCACTGCTAGTTTTTAATGGTCTGCAGTATCACTGCTAGTTTTTAATGGTCTGTAGTATCACTGCTAGTTTTTAATGGTCTGTAGTATCACTGCTAGTTTTTAATGGTCTGTAGTATCACTGCTAGTTTTTAATGGTCTGTAGTATCACTGCTAGTTTTTAATGGTCTGTAGTATCACTGCTAGTTTTTAATGGTCTGTAGTATCACTGCTAGTTTTTAATGGTCTGTAGTATCACTGCTAGTTTTTAATGGTCTGTAGTATCACTGCTAGTTTTTAATGGTCTGTAGTATCACTGCTAGTTTTTAATGGTCTGCAGTATCACTGCTAGTTTCATAGTTTCTTTCTCTTCGCCCTCTGCCATCCTTGGGATTGAAAAGGTGGTTATATTTGTGTGTGTGTATGTATAGGATTGAAAAGCTGGTTATATTTGTGTGTGTGTATGTATAGGATTGAAAAGCTGGTTATATTTGTGTATGTGTGTGTGTGCGTGTATAGGATTGAAAAGCTGGTTATATTTGTGTGTGTGTGTGTGTATAGGATTGAAAAGCTGGTTATATTAGCGTGTTTGTGTGTATGTATAGGATTGAAAAGCTGGTTATATTTGTGTGTTTGTGTGTATAGGATTGAAAAGCTGGTTATATTTGTGTGTGTGTGTATGTATAGGATTGAAAAGCTGGTTATATTTGTGTGTGTGTATGTATAGGATTGAAAAGCTGGTTATATTTGTGTATGTGTATGTATAGGATTGAAAAGCTGGTTATATTTGTGTATGTGTGTGTGTGCGTGTATAGGATTGAAAAGCTGGTTATATTTGTGTGTGTGTGTGTGTATAGGATTGATAAGCTGGTTATATTAGCGTGTTTGTGTGTATGTATAGGATTGAAAAGCTGGTTATATTTGTGTGTTTGTGTGTATAGGATTGAAAAGCTGGTTATATTTTTGTGTGTGTGTATGTATAGGAAAATTGTTTTAAAAAATGTGTTGTTTTCCATTGTCTTATTCTCTATGTTCCTGTTATCAGCTAGTAAAGTCTATTCTGATTTCTCTATTTTCTTGTACCATAATATTTTCAGTCCAAATCCTCTACTCACCTGTTTGTTCACTCTTTTAAGTTCTGATACTTCTGCTCATTATAAATTGTATAAAATATATTTTGCTAGTTCTACTTTTATATCTGGCAGACTGACCAGATAAGTCTTGCATCTGATGCTCTGCTATTTTTTTTAGATTACTTTTAATACTATCAGCAAAGAGAATAAAGCTGTTTTTGTTTGTTTGTTTTTTTTGTACATTTTAGGGTTACATTTTACTTTTATGCTGGAAATGAGATTTCATTTTTACATTTAAATTTGAATATTGTTATTAACTACAGAAAGTTTCTCTTTTTTTCTTTTATAATGTTTTGTTTAAAATAGTCTAGAAATGATTATAAAAATGTTGACCAAAAAATGGATGCTATTAATCTTGATGCTAATGTATAGTTGAACTTCGAAAAAAAAATACTTTTTTGAATATAGACTGGTCATGATGCAAAGCTTGTATCAGTTAAAACTTAATAAAATATGAAATGTCTACATTTCTGAGTTGTTATTTGTGTTTATACTGTGCTGTGTTGAAACATATAAAAAAATTTAAAATTCTTATATATTGAAAAAGCTTTATAATAATAAATGGATTCTTATAATCTCATTACTGAATAGTTAACTTTACTTTTTTTTTTTTTTATATGTCTGTTATGCATGCTCCATTTTTATAGTTAATATTTTGCTAAGATATAAAAATCTTATGATAAAAAAAAAACAAAAACATTATTAAATTTAAATTACATTTGTCAGAATGATGAACTTATAGTAGGTAGTTGACACATCAGATGTATTAGTGTTTAGTTTTCAATATTTTAATGAAGTGAAAATATCAATCAAGCTAGACCCAGTTCAAAGGAATGAACATCAGAACTAGAGTTATTGAATGCCTCAGTGTGCATTGGCAGGAAATAATTGAGTTGATATATTTCTAAACAATTGTAATGGAAACTTATTACAAGCTAGTGAAATATTTCTTAGATTTAGATCTCTTTCTTAGATTTGAAGCAAAATATGACTAGACAGGGGCTTCGTTTACATAAATATAATTGTTAGAGGCTTTGTTTACATAGATATAATTGTTCATGGCTTTGTTTACATAGATATAATTGTTTAGGGCTTTGTTTACATAGATATAATTGTGATTCAGTTGAACACATGAAAATACACTTTTAAAAATAATGTTTATTTGAGTCGGAGTCTCTTTGTTTTCTTAAATCATATTTTTCTGAAGTCAGGTGAAAATGCTTTATTTATTGACTTGAGTTAGTTGATTGGTTTCTGAGTTCACCTGAAAGTAAACCAATAAAAAAGTGTCAGACCTTAATCCAAATAAGGAACATTTCTTTATGCTATGTGTCAGCTATTTCTGGCACTTATAAAATGGTCAACATTGTTTTTGTCTAAAATGAAAAAAAAATTGAAATTTAAAACAATAATAATTGCACTGAGCATATAGCCATTAAAATGTGATGATCCTAGATGCACTCAGCCCTGTAAATAATAATAATAATAATAATCTTTATTATCCGTAAGGAAATTTGTCTTACAATTTGTGCATTTCACCAAACAAAAAACATTATAACTATAAGAAACCAAAATGTACATTCACACCAGACTCACTCATAATTTACATGTGACAAAGTTTATACCAGATTGTTCTTATTTAATGATTTGATTGCCAGGGGAACAAAAGAGTGTTTGTGTCTGTTTGTCTTTGCTATCGGTGTCTTGTATCTCTTTTGTGATGGTAAAATCACAAAATCCTGACACAAAGGGTGATTCTTTATTTCGAAGAAATGTTAGCTTTTTTATAGATGTTTGTCTCAAACAACTGCCCAAATGGGGTTTGTTTTTTGCCTATGATTTTGCCAGCAGCATTTAGGATTCTATGAAGTTTATTTTTATTTTTAATGCTCAGATTGCCATACCAGGCAGTGATATTGAAACTTAAAATATTGCAGATGTGAGCGTGATAAAACATAGCCAAGGCCTTTTCGCTAACATATATTCTTAGACATATATATAATATAGTGCCTCAAAGTTCTGTTATCTCTTTAAAAAAAAATGAAATCAAACATGGCTTAGTGGAGAGTGGTCTGAATAGTGGTCTGATCATGTCTGCCACTCATTTTATAACAAAGATAAAATAATACACAACTGTGACTTGTAATCAGATATGTTGTCTGCCGTGTGTTGACCTGTACCTGACATTACCAAAGACTACTCACCTTTGACTACATGACAGGGTGCTCATCACCTGCTGCTTGAATCAAAGAATACATTGTGTCAGACACACTATTTTCTAGTCAAATTCTACTTCTAATGTTAACTTTTGAGTTAGATTTGTTTAGTGTAAAAATGATTGATTCTGTGTAATATCAATAATAAATTTAGTTGAATATAATACACCTGTATGGTCACATAGTGTTACAAACTTTTGAGCCTTTATGAATACTAATCAAATATAAATTTAAATGTAACTTTAAATATTTCATTCATCTTTGCCCTTTTTTTTTGTTTGTTTTTTTTATTAAACTAAAATTTATTCTACAAAAATAACATACCAAAAAAGTGCATAAAACATGTACAAATAAACTATAGACCAATGATGTACTTTTTGAAAAGAAAACAAAGTCATTATGCAAATGTGAAGACTTCAAAGTAAAAAAAAAAGTAAAAATGTAAAGAAATACTAATACAACTATTTGTAGAAGTAATGTTAGAACTAACCATGCACTAAGATGTAGGTCACATCTTGAAAACAAAAAGTGCTAAAAAAGAAAACTAGACTCATCCAGGTGACGAGAGAAACAACTATTTGTAGTGCCATAGCCAGTGGTCAAACTAATCCTATACTGGTTGGTCCCCAGGTCAGCTTTATGGAACTTTACGTGTATGACTTTATTTATTTTATTTTGTTCAATCTCCATAATTTCAACATCTTGTTAAATAATAATATTAATAATGGCAATGTCTTCGATTCCAAAGATCAAGGATTTAGAATACTTATGAATTTAGCAATATCTTCAAGATTCGTAATTGTCATAATTAACCCACACCCATAGACATAAATAAATATATATGTCTATGCCCACACCTTAAAAAAAAAAAGAAGTATGTTTTATGCTTTACGACATCAGTATTTCCAAGTATCTGTCACGATCGGTTCTGCCCATAACTGAGCTACTGATAAGAACATTCATATAAAAAATTATGCACCTTTTTTTAATATCTGTGTAAAGAAATTCAAATACGGAATATACTGTGGTTTTCTTGTTTCATAAATATTTTCAATAAGCATCTCTAGTTATTTATTTAAATTAAAGGGAGCCCACTTTGTTAGAACACATTATCCATGGACGTCTGCCGATTTCATACCTCGTTTTAGAGATAGTGACATTTCCTTTCACTGAGATGCTTCTATGTCCTATTAATTTAAAACACTCAGTAAGGTATCTTGTGTAGTAGATTCCTTATAATTTTCTCAACAATTGGTGTCAAAAAAAAAGGGATAAATAGAAAATAAAACAATTTATTTAAAAATGTACAGTTCGTAAACACATTAAATTGCAAACATCAATTATGATTCTGTAAGACCATTATTGTAGACAAGTTTCTAGATCGAACTCAAATGTACATCTGTTCTGGAGACTCAACGATTGATTTTTTTTCACCTTCTCGTTCTTCTTATTATTTTTTTAAAGAGTGAGATGAATCAAATCAAGATTGTCCTATTGGCTACACCTGCCCGAAAAAAGGCCAACTAAGTTTCTTTACACAAAATAAATTAAATAAATAAATAAAAACTATTTTAAAAAATAGCATAAGGTGAATGACTTCAATCTAAAATATTGCATTACTTGACGCCATCCTATTGAAGGCAAAATTTATTTAGATTGTTTAAATCGCATTGCATAGATAGTGTTGTAACTCTGTCCTGTGACCGCCATCTTACAAGATATTGCGCACTATTCAATACAGGACAAGAACGTATCTAGAGAGACATAATATTCCTTCTCCCTAAAAACGACAATACGGGAATTAGAAAGTAGGGCGTTCTAGTAACTCAAAGGGTTGTCGCCGTGGACCCGGAAGGGCGCTGGGACGTGTGTAGTTAGTGATGTTTGAAACGTGGATTGCCGAGGATTCCAGCTTCCGTATCCTCAACGTGGCGCCTCGGTTGCAGTGGCTTAGTTAGGAATTAGCCATCATTCGGGGGTGCGGGGTCTAGACCTCTTTGGGGGCCCCTACATTTTGACATTCGACATCATGACATGAGATAATGACTTAATATTTAATGTAAAAAAAAATTCGGACACTCATTTGGCCCCCCCCCTTTTTTTTTTCAAGTGGGGGCCCCTTGGGATTTTCCAATTCTGCTTGGTGGAAAAGTCTAGTAGTGGAGCTAGATATACGAAAAACGAGTAGCAAACACAGCGTCCGTCGGTTTACTTTAGTTGTGTGTTTGGTATCTCCTCTGGGGTAAGGATGGAACAGTGACCTAACAACACAGCATCCGTCGGTTTACTTTAGTTGTGTGTTTGTATCTCCTCTGGGGTAAGGATGGAACAGTGACCTAACAACACAGCATCCGTCGGTTTACTTTAGTTGTGTGTTTGTATCTCCTCTGGGGTAAGGATGGAACAGTGACCTAACAACACAGCATCCGTCGGTTTACTTTAGTTGTGTGTTTGTATCTCCTCTGGGGTAAGGATGGAACAGAGACCTAACAACACAGCATCCGTCGTTTTACTTTAGTTGTGTGTTTGTATCTCCTCTGGGGTAAGGATGGAACAGAGACCTAACAACACAGCATCCGTCGTTTTACTTTAGTTGTGTGTTTGTATCTCCTCTGGGGTAAGGATGGAACAGTGACCTAACAACACAGCATCCGTCGGTTTACTTTAGTTGTGTGTTTGTATCTCCTCTGGGGTAAGGATGGAACAGTGACCTAACAACACAGCATCCGTCGGTTTACTTTAGTTGTGTGTTTGTATCTCCTCTGGGGTAAGGATGGAACAGTGACCTAACAACACAGCATCCGTCGGTTTACTTTAGTTGTGTGTTTGTATCTCCTCTGGGGTAAGGATGGAACAGAGACCTAACAACACAGCATCCGTCGGTTTACTTTAGTTGTGTGTTTGTATCTCCTCTGGGGTAAGGATGGAACAGTGACCTAACAACACAGCATCCGTCGGTTTACTTTAGTTGTGTGTTTGTATCTCCTCTGGGGTAAGGATGGAACAGAGACCTAACAACACAGTACCATAAGTCGGCCCACCGTTCCACAAGGCGGCCATCATAATGAAAGAAAATAAAGAGTGGCGGGCCTTGCAAGGGACAGTGAGAATATATGGAAGTTCCCGGAGGTAGCGCTGTCTTTGGCCTCTTATAGCAAGCCAACTCGCACCGGAGCACGGCGCACGACGTATAAGGTACGACCCAATCCAGTAATGGTCGCTACCATTATGGAACCTACAGACAGTAGAAGTAGTCTACGCCTGATCGTTGGACAAAAAGCCAATCCACAGGTGGCTCCTAGAACTGGACTCTTGTGTGGCGGAAGTGAACCCAAAGCTTGACAGCCGCTCTTAGTATTTGTTGTCGTCAACCACCTACACATGATCCATTGGAATTGTCCCCCAGTCGTTTGAGTTGCCTCCCTTTAGATTGCAACATTATAAATATAAAACTTTTAAAACTGTATATCTTATTTTATGAATTACAGACGTTACTATATATATATATATGTATATACCATCCTGTGCTTGTCCAAAATCAATCAAAGGTAAAAAGTTATTTTTAAGTGTATACAAACATGGCCAATAGAAGCGAGCATGCTAAAATACATGGATTTAAATAGGAAGAAAGCGACTACAAATTATGCAATTCAATGATAAAATTCCTTGTGCAGAATTTCTGGCATGCTTGGTTGACTTTATGGTGCTGATATAATATTATAATACAAGCGAAGAAAAAATAAAAAAAAGAAAAAAAAATCAGTTTAGTTCCAAACATACGTATTGATATCACCCAAACCACCTTTCATAACTGGTCATGGACAAGACAGAGACAGAATAAGGTAACGTTGATTTCAAACAATTATTTAAAAAAAAATTTTTGTTAAGTTTTGTGTTGTAGTGTATTTCTGAGCGCACAAAATGGTATGTTTCAATGGCCCATAATTAGCAGTTGAACCTACCAATGTATTTGACTACGTTTGAAAAAAACAACAACAAAAAAACACTAAATATGCCCTAAGAAATAACATATTTTTTAAAATGTAAAAAAACCCACAAAAGATTATCTAAGGGGAATAACTCTAAATTTACAGCCATATATCAGAATACTGTATTATCTATTTGTGTTTCCGATATCAAACAAAATTTATTACCACTATTGAATTAACTAATTGGTTATTTTATTTTATTGAGTGGGAAGCGTGGTCGAGAGGCCAAGTGCGCTTCACCTTGGCTTGGCTTGGCTACCTAGAAGGGGGCTCCGACTCGGGCAGAGTTGTGTTTACAACTAAACGCAGCACGGAAAACCAACTCCCAGATACACCCTCCCCCCCCCCCCCCCCCCCCACTGGTCCACAAAAGAGATTGGACCAAAAGCGCTCTGAGCATGTTATAAGCATGAAAGTAGCGCTATATAAAAGCTATAATATTAATTACTATCTCATTAGCAATTTTGTATCCCTTTGTAGGTAAAAAGTAAAATGTTTTATGATCCGTGAATTAATGATGGCGCTGTCTGCCCGTGAGGTATGCATACCGGATTGTCTTTCGGTAGTTGAGATTGTCCAGGGTTCGCTGACATCCCTCGTAGTCCTGCGGGAGGTTTGGGCTAGGTTGTAATTATCTTGAAATCAGAAGGAACATCCGAAACTTGTCAAATATTTTACAAAGCAATCTAATATCCTTGGCTTGTCGTGGCAAGGGATCTCTCTCTGTAAAGTAGGTTCCCTTTCAAATCTTGCGAGCACATGATGTAATGTTCTAAAGCTGACGGTTAGCAAGGATGTCCTGTAGCTAGCACATGATGTAATGTTCTAAAGCTGACGGTCAGCAAGGATGTCCTGTAGCCAGCACAACGACCAATAAAAACGTAAATGTGCTGCTCATATTTATTATTATATTATTGACCAGTGGTTCCTAAACTTTTCCCGTAACGGAACACTTCGCACATTCTGAGTATTTAGCACCAAACTTTGCTTTTTTTTTAAAGAGAGATTAATTCACGCGGTGGCCTACTAGTTCATTATTCCAGTAGTTTGTGGAACAACAAAGCACCGTTATAGACATATTATTACTATTTTATGCTTATATCTTTTAGACAAGTTTCAATAAAATAGAAACATTGTTTGAATGTTAATAACATCTTGGGTTAATGGTCTGCAGTATCACTGCTAGTTTTTAATGGTCTGCAGTATCACTGCTAGTTTTTAATGGTCTGCAGTATCACTGCTAGTTTTTAATGGTCTGCAGTATCACTGCTAGTTTTTAATGGTCTGTAGTATCACTGCTAGTTTTTAATGGTCTGTAGTATCACTGCTAGTTTTTAATGGTCTGCAGTATCACTGCTAGTTTTTAATGGTCTGCAGTATCACTGCTAGTTTTTAATGGTCTGTAGTATCACTGCTAGTTTTTAATGGTCTGCAGTATCACTGCTAGTTTTTAATGGTCTGCAGTATCACTGCTAGTTTTTAATGGTCTGTAGTATCACTGCTAGTTTTTAATGGTCTGTAGTATCACTGCTAGTTTTTAATGGTCTGTAGTATCACTGCTAGTTTTTAATGGTCTGTAGTATCACTGCTAGTTTTTAATGGTCTGCAGTATCACTGCTAGTTTTTAATGGTCTGTAGTATCACTGCTAGTTTTTAATGGTCTGTAGTATCACTGCTAGTTTTTAATGGTCTGTAATAGCACTGCTAGTTTTTAATGGTCTGCAGTATCACTGCTAGTTTTTAATGGTCTGTAGTATCACTGCTAGTTTTTAATGGTCTGTAGTATCACTGCTAGTTTTTAATGGTCTGTAATAGCACTGCTAGTTTTTAATGGTCTGTAGTATCACTGCTAGTTTTTAATGGTCTGCAGTATCACTGCTAGTTTTTAATGGTCTGTAGTATCACTGCTAGTTTTTAATGGTCTGTAGTATCACTGCTAGTTTTTAATGGTCTGTAGTATCACTGCTAGTTTTTAATGGTCTGTAGTATCACTGCTAGTTTTTAATGGTCTGTAGTATCACTGCTAGTTTTTAATGGTCTGCAGTATCACTGCTAGTTTTTAATGGTCTGTAGTATCACTGCTAGTTTTTAATGGTCTGTAGTATCACTGCTAGTTTTTAATGGTCTGTAGTATCACTGCTAGTTTTTAATGGTCTGTAGTATCACTGCTAGTTTTTAATGGTCTGTAGTATCACTGCTAGTTTTTAATGGTCTGTAGTATCACTGCTAGTTTTTAATGGTCTGTAGTATCACTGCTAGTTTTTAATGGTCTGTAGTATCACTGCTAGTTTTTAATGGTCTGTAGTATCACTGCTAGTTTTTAATGGTCTGCAGTATCACTGCTAGTTTCATAGTTTCTTTCTCTTCGCCCTCTGCCATCCTTGGGATTGAAAAGGTGGTTATATTTGTGTGTGTGTATGTATAGGATTGAAAAGCTGGTTATATTTGTGTGTGTGTATGTATAGGATTGAAAAGCTGGTTATATTTGTGTATGTGTGTGTGTGCGTGTATAGGATTGAAAAGCTGGTTATATTTGTGTGTGTGTGTGTATAGGATTGAAAAGCTGGTTATATTTGTGTATGTGTGTGTGTGCGTGTATAGGATTGAAAAGCTGGTTATATTTGTGTGTGTGTGTGTGTGTATAGGATTGAAAAGCTGGTTATATTAGCGTGTTTGTGTGTATGTATAGGATTGAAAAGCTGGTTATATTTGTGTGTTTGTGTGTATAGGATTGAAAAGCTGGTTATATTTGTGTGTGTGTGTATGTATAGGATTGAAAAGCTGGTTATATTTGTGTGTGTGTATGTATAGGATTGAAAAGCTGGTTATATTTGTGTATGTGTATGTATAGGATTGAAAAGCTGGTTATATTTGTGTATGTGTGTGTGTGTGCGTGTATAGGATTGAAAAGCTGGTTATATTTGTGTGTGTGTGTGTATAGGATTGAAAAGCTGGTTATATTAGCGTGTTTGTGTGTATGTATAGGATTGAAAAGCTGGTTATATTTGTGTGTTTGTGTGTATAGGATTGAAAAGCTGGTTATATTTTTGTGTGTGTGTATGTATAGGAAAATTGTTTTAAAAAATGTGTTGTTTTCCATTGTCTTATTCTCTATGTTCCTGTTATCAGCTAGTAAAGTCTATTCTGGTTTCTCTATTTTCTTGTACCATAATTATTTCAGTCCAAATCCTCTACTCACCTGTTTGTTCACTCTTTTAAGTTCTGATACTTCTGCTCATTATAAATTGTATAAAATATATTTTGCTAGTTCTACTTTTATATCTGGCAGACTGACCAGATAAGTCTTGCATCTGATGCTCTGCTATTTTTTTTAGATTACTTTTAATACTATCAGCAAAGAGAATAAAGCTGTTTTTGTTTGTTTGTTTTTTTGTACATTTTAGGGTTACATTTTACTTTTATGCTGGAAATGAGATTTCATTTTTACATTTAAATTTGAATATTGTTATTAACTACAGAAAGTTTCTCTTTTTTTCTTTTATAATGTTTTGTTTAAAATAGTCTAGAAATGATTATAAAAATGTTGACCAAAAAATGGATGCTATTAATCTTGATGCTAATGTATAGTTGAACTTCGAAAAAAAAATACTTTTTTGAATATAGACTGGTCATGATGCAAAGCTTGTATCAGTTAAAACTTAATAAAATATGAAATGTCTACATTTCTGAGTTGTTATTTGTGTTTATACTGTGCTGTGTTGAAACATATAAAAAAATTTAAAATTCTTATATATTGAAAAAGCTTTATAATAATAAATGGATTCTTATAATCTCATTACTGAATAGTTAACTTTACTTTTTTTTTTTTTTATATGTCTGTTATGCATGCTCCATTTTTATAGTTAATATTTTGCTAAGATATAAAAATCTTATGATAAAAAAAAAACAAAAACATTATTAAATTTAAATTACATTTGTCAGAATGATGAACTTATAGTAGGTAGTTGACACATCAGATGTATTAGTGTTTAGTTTTCAATATTTTAATGAAGTGAAAATATCAATCAAGCTAGACCCAGTTCAAAGGAATGAACATCAGAACTAGAGTTATTGAATGCCTCAGTGTGCATTGGCAGGAAATAATTGAGTTGATATATTTCTAAACAATTGTAATGGAAACTTATTACAAGCTAATGAAATATTTCTTAGATTTAGATCTCTTTCTTAGATTTGAAGCAAAATATGACTAGACAGGGGCTTCGTTTACATAAATATAATTGTTAGAGGCTTTGTTTACATAGATATAATTGTTCAGGGCTTTGTTTACATAGATATAATTGTTTAGGGCTTTGTTTACATAGATATAATTGTGATTCAGTTGAACACATGAAAATACACTTTTAAAAATAATGTTTATTTGAGTCGGAGTCTCTTTGTTTTCTTAAATCATATTTTTCTGAAGTCAGGTGAAAATGCTTTATTTATTGACTTGAGTTAGTTGATTGGTTTCTGAGTTCACCTGAAAGTAAACCAATAAAAAAGTGTCAGACCTTAATCCAAATAAGGAACATTTCTTTATGCTATGTGTCAGCTATTTCTGGCACTTATAAAATGGTCAACATTGTTTTTGTCTAAAATGAAAAAAAAATTGAAATTTAAAACAATAATAATTGCACTGAGCATATAGCCATTAAAATGTGATGATCCTAGATGCACTCAGCCCTGTAAATAATAATAATAATAATAATCTTTATTATCCGTAAGGAAATTTGTCTTACAATTTGTGCATTTCACCAAACAAAAAACATTATAACTATAAGAAACCAAAATGTACATTCACACCAGACTCACTCATAATTTACATGTGACAAAGTTTATACCAGATTGTTCTTATTTAATGATTTGATTGCCAGGGGAACAAAAGAGTGTTTGTGTCTGTTTGTCTTTGCTATCGGTGTCTTGTATCTCTTTTGTGATGGTAAAATCACAAAATCCTGACACAAAGGGTGATTCTTTATTTCGAAGAAATGTTAGCTTTTTTTATAGATGTTTGTCTCAAACAACTGCCCAAATGGGGTTTGTTTTTTGCCTATGATTTTGCCAGCAGCATTTAGGATTCTATGAAGTTTATTTTTATTTTTAATGCTCAGATTGCCATACCAGGCAGTGATATTGAAACTTAAAATATTGCAGATGTGAGCGTGATAAAACATAGCCAAGGCCTTTTCGCTAACATATATTCTTAGACATATATATAATATAGTGCCTCAAAGTTCTGTTATCTCTTTAAAAAAAAATGAAATCAAACATGGCTTAGTGGAGAGTGGTCTGAATAGTGGTCTGATCATGTCTGCCACTCATTTTATAACAAAGATAAAATAATACACAACTGTGACTTGTAATCAGATATGTTGTCTGCCGTGTGTTGACCTGTACCTGACATTACCAAAGACTACTCACCTTTGACTACATGACAGGGTGCTCATCACCTGCTGCTTGAATCAAAGAATACATTGTGTCAGACACACTATTTTCTAGTCAAATTCTACTTCTAATGTTAACTTTTGAGTTAGATTTGTTTAGTGTAAAAATGATTGATTCTGTGTAATATCAATAATAAATTTAGTTGAATATAATACACCTGTATGGTCACATAGTGTTACAAACTTTTGAGCCTTTATGAATACTAATCAAATATAAATTTAAATGTAACTTTAAATATTTCATTCATCTTTGCCCTTTTTTTTTGTTTGTTTTTTTTATTAAACTAAAATTTATTCTACAAAAATAACATACCAAAAAAGTGCATAAAACATGTACAAATAAACTATAGACCAATGATGTACTTTTTGAAAAGAAAACAAAGTCATTATGCAAATGTGAAGACTTCAAAGTAAAAAAAAAAGTAAAAATGTAAAGAAATACTAATACAACTATTTGTAGAAGTAATGTTAGAACTAACCATGCACTAAGATGTAGGTCACATCTTGAAAACAAAAAGTGCTAAAAAAGAAAACTAGACTCATCCAGGTGACGAGAGAAACAACTATTTGTAGTGCCATAGCCAGTGGTCAAACTAATCCTATACTGGTTGGTCCCCAGGTCAGCTTTATGGAACTTTACGTGTATGACTTTATTTATTTTATTTTGTTCAATCTCCATAATTTCAACATCTTGTTAAATAATAATATTAATAATGGCAATGTCTTCGATTCCAAAGATCAAGGATTTAGAATACTTATGAATTTAGCAATATCTTCAAGATTCGTAATTGTCATAATTAACCCACACCCATAGACATAAATAAATATATATGTCTATGCCCACACCTTAAAAAAAAAAAGAAGTATGTTTTATGCTTTACGACATCAGTATTTCCAAGTATCTGTCACGATCGGTTCTGCCCATAACTGAGCTACTGATAAGAACATTCATATAAAAAATTATGCACCTTTTTTTAATATCTGTGTAAAGAAATTCAAATACGGAATATACTGTGGTTTTCTTGTTTCATAAATATTTTCAATAAGCATCTCTAGTTATTTATTTAAATTAAAGGGAGCCCACTTTGTTAGAACACATTATCCATGGACGTCTGCCGATTTCATACCTCGTTTTAGAGATAGTGACATTTCCTTTCACTGAGATGCTTCTATGTCCTATTAATTTAAAACACTCAGTAAGGTATCTTGTGTAGTAGATTCCTTATAATTTTCTCAACAATTGGTGTCAAAAAAAAAGGGATAAATAGAAAATAAAACAATTTATTTAAAAATGTACAGTTCGTAAACACATTAAATTGCAAACATCAATTATGATTCTGTAAGACCATTATTGTAGACAAGTTTCTAGATCGAACTCAAATGTACATCTGTTCTGGAGACTCAACGATTGATTTTTTTTCACCTTCTCGTTCTTCTTATTATTTTTTTAAAGAGTGAGATGAATCAAATCAAGATTGTCCTATTGGCTACACCTGCCCGAAAAAAGGCCAACTAAGTTTCTTTACACAAAATAAATTAAATAAATAAATAAAAACTATTTTAAAAAATAGCATAAGGTGAATGACTTCAATCTAAAATATTGCATTACTTGACGCCATCCTATTGAAGGCAAAATTTATTTAGATTGTTTAAATCGCATTGCATAGATAGTGTTGTAACTCTGTCCTGTGACCGCCATCTTACAAGATATTGCGCACTATTCAATACAGGACAAGAACGTATCTAGAGAGACATAATATTCCTTCTCCCTAAAAACGACAATACGGGAATTAGAAAGTAGGGCGTTCTAGTAACTCAAAGGGTTGTCGCCGTGGACCCGGAAGGGCGCTGGGACGTGTGTAGTTAGTGATGTTTGAAACGTGGATTGCCGAGGATTCCAGCTTCCGTATCCTCAACGTGGCGCCTCGGTTGCAGTGGCTTAGTTAGGAATTAGCCATCATTCGGGGGTGCGGGGTCTAGACCTCTTTGGGGGCCCCTACATTTTGACATTCGACATCATGACATGAGATAATGACTTAATATTTAATGTAAAAAAAAATTCGGACACTCATTTGGCCCCCCCCCCTTTTTTTTTTCAAGTGGGGGCCCCTTGGGATTTTCCAATTCTGCTTGGTGGAAAAGTCTAGTAGTGGAGCTAGATATACGAAAAACGAGTAGCAAACACAGCGTCCGTCGGTTTACTTTAGTTGTGTGTTTGGTATCTCCTCTGGGGTAAGGATGGAACAGTGACCTAACAACACAGCATCCGTCGGTTTACTTTAGTTGTGTGTTTGTATCTCCTCTGGGGTAAGGATGGAACAGTGACCTAACAACACAGCATCCGTCGGTTTACTTTAGTTGTGTGTTTGTATCTCCTCTGGGGTAAGGATGGAACAGTGACCTAACAACACAGCATCCGTCGGTTTACTTTAGTTGTGTGTTTGTATCTCCTCTGGGGTAAGGATGGAACAGAGACCTAACAACACAGCATCCGTCGTTTTACTTTAGTTGTGTGTTTGTATCTCCTCTGGGGTAAGGATGGAACAGAGACCTAACAACACAGCATCCGTCGTTTTACTTTAGTTGTGTGTTTGTATCTCCTCTGGGGTAAGGATGGAACAGTGACCTAACAACACAGCATCCGTCGGTTTACTTTAGTTGTGTGTTTGTATCTCCTCTGGGGTAAGGATGGAACAGTGACCTAACAACACAGCATCCGTCGGTTTACTTTAGTTGTGTGTTTGTATCTCCTCTGGGGTAAGGATGGAACAGTGACCTAACAACACAGCATCCGTCGGTTTACTTTAGTTGTGTGTTTGTATCTCCTCTGGGGTAAGGATGGAACAGAGACCTAACAACACAGCATCCGTCGGTTTACTTTAGTTGTGTGTTTGTATCTCCTCTGGGGTAAGGATGGAACAGTGACCTAACAACACAGCATCCGTCGGTTTACTTTAGTTGTGTGTTTGTATCTCCTCTGGGGTAAGGATGGAACAGAGACCTAACAACACAGTACCATAAGTCGGCCCACCGTTCCACAAGGCGGCCATCATAATGAAAGAAAATAAAGAGTGGCGGGCCTTGCAAGGGACAGTGAGAATATATGGAAGTTCCCGGAGGTAGCGCTGTCTTTGGCCTCTTATAGCAAGCCAACTCGCACCGGAGCACGGCGCACGACGTATAAGGTACGACCCAATCCAGTAATGGTCGCTACCATTATGGAACCTACAGACAGTAGAAGTAGTCTACGCCTGATCGTTGGACAAAAAGCCAATCCACAGGTGGCTCCTAGAACTGGACTCTTGTGTGGCGGAAGTGAACCCAAAGCTTGACAGCCGCTCTTAGTATTTGTTGTCGTCAACCACCTACACATGATCCATTGGAATTGTCCCCCAGTCGTTTGAGTTGCCTCCCTTTAGATTGCAACATTATAAATATAAAACTTTTAAAACTGTATATCTTATTTTATGAATTACAGACGTTACTATATATATATATATGTATATACCATCCTGTGCTTGTCCAAAATCAATCAAAGGTAAAAAGTTATTTTTAAGTGTATACAAACATGGCCAATAGAAGCCGAGCATGCTAAAATACATGGATTTAAATAGGAAGAAAGCGACTACAAATTATGCAATTCAATGATAAAATTCCTTGTGCAGAATTTCTGGCATGCTTGGTTGACTTTATGGTGCTGATATAATATTATAATACAAGCGAAGAAAAAATAAAAAAAAGAAAAAAAAATCAGTTTAGTTCCAAACATACGTATTGATATCACCCAAACCACCTTTCATAACTGGTCATGGACAAGACAGAGACAGAATAAGGTAACGTTGATTTCAAACAATTATTTAAAAAAAATTTTTTGTTAAGTTTTGTGTTGTAGTGTATTTCTGAGCGCACAAAATGGTATGTTTCAATGGCCCATAATTAGCAGTTGAACCTACCAATGTATTTGACTACGTTTGAAAAAAACAACAACAAAAAAACACTAAATATGCCCTAAGAAATAACATATTTTTTAAAATGTAAAAAAAACCCACAAAAGATTATCTAAGGGGAATAACTCTAAATTTACAGCCATATATCAGAATACTGTATTATCTATTTGTGTTTCCGATATCAAACAAAATTTTCGTCCCGAGACATGACGTTAAACTGCGCTCCTCTTTCCTTAGCACTTTTGGAGCTCAAAAGTGCCCTACTTCTTTTCTATCATTGTGTCTGCCTCCTCTTTTCCTAAGTCTGCCTTCATTGATCATCACACTGTCTCCTTAACTTTAAATTCTCACTACGTCCTAGACCAGTCCGTTTGCCGTGGACTGCGACGGGTAAGGGGGGATAAAGAGATCCTGGTGTTTGAGTGGTGGCTATCTGAGGATAAACCACAACAACACAATACTTTGGCTCCAAGTTCCCCTAGACCTGAGACCCAGATGGCCCGCTCTGTGTCAACCGGCTGGTCATGCCGAGCTACCAGCATAGGTCGTCGACCTATGCTGGAGGGCGGTGGCTGAAGGGTCAATCAGGGAGCTGCTGTATCGGACACATGTCCGATGTAGCAGCTGACTGAGTATAGCACCTGTGTAGCCCTGGCGGGCTCATTCTGGACATCCGAATGGCCCGTCCCCTTGTTGGACTCGATGGCGGGTGGGGAGCACAGGTGCCGAATTAACCAAAATATATATGGACAAAAAAACACACACAAAACTACTTGCCCCAGACCTATGTCTGGGCAAGAAACGACGAATTGACGATAAAAAAGAGGAGGTCCCAAAAAGCTGTGCCACCTGGCCATCATTTCTGGTGGTTAGATGCACAGAAGAGGGAAAAAGCCTGACCAAGTTGAGCCCTTTTATTATCTATAAGGGACTCAAGTCAGTAGTGGGAGAGCCCAAGAGTGTGTCTAAGCTACACAAAACAATGGAACTCCTTGTAGAAGTAGACAGCAAGACACACTCTGATGGGCTTTTAAGATGCAGAAGACTCTGTGATCTCCAAGTGGAAGTCATGCCACACAAGAGTCTGAACACCAGCAGAGGTGTAATCAGCTCTAGGGACCTACTGGAATGTTCCGAGAAGGAAATAGTGGAGGGCATTGAAGGAGTCACCCATGCCCGGCGCATTACCAGGCGCAGGGAGGGTGAGGAGGTCAAAACCGCCACTATTATCCTCACATTCGGAACTAGGACACCGCCAGAGTATGTGAAGGCAGGATACCTACGAGTTCCAGTGAGGCCCTACATACCTAACCCCATGAGGTGCTTCAAGTGCCAGGGTTATGGACACGGCGCGGCAGTCTGTAAGAGGAACACTGTGTGTGCCAGATGTGCTGGAGAGGGTCATGAGGACAAGGGCTGCACAGCCCAGTTCAAATGCCCAAACTGTCAAGCTGGCCACTCAGCCTACTCCAAGGACTGCCCTGTGTGGAAACAGGAGGTTGCCGTGCAGGAGTACAAGGCAAGAAACGGATGTACCTTTAGCCAGGCGAAATCGGCTGTACTGGCCCTACCCAAGGGCCAATTCGGCTTGACAAAGACCTACGCCCAGGCTGTTGCTAAGAAAGGAAGATCCATAGCCACACAGACGGACACATTGACCCCACCACCCCCTCCTCCTCCCCCAACTCAGAAGAAAACACCGCCAAAGAACACACCTCTGAAGAAACAAGAAAGCCCTGTTGTCATGCTAAAGAACAGGTTCTCTGTGCTCGCTGATGAGAGCATGGAGACTGAGCAGCATGTCAAAACCAATACTCCGGGAGAACCCGGAGACATCATGTCTGACACAGGTTCTCCTCAGAGAACCCAGCCAGACACCCCAACCTCTACTGAGTTAGAGGTTGACCAACTCCCTAAGGGGAGAAATCAAAGCGGAGAGGATGCCCGAGGTGAGAGAGGAGGAAATAACCTCCGCTCTAACCAGAGGGATCTCCCCTCTCCAGAGAGAAAGACTTCCCCCAAAAGGGGGTTGTCCTCCTCTCCATCCAAACCCAAGAATAAAAATACCAAGGTCACTGGAATAAAGGGAAACCCCTCCGGGGGCCTCCCAAGGCCAAATAGCTCCAAGTAGGTCATCTAGAATAAGCCATGGATTCCAGAATTGTACAATGGAATTGTAGAGGCCTCAAGGCCAATTACGAGGAAATGCAGCTACTGATGGACTCTGAGACTCCTGTAGCTGTCTGCTTACAGGAAACATTTCTAAAAGATTGCATCAGCTTCCGAAGCTACCGTGCTTACACCAAGAATGTTGAGGATGCAGAGAGAGCATCAGGTGGAGTCTGTATCATTGTGAAGGATAGCATCCCCCATGAGAGGGTAGAACTACAGACCACACTACAGGCCGTAGCAGCTAGGATAACCCTTCACAAGGTTATCACTTGCTGCAGCCTGTATCTACCACCAGGCGCTCCATTAAACCGAACAGACATGGAGGACCTATTGAATCAACTCCCCCGGCCTTATTTGATCCTTGGGGATTTCAATGCCCATAACACCATGTGGGGATCCAACAATACCGACACAAGAGGTCGTATGCTGGAGGATATCTTCCTCCAACATGATTTATGCATACTTAATGATGCATCACCGACCTACTTGCACCCAGGAACTGGATCATTCACATGCATTGACCTCACCGTATGCGTCCCCGGACTTCTGGACGATTTTAAATGGTCAGTTAGCAATGATCTACGGGGAAGTGATCACTTCCCAATCATCATTACTAACAATCTCCCTTCATTGGGACGACCTCAGCGGTGGAAACTGAATAAGGCCGATTGGGAACAATTCCAAAAAAGATGCTCTGAGGATATCACAGAAAATATCCTCCATGAACAGAACCCAGCTGATACCTTTGCTAGCAAGCTACTAAGTATAGCCAGGAAAGTTGTACCCCTAACCTCTGCAAATCCAAAACGGCCTAGCAAACCATGGTTTGATACAGCTTGCAAAAGTGCTATTGGTGATAGGAAAAAACGACTGGCTGCATTTATAAAGAATCCTTCCCAGGAAAACCTAAAGCTATTCAGGATAGCTAGAGCAAAGGCTAGACAAACCATACGGTCAGCCAAAAGGAATTCCTGGAGAAGTTTTGTCGGCAGTCTGGATGCCAAAACTTCTGCTAGAGCGGTTTGGAAGGCAGTAAGGCGAATCAAAGGGAAAGAATCAAATGCAATAGGGCATTTGAAAAACCAAGGACGAACTGTCACGTCCCCCAGAGAAATAGCTGACTGCCTTGCATCCTCAATAGCAGAAAAATCATCCACTGCACACTACACGCCAGAGTTCCAAAAAGTCAAAACCAGGGAGGAAAGACACCCCATTGATTTCAGGTCAGAGAACAATGAAGACTACAACAAACCGTTCTCGCTTGAGGAACTGAGGGAATCGCTGGACAAGTCACATGACACAGCGCCTGGAGAAGACGAAATCCATTACCAGTTCCTCAAGCACCTTCCCGAACCCTCATTGGCAGTCCTACTAGGGGTCTATAACTGTGTGTGGCAAACAGGCGCTTTCCCAAACAGCTGGAGGAAAGCCACAGTTATACCGATACCTAAACCGGGAAGAGACGGCTCTGACCCAGCTAACTATCGACCAATAGCACTAACAAGCTGCATCTGCAAAACCATGGAAAGAATGATTAACAGTAGGCTGGACTGGTACCTGGAAAGGAATAAAGTGATCTCAAACTACCAGTGCGGATTCCGGCAGGGGCGGACAACAACTGACCACCTGGTAAGGCTGGAAGCTTATATTAGAAATGCATTACTCAGAAGAGAACATCTAGTAGCTGTATTCTTCGATATAGAAAAGGCCTATGACACAACCTGGAAACATGGCATTCTACGTGACCTGGCGCTTATGGGGCTTAAGGGACACCTCCCCCGTTTTGTGGAGGAATTCCTGAAAGATCGAAAATTTCAGGTCCGAGTGGGCAACTCCGCTTCTGACACTCATGACCAGGAAATGGGTGTACCCCAGGGCAGCATTCTGTCAGTCACCCTGTTCAACATTAAAATAAATAGCATCATAAATGCGCTGTCCCCTGGCATAGAGTGCTCTTTGTATGTTGATGACTTTGTCATTCTTACTTATGGGAAAAACATGAACACCTTAGAAAGGAAATTACAGTTATGTTTAAACAAAATTCAGGGTTGGGCAAACTATAATGGTTTCAAATTCTCTGACTCCAAAACAGTTAGTATGCATTTTTGTAATCTAAGGGGGCTCCACCCAGACCCTGAACTATTTATACTCAAAAAGAAGATCCCTGTCGTGAAAACTACAAAATTTTTAGGCCTCACCTTAGATTCCAAATTTAATTTTCTCCCCCACATTAAGGAACTTAAGAAGAAATGCCAAAAGTCATTAAACATACTAAGAGTACTCAGCCATACGGACTGGGGAGCTGACAGAGATACCTTGCTGCTGCTCTATCGGAGTCTAATTCGATCCAAGCTAGACTACGGATCCATAATATATGGAGCAGCAAGGAAGTCGTACCTAAAAATACTGGAACCAATACAAAATGCTGCCCTGCGTCTCTGTCTCGGCGCGTTTCGTACATCACCTATCCCAAGTCTCCATGTGGAGGCTGGAGAACTCCCCATGGATATAAGAATGAAAAAGCTTGCAATGCAGTATATAGTCAAGCTAAAATCCAACCCCACAAACCCTGCTTTTGACTCCATATTTAACCCCACAGAGGTAGAATTATACAATCGAAGGCCTAACGTCATACAGCCGTTGGGCCTTCGAATGAGAGAACCCATCCAAAATTTAACCCCACCCATTGACCAAATCTCTAAAATAGAAACCCCTCAGAATCCTCCTTGGCTAATGAATAAACCTAAATTAAATTTATCCCTCCTTAATTTCAAAAAAGAAAATACAGACCCAAGCATACTACAAGTCCACTTTAGGGAACTGCAGGAGAGCTACGGAGATTGTGGCACCATCTACACAGACGGATCCAAAATGGAGGGAAAGGTCGCGTGTGCCTGCTCCTTTCGGAACAAAACAATCTCCCGTAGACTCCCCGATGGCTGCTCCATCTTTACGGCCGAATTGCACGCAATATTGCTTGCACTTATGGCCGTAAAAGCATCAGAAAGGAGTAAATTTATAATCTGCTCCGACTCCAAATCTGCATTGCAAGCTTTGGGGCGGATGAAGACTGACATCCCATTGGTACATAAGAGCCTGAAGCTGTTGGACCTAATAACAGCCGACCGTAGGGATGTCACCTTCATCTGGGTCCCCTCCCATGTTGGCATTGAGGGAAACGAAGCCGCAGACAGAGAAGCAAAGAGAGCCCTAAATCATGCGGTGTCAGGAACCCAAATTCCCTACTCGGACCTGAGACAAAGTATTGCCTCTGCCACCTATCGAGAGTGGCAGAACCGATGGGAGGCTGAGACTCACAGTAAACTCAGGCAGATTGTGGCGGATGTCAGGTGGCGGCCCACATCTAAGGGTCTGACAAGGCGTGGTAGCACAACCATGTCCAGACTTAGGATTGGCCACACCTACATCACGCACTCTTTTGTACTGAAGAGAGAGGAGCCCCCACTTTGCGAGTACTGTGACTCTCGCCTCACCGTGGAACATATCCTCGTTGATTGCCCCAGATACCAGGATGTCAGGGCGAAACATTTTAGAGCCACTAATCTAAAAACACTATTTAATAATGTCGACCCTGGGAAGGTACTGGGCTTTATTCGGGAAGTGGGGCTATCTACGAAGATCTGATTTCTGAATTTGTGAACATGCACTATTTACATTAGATTTTTACCAAATATTTAAATTTTTACTACCTTTACTATTTTAACTGTGAATAGACCTTAATTTTAATTATATGACTGTATAGAATCTGGCCCTTGTTGTTTAGAGAGAGAGTAGTCCTTAAGGGACTGCAGGCACGACATGGCCTAAATTGTGCCGATGTGCCTCAAATCAACAAATCAAATCAATCAAACAAAATTTATTACCACTATTGAATTAACTAATTGGTTATTTTATTTTATTGAGTGGGAAGCGTGGTCGAGAGGCCAAGTGCGCTTCACCTTGGCTTGGCTTGGCTACCTAGAAGGGGGCTCCGACTCGGGCAGAGTTGTGTTTACAACTAAACGCAGCACGGAAAACCAACTCCTAGATACACCCTCCCCCCCCCAACTGGTCCACAAAAGAGATTGGACCAAAAGCGCTCTGAGCATGTTATAAGCATGAAAGTAGCGCTATATAAAAGCTATAATATTAATTACTATCTCATTAGCAATTTTGTATCCCTTTGTAGGTAAAAAGTAAAATGTTTTATGATCCGTGAATTAATGATGGCGCTGTCTGCCCGTGAGGTATGCATACCGGATTGTCTTTCGGTAGTTGAGATTGTCCAGGGTTCGCTGACATCCCTCGTAGTCCTGCGGGAGGTTTGGGCTAGGTTGTAATTATCTTGAAATCAGAAGGAACATCCGAAACTTGTCAAATATTTTACAAAGCAATCTAATATCCTTGGCTTGTCGTGGCAAGGGATCTCTCTCTATAAAGTAGGTTCCCTTTCAAATCTTGCGAGCACATGATGTAATGTTCTAAAGCTGACGGTTAGCAAGGATGTCCTGTAGCTAGCACATGATGTAATGTTCTAAAGCTGACGGTCAGCAAGGATGTCCTGTAGCCAGCACAACGACCAATAAAAACGTAAATGTGCTGCTCATATTTATTATTATATTATTGACCAGTGGTTCCTAAACTTTTCCCGTAACGGAACACTTCGCACATTCTGAGTATTTAGCACCAAACTTTGCTTTTTTTTTAAAGAGAGATTAATTCACGCGGTGGCCTACTAGTTCATTATTCCAGTAGTTTGTGGAACAACAAAGCACCGTTATAGACATATTATTACTATTTTATGCTTATATCTTTTAGACAAGTTTCAATAAAATAGAAACATTGTTTGAATGTTAATAACATCTTGGGTTAATGGTCTGCAGTATCACTGCTAGTTTTTAATGGTCTGTAGTATCACTGCTAGTTTTTAATGGTCTGCAGTATCACTGCTAGTTTTTAATGGTCTGCAGTATCACTGCTAGTTTTTAATGGTCTGTAGTATGACTGCTAGTTTTTAATGGTCTGTAGTATCACTGCTAGTTTTTAATGGTCTGCAGTATCACTGCTAGTTTTTAATGGTCTGCAGTATCACTGCTAGTTTTTAATGGTCTGTAGTATCACTGCTAGTTTTTAATGGTCTGCAGTATCACTGCTAGTTTTTAATGGTCTGCAGTATCACTGCTAGTTTTTAATGGTCTGTAGTATCACTGCTAGTTTTTAATGGTCTGTAGTATCACTGCTAGTTTTTAATGGTCTGCAGTATCACTGCTAGTTTTTAATGGTCTGCAGTATCACTGCTAGTTTTTAATGGTCTGTAGTATCACTGCTAGTTTTTAATGGTCTGCAGTATCACTGCTAGTTTTTAATGGTCTGCAGTATCACTGCTAGTTTTTAATGGTCTGTAGTATCACTGCTAGTTTTTAATGGTCTGTAGTATCACTGCTAGTTTTTAATGGTCTGTAGTATCACTGCTAGTTTTTAATGGTCTGTAGTATCACTGCTAGTTTTTAATGGTCTGCAGTATCACTGCTAGTTTTTAATGGTCTGTAGTATCACTGCTAGTTTTTAATGGTCTGTAGTATCACTGCTAGTTTTTAATGGTCTGTAATAGCACTGCTAGTTTTTAATGGTCTGCAGTATCACTGCTAGTTTTTAATGGTCTGTAGTATCACTGCTAGTTTTTAATGGTCTGTAGTATCACTGCTAGTTTTTAATGGTCTGTAATAGCACTGCTAGTTTTTAATGGTCTGCAGTATCACTGCTAGTTTTTAATGGTCTGTAGTATCACTGCTAGTTTTTAATGGTCTGTAATAGCACTGCTAGTTTTTAATGGTCTGTAGTATCACTGCTAGTTTTTAATGGTCTGTAGTATCACTGCTAGTTTTTAATGGTCTGTAGTATCACTGCTAGTTTTTAATGGTCTGTAGTATCACTGCTAGTTTTTAATGGTCTGTAGTATCACTGCTAGTTTTTAATGGTCTGTAGTATCACTGCTAGTTTTTAATGGTCTGTAGTATCACTGCTAGTTTTTAATGGTCTGTAGTATCACTGCTAGTTTTTAATGGTCTGTAGTATCACTGCTAGTTTTTAATGGTCTGTAGTATCACTGCTAGTTTTTAATGGTCTGTAGTATCACTGCTAGTTTTTAATGGTCTGTAGTATCACTGCTAGTTTTTAATGGTCTGTAGTATCACTGCTAGTTTTTAATGGTCTGTAGTATCACTGCTAGTTTTTAATGGTCTGTAGTATCACTGCTAGTTTCATAGTTTCTTTCTCTTCGCCCTCTGCCATCCTTGGGATTGAAAAGCTGGTTATATTTGTGTGTGTGTGTGTGTGTGTATAGGATTGAAAAGCTGGTTATATTTGTGTATGTGTATGTATAGGATTGAAAAGCTGGTTATATTTGTGTGTGTGTATGTATAGGATTGAAAAGCTGGTTATATTTGTGTATGTGTATGTATAGGATTGAAAAGCTGGTTATATTTGTGTATGTGTGTGTGTGCGTGTATAGGATTGAAAAGCTGGTTATATTTGTGTGTGTGTGTGTATAGGATTGAAAAGCTGGTTATATTAGCGTGTTTGTGTGTATGTATAGGATTGAAAAGCTGGTTATATTTGTGTGTTTGTGTGTATAGGATTGAAAAGCTGGTTATATTTGTGTGTGTGTGTATGTATAGGATTGAAAAGCTGGTTATATTTGTGTGTGTATGTATGTATAGAATTGATTATATTTGTGTGTGTGTGTGTATGTATGAGATTGAAAAGGTGGTTATATTTGTGTGTTTGTGTGTATGTATAGGATTGAAAAGCTGGTTATATTTTTGTGTGTGTGTCTGTGTATGTATAGGATTGAAAAGCTGGTTATATTTTTGTGTGTGTGTCTGTGTATGTATAGGATTGAAAAGGTGGTTATATTTGTGTGTGTGTGTATGTATAGGATTGAAAAGCTGGTTATATTTGTGTGTATGTGTGTATGTATAGGATTGAAAAGCTGGTTATATTTGTGTGTGTGTGTGTGTATGAATAGGATTGAAAAGCTGGTTATATTTGTGTGTGGGGGGGGGGATTGAAAAGTTGGTTATATTTGTGTATGTGTATGTGTGATTGAAATGTTGGTTATATTTGTGTGTGGGTGTGTATGTATCTATGAGATTGAAATGTTGGTTATATTTGTGTGTGTGTGTATGTATGTATGAGATTGAAATGTTGGTTATATTTGTGTGTGTGTGTGTATGTATGTATGAGATTGAAAAGGTGGTTATATTTGTGTGTGTGTGTGTGTATGTATGAGATTGAAAAGATGGTTATATTTGTGTGTGTGTATGTATGAGATTGAAAGGTGGTTATATTTGTGTGTGTGTATGTATGAGATTGAAAAGGTGGTTATATTTGTGTGTGTGTGTGTGTATGTATGAGATTGAAAAGGTGGTTATATTTGTGTGTGTGTGTGTATGTATGAGATTGAAAAGCTGGTTATATTTGTGTGTGTGTATGTATAGGATTGAAAAGCTGGTTATATTTGTGTGTGTGTGTATAGGATTGAAAAGCTGGTTATATTTGTGTATGTGTGTGTGTGCGTGTATAGGATTGAAAAGCTGGTTATATTTGTGTGTGTGTGTGTGTATAGGATTGAAAAGCTGGTTATATTAGCGTGTTTGTGTGTATGTATAGGATTGAAAAGCTGGTTATATTTGTGTGTTTGTGTGTATAGGATTGAAAAGCTGGTTATATTTGTGTGTGTGTGTATGTATAGGATTGAAAAGCTGGTTATATTTGTGTGTGTATGTATGTATAGAATTGATTATATTTGTGTGTGTGTGTGTATGTATGAGATTGAAAAGGTGGTTATATTTGTGTGTTTGTGTGTATGTATAGGATTGAAAAGCTGGTTATATTTTTGTGTGTGTGTCTGTGTATGTATAGGATTGAAAAGCTGGTTATATTTGTGTGTGTGTGTATGTATAGGATTGAAAAGCTGGTTATATTTGTGTGTATGTGTGTGTGTATGTATAGGATTGAAAAGCTGGTTATATTTGTGTGTGTGTGTGTGTGTATGAATAGGATTGAAAAGCTGGTTATATTTGTGTGTGTGTGTATGTATAGGATTGAAAAGCTGGTTATATTTGTGTGTGTATGTATGTATAGAATTGATTATATTTGTGTGTGTGTGTGTATGTATGAGATTGAAAAGGTGGTTATATTTGTGTGTTTGTGTGTATGTATAGGATTGAAAAGCTGGTTATATTTGTGTGTGTGTGTCTGTGTATGTATAGGATTGAAAAGGTGGTTATATTTGTGTGTGTGTGTATGTATAGGATTGAAAAGCTGGTTATATTTGTGTGTATGTGTGTATGTATAGGATTGAAAAGCTGGTTATATTTGTGTGTGTGTGTGTGTATGAATAGGATTGAAAAGCTGGTTATATTTGTGTGTGGGGGGGGATTGAAAAGTTGGTTATATTTGTGTATGTGTATGTGTGATTGAAATGTTGGTTATATTTGTGTGTGGGTGTGTATGTATCTATGAGATTGAAATGTTGGTTATATTTGTGTGTGTGTGTGTATGTATGTATGAGATTGAAAAGGTGGTTATATTTGTGTGTGTGTGTGTGTGTGTATGTATGAGATTGAAAAGATGGTTATATTTGTGTGTGTGTATGTATGAGATTGAAAGGTGGTTATATTTGTGTGTGTGTATGTATGAGATTGAAAAAGTGGTTATATTTGTGTGTGTGTGTATGTATAGGATTGAAAAGCTGGTTATATTTGTGTGTATGTGTGTGTGTATGTATAGGATTGAAAAGCTGGTTATATTTGTGTGTGTGTGTGTGTGTATGAATAGGATTGAAAAGCTGGTTATATTTGTGTGTGTGTGTATGTATAGGATTGAAAAGCTGGTTATATTTGTGTGTGTATGTATGTATAGAATTGATTATATTTGTGTGTGTGTGTGTATGTATGAGATTGAAAAGGTGGTTATATTTGTGTGTTTGTGTGTATGTATAGGATTGAAAAGCTGGTTATATTTTTGTGTGTGTGTCTGTGTATGTATAGGATTGAAAAGGTGGTTATATTTGTGTGTGTGTGTATGTATAGGATTGAAAAGCTGGTTATATTTGTGTGTATGTGTGTATGTATAGGATTGAAAAGCTGGTTATATTTGTGTGTGTGTGTGTGTATGAATAGGATTGAAAAGCTGGTTATATTTGTGTGTGGGGGGGGATTGAAAAGTTGGTTATATTTGTGTATGTGTATGTGTGATTGAAATGTTGGTTATATTTGTGTGTGGGTGTGTATGTATCTATGAGATTGAAATGTTGGTTATATTTGTGTGTGTGTGTGTATGTATGTATGAGATTGAAAAGGTGGTTATATTTGTGTGTGTGTGTGTGTGTGTATGTATGAGATTGAAAAGATGGTTATATTTGTGTGTGTGTATGTATGAGATTGAAAGGTGGTTATATTTGTGTGTGTGTATGTATGAGATTGAAAAAGTGGTTATATTTGTGTGTGTGTGTGTATGTATGAGATTGAAAAGGTGGTTATATTTGTGTGTGTGTGTGTGTGTATGTATGAGATTGAAAAGGTGGTTATATTTGTGTATGTGTGTGTGTATGTATGTATGAGATTGAAAAGGTGGTTATATTTGTGTGTGTGTGTATGTATGTATGAGATTAAAAAGGTGGTTATATTTGTGTGTGTGTGTATGTATGAGATTGAAAAGGTGGTTATATTTGTGTGTGTGTGTGTGTAGATGTATGTATGAGATTGAAAAGGTGGTTATATTTGTGTGTGTGTGTGTATGTATGAGATTGAAAAGGTGGTTATATTTGTGTGTATGTGTTTATGTATGTATGAGATTGAAAAGGTGGTTATATTTGTGTGTGTGTGTGTGTGTATGTATGAGATTGAAAAGGTGGTTATATTTGTGTGTGTGTGTGTGTGTATGTATGAGATTGAAAAGGTGGTTTTATTTGTGTGTGTGTGTATATGTATGAGATTGAAAAGGTGGTTATATTTGTGTGTGTGTGTGTATGTATGAGATTGAAAAGGTGGTTATATTTGTATGTATATATATATATAGGCCTATAAAAGAAAGACAGCCCTACCCTTCACCCCTCGTTTAAACAAGGTCTCATCATCATCTAGCGTGTAGCTTGTCTTCCAAGGCCTAACTTCTTCAGAAGATAATCTAGAACAGAAAATTGAAGGACATGAAGGATTTTGAATAAATGTTGTACAGAGTTGTCGAAACATTGCCATTTTGGACAACTTTTTCTTACAAGCTAATAATGTAGAACAGAATTCCCAGAGGTCATTGACTTCTTTGTTTCATCTGTTCTCAAACTTATTTTTGTTAGTACTTTCTCTCACTCTCTCTGTCTGTCTCCTTCTTCACCATTCTCTCTTTCACACCCCTTTCCCTATCTCTGCTGCCTGGACGTGCCGTATGCACTGTCGACTCTCCAACCTTATCCGCCCCCCCCCCCGTGCTGTGGAATGTTTGGGTTAGGGTGCAGCTCTTAGGGAACATCTGAAACATGTCAAACAAAACAGACACTCTCTCTTTGATGTCAAACAAACAGACACTCTCTCTTTGATGTCAAACAAACAGACACTCTCTCCTTGATGTCAAACAGACAGACACTCTCTCCTTGATGTCAAACAGACAGACACTCTCTCCTTGATGTCAAACAGACAGACACTCTCTTCTTGATGTCAAACAGACAGACACTCTCTCCTTGATGTCAAACAGACAGACACTCTCTCCTTGATGTCAAACAGACAGACACTCTCTCCTTGATGTCAAACAAAAAGACACTCTCTCCTTGATGTCAAACAAACAGACACTCTCTCCTTGATGTCAAACAAACAGACACTCTCTCCTTGATGTCAAACAAACAGACACTCTCTCTTTGATGTCAAACAAACAGACACTCTCTCCTTGATGTCAAACAAACAGATACTCTCTCCTTGATGTCAAACAAACAGACACTCTCTCCTTGATGTCAAACAAACAGACACTTTCTCCTTGATGTCAAACAAACAGACACTCTCTCTTTGATGTCAAAGAAACAGACACTCTCTCCTTGATGTCAAACAAACATACACTCTCTCCTTGATGTCAAACAGACAGACACTCTCTCCTTGATGTTAAACAGACAGACACTCTCTCCTTGATGTCAAACAGACAGACACTCTCTCCTTGATGTCAAACAGACAGACACTCTCTCCTTGATGTCAAACAGACAGACACTCTCTCCTTGATGTCAAACAGACAGACACTCTCTCCTTGATGTCAAACAAAAAGACACTCTCTCCTTGATGTCAAACAAACAGACACTCTCTCCTTGATGTCAAACAAACAGACACTCTCTCCTTGATGTCAAACAAACAGACACTCTCTCTTTGATGTCAAACAAACAGACACTCTCTCCTTGATGTCAAACAAACAGACACTCTCTCCTTGATGTCAAACAAACAGATACTCTCTCCTTGATGTCAAACAAACAGACACTCTCTCCTTGATGTCAAACAAACAGACACTTTCTCCTTGATGTCGAACAAACAGACACTCTCTCTTTGATGTCAAAGAAACAGACACTCTCTCCTTGATGTCAAACAAACAGACACTCTCTTTGATGTCCTTTTCATTTCTTTCTATTTCCTCCATCCCCATGTCATTGTTTTACTTGAATCGTTGCTTGTCAATCCCACTGAGAAAACGACACAACTCTGAGGACACGACACAACTCTGAGGACACGACACAACTCTGAGGACACGACACAACTCTGAGGATACGACACTTAAGTCTGTTTGATAATTGCAAGGAGGTATACAAGATGAAATACTAAGTGACGTAGACGAGTAAACAAGATAATTTTAAGAGAGAGGGAGAGGATTATAACAAACTGACAAATACATTTCATATCATTTGAGAACGTATCATGTGGACAATCCCGAGAATAGTCACCAAAGTAGAAACAGTTATTACCTTTAGGGGGTGATAGGAGGTGATAATGTTATGTAACCAGACATAGGAGGTGATACTGTTCTGTAACCAGACACAGGAGGTGATACTGTTCTGTAACCAGACACATGAGGTGATACTGTTATGTAACCAGACACAGGATGTGATACTGTTATGTAACCAGACACAGGAGGTGATACTGTTCTGTAACCAGACACAGGAGGTGATACTGTTATGTAACCAGACACAGGAGGTGATACTGTTATGTAACCAGACATAGGAGGTGATACTGTTATGTAACCAGACACAGGATGTGATACTGTTATGTAACCAGACACAGGAGGTGATACTGTTATGTAACCAGACACAGGAGGTGATACTGTTATGTAACCAGACACAGGAGGTGATACTGTTATGTAACCAGACACAGGAGGTGATACTGTTATGTAACCAGACATAGGAGGTGATACTGTTATGTAACCAGACACAGGAGGTGATACTGTTCTGTAACCAGACATAGGAGGTGATACTGTTATGTAACCAGACACAGGAGGTGATACTGTTCTGTAACCAGTCACAGGAGGTGATACTGTTATGTAACCAGACACAGGAGGTGATACTGTTATGTAACCAGACATAGGAGGTGATACTGTTCTGTAACCAGACACAGGAGGTGATACTGTTATGTAACCAGACATAGGAGGTGATACTGTTATGTAACCAGACACAGGAGGTGATACTGTTATGTAACCAGACACAGGAGGTGATACTGTTATGTAACCAGACACAGGAGGTGATACTGTTATGTAACCAGACATAGGAGGTGATACTGTTATGTAACCAGACATAGGAGGTGATACTGTTATGTAACCAGACATAGGAGGTGATACTGTTATGTAACCAGACACAGGAGGTGATACTGTTATGTAACCAGACACAGGAGGTGATACTGTTATGTAACCAGACACAGGAGGTGATACTGTTATGTAACCAGACACAGGAGGTGATACTGTTATGTAACCAGACACAGAATGTGATACTGTTATGTAACCAGACATAGGAGGTGATACTGTTATGTAACCAGACACAGAAGGTGATACTGTTATGTAACCAGACATAGGAGGTGATACTGTTATGTAACCAGACACAGGAGGTGATACTGTTATGTAACCAGACATAGGAGGTGATACTGTTATGTAACCAGACACAGGAGGTGATACTGTTATGTAACCAGACACAGGAGGTGATACTGTTATGTAACCAGACATAGGATGTGATACTGTTATGTAACCAGACACAGGAGGTGATACTGTTATGTAACCAGACACAGGAGGTGATAATGTTCTGTAACCAGACACAGGAGGTGATACTGTTATGTAACCAGACACAGGAGGTGATACTGTTATGTAACCAGACATAGGAGGTGATACTGTTATGTAACCAGACACAGGAGGTGATACTGTTATGTAACCAGGAGGTGATACTGTTATGTAACCAGACATAGGAGGGGATGCTGTTATGTAACCAGACACAGGAGGTGATACTGTTATGTAACCAGACACAGGAGGTGATACTGTTATGTAACCAGACACAGGAGGTGATACTGTTATGTAACCAGACACAGGAGGTGATACTGTTATGTAACCAGACACAGGAGGTGATACTGTTATGTAACCAGACATAGGAGGGGATGCTGTGATGTAACCAGACACAGGAGGTGATACTGTTATGTAACCAGACACTTTTGAAGGTTTAATTAAGTCAAATTTTACTTTTTTATTTTACATTTTATTTTCTTCACCATGGCGCCTCGGTGGAACTTAATAAGCGAACAAGCAAAATATATACAAACAACAACACTTTGTGTTAAAAAAAAAGCTTTTGTAAAGGGGAAGAACTCTGTCCTTAAAACTATATCTGCCAATAATGTACAAGCTATTTCTCTTATATCTGACAAAATAATTAATTACCATTAATTAAATGACTAATTGAGTATTTTTGTTTATTGATTCTTGTTTTGTTAGGTGCAATACATAATTGTTTTAAGTATCAACTTGATCGGAGTATGCGTGAGGGAGAAATAACGTTAACAATTATTTAAGGGGACTTAACTGAAAAATTTAGCCATATCTTTGAATACTGAAGTATTAGTTTCCCTTGTTGCTATTAAACAAAATAATTAATTACCAGTAATTAATTGTCTAGTAGGTTTCTGTTTTTTTTTAATTGATTCATGTCTTGACCATGCCAATAAATAATTGTGCGAAATTTCAACTTGATCTGAGAATGAGTGTAGGAGAAATAACGTGTACTCACTTTTGACCAGACAGACAGACAGACAGACAGCCAGACAGACAATGTGAGTTGATAGAAGATTTGTAAAAACTGGAAACACAGGTCCCGACGATGGTTGAACTTTTTTTAATCTCCTCTGGGGTGAAAATGGACCAGAGACCTGACAACCTTGACCTTACATTTCTAACCCAATATGTCTGTCTCGTTCATTTCAAATCTCTCCCCACCCCTTCCCCCAAGGTCTGATATATAGTGACCAAAATGGTCAAATGCTTGTTTGTTTTCTGCTAGAAATGAACAACTGCACGCTGAGTCCTACCTGTAGCTTTTGAGAAATTTATTTTCCTTGTTTACTGATGATTCAACAATATCCTTGAAGATAGACGCTAAAAGCTGACTCTTGACCGCATAGACATCTGTAGGAGAGAGAAGTGTGACCAATCAAAGTACAAACAAGGCTTTCATTTTGAACAGGTATAATATACAAATACTTATGAAAAGCAAAGCTTATATTGAGTGAAATAGCATCACATTAATTATTTTGAATCAATCCTGTAATTAATTTTTAATAGATCTAGAGTCGAATCTATGCTAACATTATTTAAGTTTTGCTATTGGATATATTTTTTAAAGTAATTATTTGTGTTTAGAGTAACTTAAATGCGTACAGCATGATCAGCGCCCTATAGTCTAACAGTCTGATTACTTTTGTGGGGGGGGGGGAGATTTAACTAGTACATTGGAAGAAGCTTCTTTGTTTAAATATAAAAAGCTACTCGAGTCTGAATTTGAACTCAAAGTCTCGAGCCTTCACAATGGAGAAAAAGTCATGGAACTCTTGCAGAAAGCCTACTTATATCAAGCAAAATACAATATAATACTTAAAAAAAAAAAACAACCAGAGCTTATTTTAATTGTATCGATTAGTTTTGATCAGTCATGTCATTAAATTTGTAATAGATCTGGACTAACATCAATAAATCTGTGTGATTAGAAATAATTTTTTACCAATGTTTTTTTTTTAACGCAATGTCATGCTTTTAGCTTTTCCTATACGCTATGATCCTATCACTTTCTCACTAGGCTATGATCCTATCACTTTCTCACTAGGCTATGATCCTATCACTTGTTTCACTACGCTATGATCCTATCACTTGTTTCACTATGGTATGATCCTATCACTTGTCTCACTACGCTATGATCCTATCACTTGTTTCACTACGCTATGATCCTATCACTTGTCTCACTACGCTATGATCCTATCACTTGTTTCACTACGCTATGATCCTAACACTTGTCTCACTGCGCTATGATCCTATCACTTGTCTCACTACGCTATGATCCTATCACTTGTTTCACTATGGTATGATCCTATCACATGTCTCACTATGCTATGATCCTATCACTTTCTCACTACGCTATGATCCTATCACTTGTTTCACTACGGTATGATCCTATCACTCGTTTCACTACGCTATGATCCTATCACTTGTCTCACTACGCTATGATCCTATCACTTGTCTCACTACGCTATGATCCTATCACTTGTCTGGACCAGTTGGAAGGGAGTAGGGGTAGAAAAGGGGGACTGCCCTGAATTGGAACAGGCTTCTCAAGCCAACGCTGTAACCACTCATTTAGCCCAGAGCATATGAAAATGGAAGATTGTATATTTATCTATTGTTTCTATTTCATGTTTGTGTTTACTAAGTTTCAGTCAACAATCTATAACGTGTACAAACTTTTGGCCAGACAGACAGACAGACAGGGTGAGTTGATATGAGCTTTGCAAAAATATGTATATAGTTATCCATTGTTATTTTCACATTTTTAGAGAACGACCTATTTCTCTACAAAGGCATATCTCTCATTAACTTAGTACATTTTCCATAGAACTGATTCGTATTTTACTTACAAAAGGACACGTTTTCAAATGATTACAAAAACACGTCCCACCCTAAGTTATAAGCACATACTAGAGAAACAATGTTTAGCATTACGTTGTCTTCGAAAGATGACAATGTGTAACACCAGCTGTCGTAGTTCAATAATAGCTTGATAATGGCTTGTGCATACACAATCTTGAACATAGTAACACATGTGTATACAATTTTAGAAATTCTATCTTAGCATTTGGGTCAAGCACAATGAAGGCGATGGGGTGAAATGGGAGTTTAAAAAAAAAGCTTTTGTTTTTTTAGATCTAAAGCTGACAGCAGACAGACAGATTAACGATGTCTTTGTTTTTCATTATGGGGGCCGTAAAAATAATCTTCCCCCATTTACATTAATTTGTAAACCATTTTTTAATTATTATCTTTCCTTTTAGATAGGTATACAGAACGAAAAGAAATACTAAGCTTACCGTTTAAAGAATCTCTTTTATGCGAAGGTGGTCGTCTACAGATGGAAAAAGGTAAAAATATAATTAGTGCTTGGAATAAAGAGCATGGTTGATTTATCAAAGATTTATACTCTAGAGCACAAAGGACTAATTCGTACAAGTGCTCCTTCCTCCCTAGTGCCATTAGAACATAGAACGTGTTGCATGAATCAGCCAGGAAAACCAATGACTTTGCAGAGTCTCTAATTAACATGCCTGACTAGATGAGCACATGAATACGTGTAGGATGTCATTATGTCATTGAAATGAACTGGTACTTTTTTTTTTGGCGTGAAGGTGTCTAGAAACAATTTTAAACCATTTTGTTTCTGAACTCACTTACTTGGTGTTCTTTTAGCTGCTATCTTAAGTAACGTACTACTATTTGTTTAAATCTCTATTCACTGTGACACAAGTAATTACTTTTCCCCTCTTGCTTCTAGTCCTAAAGACAATAATACAACTCCTACCGTAAGGGAGACTTGTATACATTCTAATCAACTGTTTCAAATGATTCATTTCTCTTTCCAACATTTTTTTTTTGGTTTCAATAACATTACATTAAATTAATCTTATTTGCTTAGCAACTGCCTCGAAAGTTTATTTTTAAAAAATATGCCAATAAATCCAAGAAAAGTGATTTGTTCTAACTGTCAATAAACATTGAAAAAATCGTCTGAATTCTATTATACCAATGGGAATTATTTTAGCTCTTAGTTATCTGAGACAATGTTTCCCAAACTTTTTCTTTTTCCTTAACGGAACACTTCTCAGATTTGGAGTACTTAGCGGAACACTTTGCTTATTTTTGTTTAAAGAGTTGAATTCACGTGGTGGCCTACTTGTTAATTATTCTAGTAGTTTGTGGCACATCTATTCAGGCCTCGCGGACCACTGGGGTGCCCTAGAACACAATTTGGTAAGCACTGATCTAAGATAACACAAATAATTCCTAACGGCCAAAGACAAAACAAAGGAGTACTCACGTTGGCGGGTGATTGCAACAAAGTAGACCACCTATGTGTGAAGAAGAGAATAGAAATCATGAAGTGTAAGTTTATAATCATTAAAAATGAAACAAAAATATTTTCAAAATACTAAGCAAAAACAAAACAAAGCTTATATTTAGCGAAGTTGTATCAATTAATTTGGATCAGTCATGTCATTAAATTCTTGAGATTAAAAATAGTTGTACCAATTATTTAGCGGTATTTCATGCTTTTATCTTTCTCACTATACAATGATCCTATCACTTTCTCACTATACAATGATCCTATCACTTTCTCACTATACAATGGTCCTATCACTTTCTCACTATACAATGGTCCTATCACTTTCTCACTATACAATGGTCCTATCACTTTCTCACTATACAATGGTCCTATCACTTTCTCACTATACAATGGTCCTATCACTTTCTCACTATACAATGGTCCTATCACTTTCTCACTATACAATGGTCCTATCACTTTCTCACTATACAATGATCCTATCACTTGTCTGGACCAGTTGGAAATGAGGGGAGGGGGGCGGAGACAGAAGGAAGTATCTGTGTGAATGTTACAGTGATTGTTTTTTTGAAAACATATATATTAGAAAAAAAAAGGTTGAATGAACTGAATTCGAACTCGAGGACTCTCTCTACTCTAAACAAAAATAAAAAAATCAATACTTTTGCTAAACTTGACACTAAACATGTATATAAATAAGTAAATAAATAATATATATATATATATATTTTATATATATATATATATATATATATAGAGAGAGAGAGAGAGAGAGAGAGAAAGAGAGATAGATAATAGATAGATAGATAAAGAGATAAAGAGGTAGCGTGAGAGAGATAGAGAGATACATCCATCCATGCATACATTCATACACACATACGTACAAATATTTATATGTACATATATACACATTTTGTACATTATTTAATAAAAGGATAAAGCTTGATTCTTATCAATAATGTAATTATTAGATGATTAAAGTAAAATTCTCACCAAATCCTATTCTTTTAGGTTTTAGGAATTCAGATGGGAATTCAGTAGGGTCTTGCAATTGTGTCAGAGAAAATAGAAAAATAAAAATTAATACTGGATCTATAATTAGCCTACTTAATTATTAGAAGGATACTATTCACAATAAAAAAAATTATCAATAAACATTCATAAAAAAATACAAACTGTAATATTTTTCACCTGACTTGGAACTATCTAGATGTGTGTGTAGGATTAGAGTAACACGTGTAGTTAGTGTCTAGTTTGAGGTCTACAAAACATTTGGATAAGTTTATTTAAAAGTGAATTTCAGAAAACAACTGATATCAACTTATTGAGATTATTCGAAGATAAGAAAGTGTATTTAAAAAATAGTTTTAAGCGACAATGGACCACTTGAGGCAGTATGTCTCTGCTTGGTCGGCTCTGACTGTGTATCTTTGTCGTAAGAATTCAGTCGAAGACTTTTGGATCTCGTATCCCAAGACGAAGGCGGAACACACCAGGGAAACTTTCCCATATTCCTTTTCTTTACCACATCAGCCGCGCGAGTTTTCATCATAAAAACGGCCCCTTGGGGAACGCTGTGCGAGTAGGGACTTGTTGCGACTCTCCTCCATCCCCGCCAGTGCAATGAACTCGGTCCTTAGGCAAAACAAAGGATGTTTTATTTTGCTTAGATATTGCCGTAATCGTCTGTTTCAATACGGGCGCAACCTTGAGGCTGAATAGCATTGTCCGGGCTGGCTGTGTAAGAGATTGGGCTGCAGCTTCGACAAAATAACTCTCACTACACCACTTGTTTCTAGTACTACGGACATTATGTTAAAGTTACTTAAATCTTAAAAAAGTAACAGCGTGACACCTTACAAACTCATATTACCATTCTGGTGTTCAGGCGTCATGTAAGCATCGACTTCACTCGCATCTATCCCTCCAGCAGAGTGTCTGTCAGTCTCATCTAGAGATAGAGAGTTGACAACCTTGCTCAGCCAATCTTTATCATCTGAAATAAAATCAATACGAAAATCTTTTCCTTTCATGGATTCAGAACTTCAATCTTGGATGGGAGTGGGGAGGGGGACTTTATTTTGCCACCTCTATAAGATAAAAAAAAAATAACAACACAAATTTTATTCTAAATGATAAATATCAAGTGTATATTGAAAGAATCACAAAAAAAAGAAAAGAGTGATTATAAATAATGTTTAATTTTTTAATATTTAAATTAGTAAAAGAATGTTGCCATTTAAATATTCTGTAGAAAAATAGACATAGATATTTTATACTCTACAAATAAAGTGCAAGACTGAAATGTTTTAATAAATTCAAATTTTAAGTCACAAATAAAGATCGTTTAAAAATACGACTTTCAACTTCACTCATGAATTTCATACATAATGTATCGTATTACAAATATACCCAACACTTTAACCTTTTAGCAGCATTGATTTTTTTTTATTTTGACATTTACAAAGTAGTTATAAATATTTCATCTCCGATTGAATGTCCCACTGGTGAGTTGTGCAAATTGTAACTCTCACATTGGCCTAGTCGTTTGTATAAAATTTTGATTTTTGAAATACATATTTTTAGGCCAGACCACAAACATAAATATATTTTATATAGATCTATGTATGTCTGTCTGGCGGTATTCAACCAATTTGAAAAAGTGTGGTTACAAATATTTATCTGTTTGTAAAAAAAAAAATAATTAACAAGTTTAAATAATTGTAAGCAAGTTTTTTTTTTTTTTTTGTCTTGGCCAATGAAGGAAGATATGCAGAAGTAATTAAGATTGGCACTCAGAACACCATGGCCAAGTAGAGAGTACAGATTTCCCATTCACCAGGAACTGCCAGGTTCCTTTTGTTCATGTAATTTGCAATCCTGAAGTTTTCTGTGACTCAGCTCTGTCTTTTGACCCACACATATGTCAGGTAAGTAAGGGTCTTTATCTGCAAATGCGCACATTAGGCCAGATCAAACCTTGTTAGACAAAGGAATAGCTGTGGCATTCATACTTGACTTCCCGTCTAGAAAACATCATAAAAAGGGCATAAAAATTACACTCACAACATTACCACATTTAAAGGAACTTTTTGAACAAATGTGTTTAAGGAAAATAGAAAAAATCTTGGAAGATCAGAACTACGTCAGGTCATCGCGAAGTGGGCGACTGCTGTCAATCAAAACAAGAACAGAGCGGTACAAAAACTCGTTCGTACCTCACTCGGTCAGACTATATCAACGCCACTCATTGATCAGGAAAACATGAAAAGGACCAAGATGCCCGTGTGTAGTCACTGTTGTATTTATGTGTATGTTTCTGTTGTGTTGTCTTTATATGAGAAGGGAGTCCTTGTAATCACAACACATTTCCATAAGGATGAATAAAGCAGCTACTTAGACTTAGTCTTACTGCTACAACGTGCAGGTATACTCGATGACAAAATCGCCAAGCAGAAGCGAATTAAGAAAGATAAGACCAGATTCTGCTACTGTTCTCTTGCGCACTCTCCATTGGCTTCCTATGAAAACAAGAATCGACTACAAGGGGGCCCAGCTCTTGTCATCATTGCATATACGACACAAAAAAAATGCCCTTGTACCTTAGTGAACTGATCACTCCATATGTCCGTCAGATAACATTGCGCTCCATGGACTCAGTAAAAAAGGTCCCAATTTCGATGGGCGGGACATGAAGCCCGCATGCCAGACTGTCGCCTTCCGAAAACAACTTTTGTACGGGGAGTTGTGTGCAGGAAATCGCTCCCAGGGGGGTCAATACAAGTGCTATAAAGACACGCTTAAGAGCTCCATGGACTTCTAGTCGTGCCATGTTTCTCCCTCAAACGTTACGGTTTGCGGGCTTTTTTTCAGTGCATAAACAAAAGGTTTGAAGTTCGCTCCCCATTGATATCCGACAAACAACATGCTTCACTAAATTCAAGAAGAACATTAAGACCCTATCTGTCCAAAACGTTTTTAGATTAGTTTGTCATTTTAACTCTCCTTTTGCCAAGTCTGTTATGTTATCGCAGCGCCTTGAGCCTACATTACGTTGTGTTTTTCTGTGTCTTTTATTAAATGTTGTATTCTATTTGTAAACTATGGTTCAATGTATTATTGTCATTTTACTTTTAAGTCTTTTGTCCTGAAGCGTATCCAAATCTAGTGTGTTTACATGGTGGTAATTGTGTTCCTCTTAACACATGTCATTTCTTTTAAAGCTCAGGGGCTCTGTTCTATTTCTCCTCGTGTTTTCATGAGTTGAAGAGTTCCCAAACGCTTATTCCAACATTGACCTATTCAAGGTTAAACAAATTTACTTTTATCTTCTTGTTTGGTTTGTTAACATTTCTTTTGATAAATCATTATGCTTTTTAAAATGCGATTTCCTTCTCTTCAAGACAGACAGAAAAAGTCTTCGTATTTTTCTATTTCTTTATTGCTTTCTATGTCACTTATCGCCTTCTCTTAAGTCTACAATATCAGCCGTGCTGAGCGTCACTGCTAAAGTCAATAAGATCATATGTCAGTGACGTCCCAGTGAGATCAATTTACATCGTCATTGGACTTTTATGGCGCGTTTTAATCAAAGACAGATCTGTTGCACCAAAGCAATAAATTGTTAGAGAGTAGAGGTTAACTATTAATTCAAAAATTAAGAGTAGATATTAATTCAAAGATTTAGAGTAGAGATTAATTCAAAGATTAAGAGTAGAGATTAATTCAAAGATTAAGCGTAAATATTAATTTAAAAATCAAGAGTAGAGATTAATTCAAAGATTAAGAGTAGAGATTAATTCAAAGATTAAGAGTAAATATTAATTTAAAGATCAAGAGTAGAGATTAATTCAAAGATTAAGAGTGGAGATTAATGGAGATTAATTCAAAAACTTAGAGTTGAGATTAATTGTGAAGATTTAGAAAGCGATTGATGAGAAGATTTTCTTAGTTTTTGTTATTCTCATTATGTGAACGTTCAACTGGAGTGTATTTTAATGAAATTCTGTCGAGGACTACATCAACTACTTTTAAAAAATACTTTCATATATATATATAATCAGGAAAGTTCAACGTTTGCACAAAGCTATAAAGGAGGCCTAGACATCTATAAACAACAGAGATACATTTATTATGAATTTAATTTCCTATCTACTTCTCGATGCTCCGATTTCTTATTTAGATTTATAAACTATAAGCCACCGTAAAGTTGAGACTCAAACTGCCGTGCTAATACAGTTTGATTTATACAGCTACTATACATAAAACCAACCTTGGTTGTATTTTAAATGGGGACTTAAGAGCTAAGTTATTTACTTAAGGCGTAAGTTTACTGCTAAACCAGCATTTTGATGTGATGACTTCAATAATACAGAAAGTTGGAATGATGGCTAGAAAGATGTTTGCTGAGATCTGGTAACTTCCATTATAGGCTGATCTGTTCCAGCACAACAATACATTGACAGAGAAAGAGATAAATTCAAAGTTTAAGCAAGTTCAGCTGTTTACAAGATTCAAAGTAAAAAACAGACTGGTGGAGCTATTAAATAGAAACAATCTGATATAAATTTTGTCACATGTAAATTATGAGTGAGTCTGGTGTGAATTACATTTTAGTTTTTATAGTTATAAATTTTGTTTGGTGTAATGCACAAATTGTAAGACAAATTTCCTTACGGACAATAAAGATTATTATTATTATTATCAAATATACATAATAAATAATTATTTAAAAATAAAATCGTCATGATTGGGTCGTGTGGCTTGCGCTCAATAAAAGTCATTCCGTCTGTCTGAATGCAATCTTTTACATATTATTTCTCACACTTCCCAGTCTCGGATCGGGTTGAAACTTTGCACAATTATTTATTGTCGAAGACAACAGACGATTTAATTAAATAATCAACCAATTAGTTAATCAGTTTGTCGTAATTAAAAACAAATGTATATAGAAAATGTAGGAGACTAAGGGGAGATCAGCCATCTGTAGAGAATCAACTATTTCGCTAAACTTTTGGAACTGACTTTAGACCAGGGGTTCTCAACATGTGGGTCGCGACCCCTTGGGGAGTCGATTGACGATTTGCCAGGGGTCGCCTAAGACCATCGAAAATATGGATTGTTTTTGTCTACTCTTCTATTGCTGTGTGTGTGGGGAGTGGGGGGTCGCGGCCTAGTGGGGGATTCTAAAAAGGGGTCGCCGAGCTTAAAAGGTTGAGAACCGCTGCTTTAGACTATAAAATCTTCTAATTTGACAATTATGGAGGCTAGAGATCTCGAGTTTGAATCCAGCAACTTATATTAAACAAAAAATATTCTTTTTGAAAAGGCAGCAAGGAAATTTTAGTATTTTAAAAATTTTACTTGTTTTGTATACGAGCAGCATGTCTCACAACTATAGGACAATTTAAATAACGAACTCAAATCCAATAAAACATCACACTCTCTCTCTCTCTCTCTCCCACACACACACACACTTGTTCTGTCTCTAACTTATCTATGTGTTTATCTATACAATATGCCTGAACACGAGGGGTGGGTGGTGCACTGGTGAGTGGGACAACTGCCCCACGCTCTGCACCTGATGGCGGGAAAAGATGCCTCGCAATTAGAGAATGTTTTATCATTGTTAGTCTGTCCAAGGCCGGCCTACAGTAATTGGAGGCGCTAAGCGAAACGAATAGGAAAGCCACAAATGAAGTAGAAAAAAAAATACGCTAAGAATTATAAACCATCCTGTATCTATATCTAAATCAACAAAAAACAAAAACGTTAAATTAATATAGCGCCGATAACACTAATCAGTGGCCTAGCTAGCGATCTGGGGGCCCGGGGGCTTAACCTTTTTAGGGGCCCCTGTATTTTGACATTATGACATGAGGTAATTTACTTAATAATATATGCTATAATTCCAATTGGTACAGTATATAAGTACAATTAACAAAAAAAAAAAAAAATAGCGCCAAGACTCTTTTGCATGGCAGTGACGGAAATTAGGACATTCATTTGGGGGTCCCCCTCACGAAGAAGGTCGTTTTGGCGCATCCGAATTGGCGCGATGGTCGTTTCTGAGCAGGGGACGTTTTGACGCGAAATATTTTGATCCCATTGTTTATGTTAATTGTATTATTTCTTTAACTATAAATGAGACATATCTTTGTTTTGTGTGTGTGTTTGTGTCTAACATAGTTGTCATGTAGAGAGCAAGAGATATTTTTGTCCATTATCTTTGGTATTAAAGTTTGTTGAGTAATTCTTGTTAAATCACATTATAACGTGAGTGTGGTATTTAATATCCTCCAAATCCAAACAAAACAAAGATACAAAATGTGATGCAAATTGAAGGGAAAACGAAAACGATTTGTTGAATTTGTAAATACCATCAATTTAAACAGATGAATGTCATCATTTGCGTTTCACAATCCCACGTTTAGTTTATGGGGTGGGAGGGGGAGTATGTTAATATCACGGTTCCAAGTTGAGGTCTGACCTTTCATACTTTGTATATTTGAAATGTTCTGAATGTTCCCTCAGAATTAAGGATTATAATATTCTTATACAAACCTGCCAAAGGATGGCGGAGGATCCCGGCGGGAAGGGTTAGAACCCGGGACTTTCGAGACCACATCTAGAGAAAATACCTCACGACCAGAGACAGCCACCCATAGCTCACACTCTGTCTGTTAATCAATGTGACTTAGCATTTAATGCGTGTTTGTGTTTCACATCATTTTCTGAACAATTTTGACTTGTGCATGTTGTTTATTACAAGGCACATTTTTATTAAAAAACCAACAACAATAAATCTGTGCGATTAATAATATTTTTACCAATTGTTTTTGTTTAGCGCTTTTTCATTCTTTTTGCTTTCTCACTACGCTATGATCCTATCACTTGTCTCACTACGCTATGATCCTATCACTTGTCTCACTACGCTATGATCCTATCACTTGTCTGGACCAGTTCGGAAAAGGGGCGGGAGGAAGAAAGAAAGGGTTATCTTGGTGGATTTGACCGTAATTGGCTTTTAATTAAAAGCATTTACAAACGTGAACAAAGTGAAACTATGATTTTAAAAAATCGATGGAATTTTTCGTTTACATACAAAAATGGTTAATTTAATTTATTTATGATGTCCTCAGCTCTAGAGTTCAAATATGCTAGGCGGTGGTGTCGAATCCGGAGTCACAGGTTCGAGCCTCGGTCGGCGCATGCCCTTATTTTCGTAGCATTTTAATTCACTACTTTCTCTCTTACAAACTTGGTCCCTGGTGCTGTTATTCATTTATGTTTCATATATGTATGTATCACATTTGTTTCAGCACCTAGCTTCAACTCTATGTTTACGTTGACAGCATTATTGCTCGTACCCACTGAAGCTTCTATATGTCATGTGTTTATGTTGTCCACTTGTCTTTGTGAGGGATATACAATTAGATAGAGCCATCGTTTGTCTAATGCTCAGTGTAGGTATTCTCTTCAGTTCTTCGTCTATATCTGCGTCAAGAGAAGATGTTTCACCCAAAACACCCTAAACCCCAATTTTTTTTTTTCAAATAAAGTTATCATTTAAAAGTTTCTTAGCTGACATGAACATTAGGCCTACGTGAACATTACGTGAACATTACGTGAACATTACATGAACATTACATGAACATGAAAGGAATGTCAATACTTTTTAAAAATGTCTTTTAGAAACAGAAATCAATGGATCCAAGGCGCTTGGCACGAGCTCATGTAGGAATCAGACTTATTATATATTCATGAAATAATCAAAACCTTTGTCGAAATACACTTTGATGGATGGGGATAGAGCTCTTACTATACATACAATAATATAGCCTAGTAGAGTGAAATAAACATTCTTGTAAAAGCTACGTGTTTCTTTAATAATAGTCAGCATATCTCGCGCCAAAACATCCCTTGCGCCAAAACATCCCTTGCACCAAAACATCCCTTGCGCTAAAACGGCTTGCGCCAAAAGGTCCAAACGTCACGTACCGCCCCCCTCAAGTAGAAGCTCGGTGGGGGACTTTCGAATTAGGAACCCTCCTCCCCCACCCTAGCTACGTGACTGGCATTAATGTGCTTCATGGACGATTCATAATCACCAGACTAGAAATAGGGTTTGGACATTTCCCCAGTAGGAATAAAAAGCAATGATCTTCTGACATATTAGGCATATATGTAGTCTAACAAGTAGATGTAAACATTTGCGAATAAGCCTTGAATCATAGTAGACATTTACAGCTAGGCTAGTAGACACAGATCTCTGCTAGACCATGAATCCTAGTAAAGATTTACAGCTAGGCTAGTTCACACGCATTTGGTCCATGTTTCGCAATTTTTTATCCACAAAAATATTTGAGTTCTATGCAAGGCTCCACCAATAGGAGACCCTAGAGGCTGCTGCCTAGTCTGCTTACGCTTAATGTCGGCACTGGTCTGTCATACAAAATTCAGTCCCCGAGCACAACATTCAGATGGACCGTACCCATCAACTATAGACTGACATGCGGTGTGCTGAATTTTGTTGGCAGCATCATTCAGAAACATTGACCTGTTACTTTATATTTAGAAGCCGTCCCCGGCCCCCGGCATCAATAGCCATAACAGCTCTTAGTATGATATTTTTGTCTTCAAAATATCGTGAATATCTCACACGGAGAGACTGATTAATACATTGGTGAAAATTGTAAAAGAAAAAAAAAAGAAAAATAGGGAGTAGAAGACTAAGAAATCTTTATTGATCCTTATGGAAATTTGTTGTGATTACAAGAACTCTATTTCTCAAATAAAAGAACACACCAAAAACATTGACTTCAATAGAATAGCCACAACATCAAGAGTTCATTGGAAGACAGTATACACACTCGTCTTGATGCTGTGCACGTTTCTTCTAGTCAACGAGTAGCGCTGATACAGACTGACCATGGTCTGACCAAGTAAGGAACGAACGAGTTTTTGTACCGTTCGGTTCTAGTCTTAATTGACAGAAGTCACCCACTTCGCGATGTCTTGACGTAGTTATGATGGATCGGGCGTCTTCCAAGATTTGTCCAAGTTTGCTGACATTTTTGTTCAAAAAAACTAGTTTAAATATGGTAGTGTGCAATGTGGAATTATTCTAATCCTATACGACACACATCTGACTGGTGTGGAATTCCTCTAATCCTATACGACACACATCTGACTGGTGTGGAATTCCTCTAATCCTATACGACATACATCTGACTGGTGTGGAATTCCTCTAATCCTATACGACACACATCTGCCTGGTGTGAAATTCCTCTAACCCTATACGACACACATCTGACTGGTGTGGAATTCCTCTAACCCTATACGACACACATCTGACTGGTGTGGAATTCCTCTAACCCTATACGACACACATCTGACTGGTGTGGAATTCCTCTAACCCTATACGACACACATCTGACTGGTGTGGAATTCCTCTAACCCTATACGACACACATCTGACTGGTGTGGAATTCCTCTAACCCTATACGACACACATCTGACTGGTGTGGAATTCCTCTAACCCTATACGACACACATCTGACTGGTGTGGAATTCCTCTAACCCTATACGACATACATCTGACTGGTGTGGAATTCCTCTAACCCTATACGACATACATCTGACTGGTGTGGAATTCCTCTAACCCTATACGACACACATCTGACTGGTGTGGAATTCCTCTAACCCTATACGACATACATCTGACTGGTGTGGAATTCCTCTAACCCTATACGACATACATCTGACTGGTGTGGAATTCCTCTAACCCTATACGACACACATCTGACTGGTGTGGAATTCCTCTAACCCTATACGACACACATCTGACTGGTGTGGAATTCCTCTAACCCTATACGACACACATCTGACTGGTGTGGAATTCCTCTAACCCTATACGACACACATCTGACTGGTGTGGAATTCCTCTAACCCTATACGACACACATCTGACTGGTGTGGAATTCCTCTAACCCTATACGACACACATCTGACTGGTGTGGAATTCCTCTAACCCTATACGACATACATCTGACTGGTGTGGAATTCCTCTAACCCTATACGACATACATCTGACTGGTGTGGAATTCCTCTAACCCTATACGACATACATCTGACTGGTGTGGAATTCCTCTAACCCTATACGACACACATCTGACTGGTGTGGAATTCCTCTAACCCTATACGACACACATCTGACTGGTGTGGAATTCCTCTAACCCTATACGACACACATCTGACTGGTGTGGAATTCCTCTAACCCTATACGACACACATCTGACTGGTGTGGAATTCCTCTAACCCTATACGACACACATCTGACTGGTGTGGAATTCCTCTAACCCTATACGACATACATCTGACTGGTGTGGAATTCCTCTAACCCTATACGACACACATCTGACTGGTGTGGAATTCCTCTAATCCTATACGACACACATCTGACTGGTGTGGAATTCCTCTAATCCTATACGACACACATCTGACTGGTGTGGAATTCCTCTAATCCTATACGACACACATCTGACTGGTGTGGAATTCCTCTAACCCTATACGACACACATCTGACTGGTGTGGAATTCCTCTAATCCTATACGACACACATCTGACTGGTGTGGAATTCCTCTAACCCTATACGACACACATCTGACTGGTGTGGAATTCCTCTAACCCTATACGACACACATCTGACTGGTGTGGAATTCCTCTAATCCTATACGACACACATCTGACTGGTGTGGAATTCCTCTAATCCTATACGACACACATCTGACTGGTGTGGAATTCCTCTAATCCTATACGACACACATCTGACTGGTGTGGAATTCCTCTAACCCTATACGACACACATCTGACTGGTGTGGAATTCCTCTAATCCTATACGACACACATCTGACTGGTGTGGAATTCCTCTAACCCTATACGACACACATCTGACTGGTGTGGAATTCCTCTAATCCTATACGACACACATCTGACTGGTGTGGTGTGCGCTACGGTATATTGTGACGATGGTCCTGGGCCATCTTGCACATTTCATTCCCTGCTGTCCTGCAGGAGGTTTCGAATAGGACGTAGAGAGGTTTAAAAAAGGACGTAGAAAGGTTTAGAATAGGACGTAGAGAGGCTTAGGACATAGAGAGGTTTAGGACATAGAGAGGTTTAGGGGGGATGCTTATATTGGATACTTACATTGGATATTGTATGGAAATGAAAAAGTCTACCTGATGCATATTTTTTAAAGAAAACAAAATCCTTATCCTTGAAAAAATCAAGAAGCCAGGCTCTATTTTTTAAAGCACTAAATCTACACATCTTTAAATGTCGCTTGACTTTTTGCTAACCCTAGTTCTTACCTGTGTATTTTCCCTGTACTAGAACTATCAACGTTAAACACAGATGAACAATGAAGAGGGTAGGCCTGCAGTCACTTGTGAATTTCATGTTTTTGTATTAGCTGAGTCTGTGAATGAAAGATACAAAGATAACTTTATGCATACGATTTAGTCCATATCTCCCTATTTAGTCTGATGAAGACATGAAGTTCATCTTGACATTTCCTCGGCTCAAGCCTCTTAATCATTAGTATACCACTTCACAATTATTATCCTCTCTAAAAATTAAGTCTTCTGAAGTCTCCATACCATTAGACGTCTGTCCCCCTTGCAAACACTATTTGTTTCACGCCTATTTGATGTCTTTATTTTTACTATTCTAAAAACGCAGACCCCCCCCCCTCTCTCTCTCTCCTTTTCTTTATTCTCAGCACTCGAAGCGATGCCAACTGATTTGTGTAATAAATGTCAGAAAATAAAAAGGATGTCTAGAGATTATATTAAAGCATTCCAATGGAATTGTAGGGCCATTGTGTGACTTGCTGGATGGCTGACACAATAAACACATGCTGCAACGTTAGCTTATAAAAACATTGATTAATAGTTATGACCCTTATTACGAATTTGGTGTATGATTCGATGGTGACCTACTAAGGGAAAATCCTTTATTGTGTTAGTGCTGTCCGTCTGTCGTATTCTAATCACACAAACGAAACGCACTTTTGATATAAGATTTCATCATCCTTCAAAAAGCTTGCGCTTCAGTTTTTATCAAGTCTGATTATGCACTTATAGGTAAACTATTTAAAAAACATTAATTTAGTTGAAATAACAATAATGTCACAATTCAATAAAATACTGCACAAATGTACAACGGTAATATATTTCACAAATCAAAAGATTACAGCCAAGATAAAGAAATGTACATTTATTTATACCTCAGTTTTACTTACACATTACGTGTGAAATTTAATAGGCTACCTCAGTAGCTCTCAGTTCATACATATAGCTACCTATAACCATACGTGGGGCCAGATATGCATTTCTTTTTTTCCGTTCATTGGCCTTACCTTCAAAAGGCCGTGTGGTATGCGCTTTGGACTGTCGTGACGATGGTCCAAAATGCAAACCCGCTTCCATTTCCCAGCGTCCTGCAGGAAACTTAAACTAGGACTATCCTCATCTCTTGTTAAACAAATATCAGCTTTAAAAATAAACAAACATTAAATAACTATAACATCGGATGTTACACGGTAATGAAAGGCATCCATGAAATGCTTTTCTTTTTTCGTTTCTTTTTTTTTTTTATATAGCGATGATTTTATTGCACCTTGGAATCTATCCCATCAGACCTCTCACCCAACTCAATTCATCCCTTACGGGAAAATCGCATTTAACTATTGTAATATTCAATTTTTAAAAATTTGACTATTAAAGTGAACAAATAAACCAAATCGTGAAGTTTCTCTACAATTTTATTTTAGAAATGACAAAGTAAAGGATATTAGTTTGTAAAAACAACAACAATGGTGCAAAGTGCAAATATCACAAACCGACATTTATGTTTGGAAAACAAAGTAATAATTTGAATAGGACCCACAGCACCATATTGAACGTTTTGTCAAAGACATTAACTAAAAACTCTTTACAATGGTATGTGTTTATTTAATCATTATTCAGATATAATTTTAATGAGACCAATGTATCAGTTTTATTTAACACTAGATCAATGAAAAACGCACATCAACAGACAAGAATGGGATAGAATATTGTTAGATCCCCACACCATTTACATATAGGCCTAGATCTAGAAATAAATGAACACAAATTACCTTTTCAAGGAAATGGTAGAGTTGAGTTCCAAGACGTGACAAGAACCAAACTGGTGACTTAAAAGTTGTGGACAAGAAAGAAGAAGTCTCTAATGTTCCTAGCTTTACACACTACTGCTGATTTCATTGGTTAGTCTCAGTTTTTATCAGGTTACAAGAAGTCACATGACTAGTAAACGCTTGATCTGGACACTTAAAAGAAAATCATAATGCATTCCTTTTACAATCCTCCTGCACATTATTATTTATGAACTAAATGTCGGAAGGCTAGGATTGGCGCGGCCGTTGGGAGAGTGTCCACTCCACTTTCACTCCCGTGGGGGGTGGGGGCGGGAGGGGGCTACTTTGAAACGTAGAAAGTCAAGAATAAGATTCCTAAGCTTTGTCACTTGCATAGCGATTAGCATCTACCGCTTGGAGAATTGGAAGTCCTGACTGGTCAGAAACAAACATTAAATATGGACAGGGATGATTTAGCCACGGACTCTCGGAGATGGCCAAGCGCGGACAGAGAGATGGTCAAGCACGGACATGAAAACAGATCTTTAAGTACAGACATGAATCTGGTCAAGCTAAATCATGAATGATGTTTTGACGTTTTGTTGTAAACATAGGCCTACATTAATTTCACTGGGCAGATTGGCCTACATTAAGTTCACTGGGCAGATAGGCCTACATTAAGTTCACTGGGCAGATAGGCCTACATTAAGTTCACATGGCAGATGGGCCTACATTGTTCACTGGGCAGATAGGCCTACATTAAGTTCACTGGGCAGATAGGCCTACATTAAGTTCACTGGGCAGATAGGCCTACATTAAGTTCACTGGGCAGATAGGCCTACATTAAGTTCACTGGGCAGATGGGCCTACATTAAGTTCACTGGACAGATAGGCCTACATTAAGTTCACTGGGCAGATAGGCCTACATTAAGTTCACTGGGCAGATGGGCCTACATTAAGTACACTGGGCAGATATGCCTACATTAAGTTCACTGGGCAGATAGGCCTACATTAAGTTCACTGGGCAAATAGGCCTACATTAAGTTCACTGGGCAGATAGGCCTACATTAAGTTCACTGGGCAGATGGGCCTACATTAAGTACACTGGGCAGATGGGCCTACATTAAGTACACTGGGCAGATAGGCCTACATTAAGTTAACTGGGCAGATGGACCTACATTAAGTTCACTGGGCAGATAGACCTACATTAAGTTCACTGGGCAGATAGGCCTACATTAAGTTCACTAGGCAGATGGGCCTACATTAAGTTCACTGGACAGATAGGCCTACATTAAGTTCACTGGGCAGATAGGCCTACATTAAGTTCACTGGGCAGATAGGCCTACATTAAGTACACTGGACAGATAGGCCTACATTAAGTTCACTGGGCAGATAGGCCTACATTAAGTTCACTGGGCAGATAGGCCTACATTAAGTTCACTGGGCAGATAGGCCTACATTAAGTTCACTGGGCAGATGGGCCTACATTAAGTACACTGGGCAGATGGGCCTACATTAAGTACACTGGGCAGATAGGCCCACATTAAGTTAACTGGGCAGATGGACCTACATTAAGTTCACTGGGCAGATAGGCCTACATTAAGTTCACTGGGTAGATGGGCCTACATTAAGTTCACTGGGCAGATAGGCCTACATTAAGTTCACATGGCAGATGGGCCTACATTAAGTTCACTGGGCAGACAGGCCTACATTAAGTTCACTGGGCAGATGGGCCTACATTAAGTTCACTGGGCAGATAGGTCTACATTAAGTTCACTGGGCAGATAGGCCTACATTAAGTTCACTGGGCAGATTGGCCTACATTAAGTTCACTGGGCAGATGGGCCTACATTAAGTTCACTGGGCAGATAGGCCTACATTAAGTTCACATGGCAGATGGGCCTACATTAAGTTCACTGGGCAGATAGGCATACATTAAGTTAACTGGGCAGATGGGCCTACATTAAGTTAACTGGGCAGATGGGCCTACATTAAGTTCACTGGGCAGATAGGCATACATTAAGTTAACTGGGCAGATGGGCCTACATTAAGTTCACTGGGCAGATGGGCCTACATTAAGTTCACTGGGCAGATAGGCCTACATTAAGTTCACTGGGCAGATAGGCCTACATTAAGTACACTGGGCAGATGGGCCTACATTAAGTACACTGGGCAGATAGGCCTACATTAAGTTCACTGGGCAGATGGACCTACATTAAGTTCACTGGGCAGATAGGCCTACATTAAGTTCACTGGGCAGATGGGCCTACATTAAGTTCACTGGGCAGATATGCCTACATTAAGTTCACTGGGCAGATAGGCCTACATGAAGTTCACTGGGCAGATGGGCCTACATGAAGTTCACTGGGCAGATGGGCCTACATTAAGTTCTTTGGGCAGATGGGCCTACGTTAAGTTCACTGGGCAGATGGGCCTGCATTTAGTCCACCTTGCAGTATCACTTATTAGTATCACCTTGAAGTAACACTTGCAGTATCTAGAAAAAAAAACATAAGTAAAATAAGAAATGTTGACATAATCCAAAACTATTGTTATCTTCGAACATTTGTAAGTTTTACACTGTACACTTTACTTTGATCTTGAAGTCACTTTTGAAATTAGACAATGTCTATTCATTGGAGGGGAAGAAATGATTATTAGAAAGAAAAGTAAAATCCACATGTCAGAAGTGTGCTCAAACGCTAGACAATTGAACTATGTCATAAAATTACGAAACAAGAAAAACAAAGTTAAATAGTTTTAAAAAAAAAAAGAAGTTTATATTTAGCATAAAAATAATAAATCTTTGCGATTAAAATATTTTTAGTAATTGTTTTATTTAGCGCAATTTTATGCTTTTAGCTATCTAAATACGCTATGATTCTATCACTTGTCTGGACCAGTTGGAAAAAAAAGGGGAAGAAAGAAGGGGTATCTGGGTGATCGTTTTTTAAATGCATTTATAAAAAAACATGAACGACCTGAATGCAATTTCGAGGGCTAAAGCCTCCTCGGCCTCCTCTAGCCTATACACTAACCACTGTGCTAGGGAAGTGCTTATCAAAATAGAAGGTCTTATAGTTATTTATTATTAGTTTCAAACTTTCCTTCCTACTAAATTAAAAAAAAAATAGAGTATTCAACTTATACCACCACATTAGTCAAGTATAATTTCTTTCCCATGTTCTAGATAAGGAACAAAATAATTAATGACCAATAGTTAATTAGCTCATTGTTTTTTTTTAACGATTCATGTTTTGTTAGGTAAAAGAAATAAGTGTGCAAAATTTCAGCTTGATCCGAGATAGGGTGTCGGAGAAATAGCCTGTACAAACTTTTTCCAGACAGAAAGACAGTTGATATAAGCTTTGTACAAAAGATAGTTTCTGCAGTAGGAGGATAGCCCCCCCGCCCCCTTTTTTTTTTGTTTGTTTTACCCTCACATTGTTGGACTGTCGCTTTCATAAGTTTAATCATTTCGCTTTCAAAATTGGTCATTTATTTTTTGGGTAACTCCGGTGAAAATTTTAAAGTTAAAGTTCATTGTGTTTTCTCTATTCATCTTTTATATGTGAATTCACACAGACGTGAATCGTTATAGAAACATATATGGCAAGTAATTTTAATTGCTTTCTTAATTCTATTGCGGTGAAGTGAAGACGTCATCAGTAAACTATCATAGACACCAGTCAGACAAGTTACAGCCAAATCAGAGAAATGAAATGTTGAGACACGAGCGAGTGGTCAGGAAGATAATTAAACTATTCATAGACGCTATAGAAAAAAGCACCACTATAATTATGGTTTTAATTATAAATGAAATGCCTATTTATGGTAGCATCATCTTGAATTGATTTCCCTTCAGCCACATTGATAGTGTTCAGATCGTGTATGCTTTTGTTTGTTTGCTTTTGATTGAAAGCTTAAGTATTGGTTTTTTACGATCTACTTTCTGGTGATTGACTTTTGACTCCAGTTATTTCTTTGATACATCCCGTTGACGGATGCAGACTTTCTGCTTTTTTTTTTTCAACCAATCAAGCAACGCTGTTTTCTTGTCATGAATGGACGGACAGACAGACTTAAAATTTATTTTCTCACATCCTGCTCACGTTTGTACCAGACATTTCGTTTTTCATTAGACTTAAATCACTGTCAACATATACATTTGCAGCTTTTAATTTCAGATTTTTTTTTACTGACTCATGAATTTTACTTATGATATATATCAGTGCGTCTTTATCTCTCTCAGGTAATTCATTTTAAAATTGCGCTTGAACAGTTGCGTCACTAGCTTGGTTGTCACCCGGTGCGGTCAGCTCAGTGTGTCACCCATTAAGCCATAAAACATATACTTAATACTTATCAACATTAATTAATTGTTAAATAACTATAAAAGAAGTGTCGATTCTATATTAGAATTTCGTTATTTATTACAATTTATCTATAGTTCAATTTTGCAACAATGCGGCCTTAAGTAAAGTTTTTTTTTTCTTTTCTGGATTTCAAACTTGAAAACTTTTCAATAAAAATTAAAGTCGATCTTAAATATTTCTAAACTTTAATTTATTTAAAAATCATTTTTCATATGACGTTACATATACGCAGATGGTAAGAAATAGTTGAAGGCTTTTTTAAATGATTCATAGACATTCTTTAAGGTCTTATAGACATATAAATCATGACATTTCAATTTTTAGTTTCTTTATTTCGGGATCTTTAGACACCTCTGAGTCCATCCAGCTTTAATTGGTACCAGACATAAATAGGGGAAATGTAAAGGCGGTTGGTCATTGTGCTGGCTAAATGTTCGTTAACCATAGAAACAGATGACCTTAACATCATCTGCCCCATAGATCGCAAGGTCTGAAAGAGGAACTTACTTACTAAATATCTGTATAGATTGTTAGCCTAACATTTTCTTCTTGATTTTAATTTTTAGCGGAACCAAAAGGGGAAAAGACGCTATTACTTTTGTGTGGAATGTCTGTCAGTCCGTCCGTCCGTCCGTCGTCCCGTTTAGATCTCGAAAACTAGAAAAGATAGTGAAAATCCGACATCATAATATTTTAGACCATTCAAAGTTCTGATGCAACGGCTACTTTTTTCTTTTCTGAAAGCGAAAAATCTGATTTTTAAAATCTATTATGCAAGCAGTTCTTTCATAAAAATACATCACTTTCACAACTATTCACAATTAATAATAACAAAAACGAGAGGCTCTTTAATAGCCATAGTACATATATCATATATCTTAAACACATTTATGCTAATGGTTTTAGATTTTTGTAAAAAATATTTTTTTTTTACAAATGTATTTCTAAGTTAAATAAGTTCTGTCACACTAACTACTACATTTACACACAAAAAATGTTAACTTTTTTTAAAAAGAGCAAAAAATATATTTAGTATGCATATAAGTTGGACATAATTTGAAACGACAATTAATAAGTAGTTTTTCATATTATCGCTTGAACTGCAACATTATTCTGTAACCATAGAACACTGAACTAATGAAACATTAATTATTTTTTTTACGGATTTTTTTTTTCTTGAGGCTTTGAATAAGAGATTGACCCTTTACAAAACAATTAGATTAATAAGATATTCATTTGAGACATCAGTTAGGCCAGGTTCACATCTAACGTCACATTCACTTTCACCTATACTTTGGTCTGCTGGACAGCTGGCGCACTACACAAGATCTGTCATCTTCTTTCTCCATTCTTCTCTGTCATTTGTCTTTGATAGAATTTCATTCTGATGTTCTTTCGGAAAATACTGAATCCTACCTTTTTACCTGCCTGGGTGGACCACTTCGGGGGGCCGATTTTGAGTTTGTGTTTCGATACAAACTGTCTCTGTAACCTTGTTTTTCTATTGTATCACTAGTGTTTTTTTTAAAGAGAAACTAGTTCACTTTATTTGTATGCCTTTATTTTCCAGTCCAGATAAATATTCTTCATGCGTCTTTTAATATTTTAAATTTAGAACTTATTTCCTCTACCTAGTAAAATGAGTAACACATTTCTGTTTCATTTCAATAGAATTGTATGAAAATAGTTGAAACAAAAGCACAATTCAATCCAGTTAATAAGCCTCTTGAAAAATCATTCTTTCGACAACTGGCATACTTTTCCTTTTGGTCTGGATAATTTCTTTCTTAAATCGTGTGAAATAGGCGCACATGTCAAAGAGAACAATCCCCTAAAATATATTGACGTCTATATCATGTGACTGACTCATTGTAACATTTTCTTTATCTTGGCTAGAGCTTCTTTTACAGTCAAATTCTGAAATTGCACCACCATCTTTAGAAATCTCATTTGCCATCAAGTTACTTTCCAAAATGGCGGAATTTAGATTAATGTTCGTGACATTTTTGTAATATTTTATGCCTGAAGAATGTCGTCATATGATAAACAGTGATTGGCATCCTTGTAGTACGAAGCTTGTTAGTAGCTACTACTTCAATAGATACTATAAAATAGATTCAATAAAAATATTTTTAAAAATCAAAGCAGTGTTCATGCAGCTGGTATACAGCCGAAAGTAAGCTTTCACGTTTGTTATATAAAGTATGATGTAATGTTTTGGCCATTTTGATAGTATTTTATAAAAATATTAAAATATGTTTAGCCGAAATTTAAAAAAAAAATGTACTTAGATATATTTATTAATTGTGAATAACATGTAGGCGTCTATCAATATTTAGCCGCTGACACTTACTATTTTAAAATAGTTAATTATTGCAAATTGCATTTTCCGACTTGGGTGTCACCCCCCTAACGGGTGTCACCAGTTGCGGACCGCATCCCCCTAGTGACGCCACTGTGCATGACTATTTCTTTTCTCGGACCATTGTTTTCTTTTTTTTTTAATTAAAACTTGACACTTTTAGTTGTATAAAAATCTAACATAAGCTCAAAAAATGACACGCAATCAGACGGTTTCTTTGTCAAGTGGTATGCACTCTGGACTGTTATCGCGATAGTTCCTGGTACGAACCCAGCAGACCTTCGTGAGGTTTGGGCTTTTCAATGGGGACTGCACAATAGAGATATATTTTTAAAACCTTTTTTATTTTATTTTCTTTGAGCTGTATGAATAATTTGCATGTTTTTTTTTTCAGCACTGATCGACATCATTTTCAAACACAAAATAAAAAGGCATATTTCCAACTTTACAATCTCAATGGAAAAAAAACAAACAAACAAACAAAAAAGACTTTTCAACATAAAATCGTAAAGTGTGATTCTTTTTTTAGCGCCACTTTGTCATCTCATAGAGCACCCTGAAGTCTCAGGCGACCAATGAAAATGATGTATTGAGTGGATGAATCAGTGCAGCAGACGTAGCCAATAGTAGTGTGATCTTCGGTGTCATCAAATATTCATGCTGATAGAAACAGATGAGTAGAGTGTCATGAATAGGTTTATTTGACCAACCAGCCGAACACGACAAGATCAGGTTCTAATAGAGAGACTAGGGACGTACTGCGATATGCCCAGATAGCTGCCTTCAAATCTCCTGTGGAACTCTTCATCATTGCAAGTACTGAAAGTACAGGAGTTGATCTAAAGTAATCTGTAATGCGATTGGTTATGTGTGAGGGTGTGGGTGTATGTGTTTTGAGGGGGATGGGGGTTATAATTTTTTTTACAATAGACTATTTTCATTAGCTATAAGTAGAAGTCTTTTTTTTTATCACTAGCAAAGTTATAAGATTACAGTTTATTATGACTATAATGACTATTTTATGTGAGCTAATGAAGTTCGTACTAATTGCGTGCTTCACATTTAAAGTTTTTCTAATTACTAAGTGAAATTATATATTTATAATCCAGTGTGTCAATGACGTAGACACTAATTGCTTACGTCTTACAAAGTCGTCTGCTGCTTGTTAGGGACGTGAACTTTTGGTGTGGCAAGATGAAGAGCTGAATGAAAAAAAAAAACATTTACTGTCCCCAAAGTGAATTGGGACAAGAGGGCGATATCTAATTGCATTCAGCGATTGTTTGTAAATGTGGCAGTCGTCTTAGTGTCTTTATGTCCCACCTGTGGATCAAATGACCTGAACGAAAGTTCCAGTAGAAAAATAAGATTTATGTTGACAGCTAATATTAAAATTGAAAAAAATCATTACTTTGCTCTTTAATAGAAACTAGAAACCTGTATTGAATAACTCCCTCCCCGCCACCAGGGTTATCACTCTCCCCGACATGGGGGAAAATAAGCTGTAGGTTTAATATTAGTGACATTACATTGATATTAGTGACATTACATTGATATTAGTGACATTACATTGATATTAGTGACATTACATTGATATTAGTGACATTACGTTAATATTAGTGACATTATATCAGGGGCGGACTGGCTATATGGGCAATCGGGCAAATGCCCGGTGGGCCGGTACCAAATTGGCCGGTATAATCACGACCTGAGAAAATTCTTTTTTTTTTCAATGCAGACAACTTAAAAAAAAAAAAAATTGAAAACATCAAGAAACAAATTCCCAGGCACGTTTTTTTATTTGGCCAATTTATTTTCTTTGAAATTCATCAAGAATATAAAAAAACTTTACACTATAAACTGTACTTATTAAAATTAGCAAAACGTTAGACCGTACTTTTTGCTATATACAAGCGGCATGGACTTCATCACTGCTTTGATGTCTTCCAAGTTGTGTTTGGTCGGATCATTTTGCTGGTCGGCATGGACGTTCGATGCCATTTGTTTTGCCCCTTCCCTCCTCTCCTTCCCCCCCCCCCGGCTTTCAATGTATTCAATGACAATCTTATCGAAAAAAAGATGGGTGAAAGAGGAGATACTAGAAACCATTGATGGATTAATTTTAAAACAAAGTTGCGAAATTGCAAGCCACCCAACATATTCACAGATCAATATCGGTTTTTCTTTCTGCGTTTTGTAAATGGAAAAGTAAGCATTCTTTTTGTTTATTTTAATAACATAGATCTAAAAATACTACACTTACGGCTTACAAAAAAACTTTGTTGTATGTTTTTAAAAATAATCTTGATCTAAATCCAAAACTTCTTTCGTTGTTTTTGCTATTGTAATTAATGGCCAACTTATGCTTAGTATGAAGTCATTAATAATAATGAACTGGTTTTATATAGCGCTGTCACATGCAATATTTTATGAAAGGAGATTTATATATATTTTTTTAATGATCAGGGCCGGATTTAAGCCCGGTGACTCACAAGACAGGGGCCTCAACAAAAGAGAGATTTTTATCCGAATTTCGAAACTTTATTATTTTTCGCTTATTTAAAGTTAACACTTTAAATCTTACATCGGCTGGTAACGCTGTTGTGATAAAGAAGTGTCCGCTTGTACCATGCTCGTTGTATATGAATGCAGCTCCGGAATTACGACAGTGCGTCTTCCGAAAGCCTTACCCTCCACAATCTCAAATTTATTCAGTTTTTTAAAACTAAAATATGCATATTAAATAAAAAGAGTGGAAAGTTATATTTAATTCAGCATGTTTTTAGATTTAAGTATTTTTATTTATAAGTGAAATTTTATTGAAGCTTTTGAAAAAGTGTAGGGCATGGCCGGCCTAAGGCCACTGCAACCTATGCGACCGCAGTGGGCGCCGCACTTTCATAGGGCCCGCTCTAAGTCTAGATGTAAATTATTAAATTAAACCATTATAACTTATATTCCCGCGGCCTCCTGATTTTCCAGGAGCTCTGGGAATCTCCTGAAATTGCAAAATGTACGAAAAAGTCCTGGAAATCTCCTGAAAATATTAATATTAAAATCTTATCTTGTCTTATATAATACAGACGTTAGTTCAAAAAAGAAGATGCCTACGTCCTACGCGTCATGCATTTAGTCATGCATGTTAACCAATGACTTAAATTCTGCCAAGTCACTGTTTTTCCTGTCTGGCTCAAGCAGACCATTCCATGCTCTAATAGCATTAGGGAAGAAGGAGCATTTGTATGAATTTGTCCTAGCATAGGAACGAGAAATGTGCCTTTATCTTTGTGTCTTTCTGAGTATTATATTAGATTTTGTTTTTGTATTTAAAGATTATGATTCAGTGTTGTATGTATAATTTGCTACTTTACTTTTAAGTCTTCTCTCATAAAGGCTTTCTAAATTTATCTCCTGAAATACAGACAATATTGTCATTTTGAGGTGTCACTCAATATAGAAAACGCCGATCCTATGCGCGATTTAAAAAAAAGGCATTTTACAATACCCGTAACTGTGGCATCTGGTGAAAGAAGTCTTTCGCGCCTAAAACTATGCAAGAAACACCTGAAGTCAACAAATCACGAAGAAAAATGTGGTAATTCTTGCTATTGTATATAATCCATGTAGGAAACCACATTTTGATGATATGACTTTGCTACACGCAAGGCTCGTTAAAAGTAATGTTAATTTGATCATGATTCTGTACTTAGTAAAAAATGAATAATGTTTTAATATGTAAAGACGAATTTATTTTCTAATACAAAATCTTACAATTTTCACTATGTATCCTTATCCCTATCTAGAGTGGGCATGCTTTAATCCGGCCAGTAAATAATGGGAGATTCATATAAAAATAGACTTTTTTTTTGTGTGAATTTTCTAAGACGAAGCAAGTCTTCCACTAAAAGGAACGACCCTTTCCACAGTTTCCTCACAATACTTCTTGTTGACCAGACAACCTACTCTCTGCTTCTGACATGCTGACCCCACTGGTGGTTCTAACCTATCTCTTGTTCAATCTCTACCTAGCCGAAATCAACAGTCCACCATCTTGTCTCTACCCACTTGAACTCGTCTTGAACAGTGCCCTGGTGCACAACATAGGCTTCAATGTAGGAGCAGAGATATAACAACATAGGCTTCAATGTAGGAGCAGAGATATAACAACATAGGCTTCAATGTAGGAGCAGAGATAGAACAACATAGGCTTCAATGTAGGAGCAGAGATATAACAACATAGGCTTCAATGTAGAAGTAGAGATATAACAACATAGGCTTCAATGTAGGAGCAGAGATATAACAACATAGGCTTCAATGTAGGAGCAGAGATATAACAACATAGGCTTCAATGTAGGAGCAGAGATATAACAACATAGGCTTCAATGTAGGAGCAGAGATATAACAACATAGGCTTCAATGTAGGAGCAGAGATATAACAACATAGGCTTCAATGTAGGAGCAGAGATATAACAACATAGGCTTCAATGTAGGAGCAGAGATATAACAACATAGGCTTCAATGTAGGAGCAGAGATATAACAACATAGGCTTCAATGTAGGAGCAGAGATATAACAACATAGGCTTCAATGTAGAAGTAGAGATATAACAACATAGGCTTCAATGTAGAAGTAGAGATATAACAACATAGGCTTCAATGTAGGAGCAGAGATATAACAACATAGGCTTCAATGTAGGAGCAGAGATATAACAACATAGGCTTCAATGTAGAAGTAGAGATATAACAACATAGGCTTCAATGTAGAAGTAGAGATATAACAACATAGGCTTCAATGTAGGAGCAGAGATATAACAACATAGGCTTCAATGTAGGAGCAGAGATATAACAACATAGGCTTCAATGTAGGAGCAGAGATATAACAACATAGGCTTCAATGTAGGAGCAGAGATATAACAACATAGGCTTCAATGTAGGAGCAGAGATATAACAACATAGGCTTCAATGTAGGAGCAGAGATATAACAACATAGGCTTCAATGTAGGAGCAGAGATATAACAACATAGGCTTCAATGTAGGAGCAGAGATATAACAACATAGGCTTCAATGTAGGAGCAGAGATATAACAACATAGGCTTCAATGTAGGAGCAGAGATATAACAACATAGGCTTCAATGTAGGAGCAGAGATATAACAACATAGGCTTCAATGTAGGAGCAGAGATATAACAACATAGGCTTCAATGTAGGAGCAGAGATATAACAACATAGGCTTCAATGTAGGAGCAGAGATATAACAACATAGGCTTCAATGTAGAAGCAGAGATATAACAACATAGGCTTCAATGTAGGAGCAGAGATATAACAACATAGGCTTCAATGTAGGAGCAGAGATATAACAACATAACATAGGCTTCAATGTAGAAGCAGAGATATAACAACATAACATAGGCTTCAATGTAGAAGCAGAGATATAACAACATAGGCTTCAATGTAGGAGCAGAGATATAACAACATAACATAGGCTTCAATGTAGAAGCAGAGATATAACAACATAGGCTTCAATGTAGGAGCAGAGATATAACAACATAGGCTTCAATGTAGGAGCAGAGATATAACAACATAGGCTTCAATGTAGGAGCAGAGATATAACAACATAGGCTTCAATGTAGGAGCAGAGATATAACAACATAGGCTTCAATGTAGGAGCAGAGATATAACAACATAGGCTTCAATGTAGGAGCAGAGATATAACAACATAGGCTTCAATGTAGGAGCAGAGATATAACAACATAGGCTTCAATGTAGGAGCAGAGATATAACAACATAGGCTTCAATGTAGGAGCAGAGATATAACAACATAGGCTTCAATGTAGGAGCAGAGATATAACAACATAACATAGGCTTCAATGTAGAAGCAGAGATATAACAACATAACATAGGCTTCAATGTAGAAGTAGAGATATAACAACATAGGCTTCAATGTAGAAGCAGAGATATAACAACATAACATAGGCTTCAATGTAGAAGCAGAGATATAACAACATAACATAGGCTTCAATGTAGAAGTAGAGATATAACAACATAGGCTTCAATGTAGAAGCAGAGATATAACAACATAACATAGGCTTCAATGTAGAAGCAGAGATATAACAACACAACATAGGCTTCAATGTAGAAGTAGAGATATAACAACATAGGCTTCAATGTAGAAGCAGAGATATAACAACATAACATAGGCTTCAATGTAGAAGTAGTGATATAACAACATAGGCTTCAATGTAGAAGTAGAGATATAACAACATAGGCTTCAATGTAGGAGCAGAGATATAACAACATAGGCTTCAATGTAGGAGCAGAGATATAACAACATAGGCTTCAATGTAGGAGCAGAGATATAACAACATAGGCTTCAATGTAGAAGTAGAGATATAACAACATAGGCTTCAATGTAGAAGCAGAGATATAACAACATAGGCTTTAATGTAGAAGCAGAGATATAACAACATAGGCTTCAATGTAGGAGCAGAGATATAACAACATAGGCTTCAATGTAGGAGCAGAGATATAACAACATAGGCTTCAATGTAGGAGCAGAGATATAACAACATAGGCTTCAATGTAGGAGCAGAGATATAACAACATAGGCTTCAATGTAGGAGCAGAGATATAACAACATAGGCTTCAATGTAGGAGCAGAGATATAACAACATAGGCTTCAATGTAGGAGCAGAGATATAACAACATAGGCTTCAATGTAGGAGCAGAAATATAACAACATAGGCTTCAATGTAGGAGCAGAGATATAACAACATAGGCTTCAATGTAGGAGCAGAGATATAACAACATAGGCTTCAAAGTAGGAGCAGAGATATAACAACATAACATAGGCTTCAATGTAGAAGTAGAGATATAACAACATAACATAGGCTTCAATGTAGAAGCAGAGATATAACAACATAACATAGGCTTCAATGTAGAAGCAGAGATATAACAACATAACATAGGCTTCAATGTAGAAGTAGAGATATAACAACATAACATAGGCTTCAATGTAGAAGCAGAGATATAACAACATAACATAGGCTTCAATGTAGGAGCAGAGATATAACAACATAACATAGGCTTCAATGTAGGAGCAGAGATATAACAACATAACATAGGCTTCAATGTAGGAGCAGAGATATAACAACATAACATAGGCTTCAATGTAGGAGCAGAGATATAACAACATAGGCTTCAATGTAGAAGCAGAGATATAACAACATAGGCTTCAATGTAGAAGTAGAGATATAACAACATAGGCTTCAATGTAGAAGCAGAGATATAACAACATAACATAGGCTTCAATGTAGAAGTAGAGATATAACAACATAGGCTTCAATGTAGAAGCAGAGATATAACAACATAGGCTTCAATGTAGAAGCAGAGATATAACAACATAACATAGGCTTCAATGTAGAAGTAGAGATATAACAACATAGGCTTCAATGTAGAAGCAGAGATATAACAACATAGGCTTCAATGTAGAAGCAGAGATATAACAACATAGGCTTCAATGTAGGAGCAGAGATATAACAACATAGGCTTCAATGTAGGAGCAGAGATATAACAACATAGGCTTCAATGTAGGAGCAGAGATATAACAACATAGGCTTCAATGTAGGAGCAGAGATATAACAACATAGGCTTCAATGTAGGAGCAGAGATATAACAACATAGGCTTCAATGTAGGAGCAGAGATATAACAACATAGGCTTCAATGTAGGAGCAGAGATATAACAACATAGGCTTCAATGTAGGAGCAGAAATATAACAACATAGGCTTCAATGTAGGAGCAGAGATATAACAACATAGGCTTCAATGTAGGAGCAGAGATATAACAACATAGGCTTCAATGTAGGAGCAGAGATATAACAACATAACATAGGCTTCAATGTAGAAGTAGAGATATAACAACATAACATAGGCTTCAATGTAGAAGCAGAGATATAACAACATAACATAGGCTTCAATGTAGAAGCAGAGATATAACAACATAACATAGGCTTCAATGTAGAAGTAGAGATATAACAACATAACATAGGCTTCAATGTAGAAGCAGAGATATAACAACATAACATAGGCTTCAATTTAGGAGCAGAGATATAACAACATAACATAGGCTTCAATGTAGGAGCAGAGATATAACAACATAACATAGGCTTCAATGTAGGAGCAGAGATATAACAACCTAACATAGGCTTCAATGTAGGAGCAGAGATATAACAACATAGGCTTCAATGTAGAAGCAGAGATATAACAACATAGGCTTCAATGTAGAAGTAGAGATATAACAACATAGGCTTCAATGTAGAAGCAGAGATATAACAACATAACATAGGCTTCAATGTAGAAGTAGAGATATAACAACATAGGCTTCAATGTAGAAGCAGAGATATAACAACATAGGCTTCAATGTAGAAGCAGAGATATAACAACATAACATAGGCTTCAATGTAGAAGTAGAGATATAACAACATAGGCTTCAATGTAGGAGCAGAGATATAACAACATAGGCTTCAATGTAGAAGCAGAGATATAACAACATAGGCTTCAATGTAGGAGCAGAGATATAACAACATAGGCTTCAATGTAGAAGTAGAGATATAACAACATAGGCTTCATTGTAGAAGCAGAGATATAACAACATAACATAGGCTTCAATGTAGAAGTAGAGATATAACAACATAACATAGGCTTCAATGTAGAAGCAGAGATATAACAACATAGGCTTCAATGTAGAAGTAGAGATATAACAACATAACATAGGCTTCAATATAGAAGCAGAGATATAACAACATAGGCTTCAATGTAGAAGTAGAGATATAACAACATAACATAGGCTTCAATGTAGAAGCAGAGATATAACAACATAGGCTTCAATGTAGGAGCAGAGATATAACAACATAGGCTTCAATGTAGAAGCAGAGATATAACAACATAGGCTTCAATGTAGAAGTAGAGATATAACAACATAGGCTTCAATGTAGAAGCAGAGATATAACAACATAACATAGGCTTCAATGTAGAAGTAGAGATATAACAACATAGGCTTCAATGTAGAAGCAGAGATATAACAACATAGGCTTCAATGTAGAAGCAGAGATATAACAACATAACATAGGCTTCAATGTAGAAGTAGAGATATAACAACATAGGCTTCAATGTAGAAGCAGAGATATAACAACATAGGCTTCAATGTAGAAGCAGAGATATAACAACATAGGCTTCAATGTAGGAGCAGAGATATAACAACATAGGCTTCAATGTAGAAGTAGAGATATAACAACATAGGCTTCATTGTAGAAGCAGAGATATAACAACATAACATAGGCTTCAATGTAGAAGTAGAGATATAACAACATAACATAGGCTTCAATGTAGAAGCAGAGATATAACAACATAGGCTTCAATGTAGAAGTAGAGATATAACAACATAACATAGGCTTCAATATAGAAGCAGAGATATAACAACATAGGCTTCAATGTAGAAGTAGAGATATAACAACATAACATAGGCTTCAATGTAGAAGCAGAGATATAACAACATAGGCTTCAATGTAGAAGCAGAGATATAACAACATAGGCTTCAATGTAGGAGCTGTGACAAGTCAAAAAATCGCTGTCAGAGTCACTCAAATTTATCACAGCATTAATTATTATTTTTCATTATTTATTTAGTTTATTTTAATTATTTCCCCATCCTACCCCTAAATTATTCACCCGCCACACCTTTTCCCCTCCAGGCTAGACTTAGTTGACCACATTGGAGATAGCTAGGCCACGTCTTTCGACTTATCTTCCCTTGACCGGGAGCAAAGATAGACACGTTCTCTTTGATCGTACCGGCAGGATGTCTGACAGCCGCAGTGGACACCACCTTGTGTGGAATGCAAGTCACTCCCCCCCCCTTTTTTTCCTACGTCTCTCTTTGATCTAGGAGATTACTCGAGTCCAAGTGCCTCTCGACGTACCCATGCGCGACTCCCATCTCAAGTCTAATTCACCCACGTGTAAGATAAATCTTAGCCTAGGACATTTCCTGTGTCCGCCCACATTTTCCAGGCTTTTGTATATAAGGTAAATTAAATCGAGTCAGACTCTCTCTTTATCATTCGAGCTGAGCTATCGAATCTGGACTATATCATTTATTCTCACTCCTAGAGGAATACCTGTTGGTAAGCCGAACTTAATCACAAGTTCCATCTTAATTACTTTTGTGCCATTTCCACTGGATATTATCATGTGTATTCTATTATTTTATTTACATTAATTAGTGCATTGTGTATTTCTCACTGGCGTAAGTAGAAAACATAAACATGTCCTATGTATTTATTTATGGATTGCTTTAATCTATTAATGATACGTTGCTCAATTGATCGTTGATGCAACCATGTATATATTTGTACATCTTATTTTATTTCCTTTATCTCGGTTGACAGCCTTGATAATTTTACTAGCGCACTAATACTGCGTCTAGAAAAGAGTTATGAATTATCTCCCCTGTATTCATTTCACTCTAACGAGAGTTGCGCCGCTTGAACGGACACCCTCTCCATTCAAGCGCGCTCCATTGTTCTCGACCTACGGTCATATGTAAACAAACCGTCTTGGTCGCCGACCACCGCCCAATTCACCCCCCCCCCTTTTTCTTTCTCTATCCACCTGTGTTGTTTATTGAGATTATTATTTCCCCTTTTATGTACATTCCTATATTGCTACTATCTGCCATCTATTTTCCAAATCCCATTTGTCATCATCTCCCCATTGTGCGCTAAAGCAATTTTACCAATCTGACGAATGCACCTCAGGCGAGGGCATCGATAAGATGCATGAGAGACATGTCCTAACTTGTCTTTATTTATCCGCAGCCTCCCTCAGGTCTCTGCCTATTGCCTATTTACCTGCCTATTTATTTATTGGATCAACGATCTATTTACCTGCATCTGTGCTTAGTGCTATTCAGCGCTGCACTTGCCTACTGAGATCTACTCAACTCTACCACTTGGCGCTATCGGCATTGCCCGCCTATTCGACAGCCCACCTGTCAAGCTATTAGGTGCGACGTCCCTATAGATTCAGATCTGTGTGAGACGTCATAGCTACGCCAACCTCTGCAACTCACTGGACATATCCTGTCAACTACGCTGCCCACGGCAGATCAGCTCTGCTCGCAGTAACCTTGTGCCCACGGTAGCCGGCCACCCGCCCTACTGTGCCCACTACAGATATTAGATTTTGGGGATTGAGACTCCACAAGAACTATATCACCGGCGTCCCTCTATCCGCTAGAGCGCCACCTCCAGCTGCAGAACCTCAAGCCAGGACACAGCCAGCTGCGACATCAACAGGACAACCAGCTAAGTCAGAGGACAAAGTGACATACTCTCTTATTAGGTGCAAGAGTGATGATTAAATCTAGTATTATTTAGAGATAGATGAAAAACCCTCCCCCTTTTTATTCTTATATGTATATGTATGTAAATAAATATTCTTCATTTTAAACTTTTGTATCTATCTTTCATTGCTTGTCTCGTTGCGTGTCTGCTCCCGATTCATATGCTGATAGGTTGGTGTGTGATAGCTTTAAAAATAATCATCCCCTAGACATTAAACGCGCAAAACACACGTCACATTTCCCCACCTGTCACAGGAGCAGAGATATAACAACATAACATAGGCTTCAATGTAGAAGCAGAGATATAACAACATAGGCTTCAATGTAGAAGTAGAGATATAACAACATAACATAGACTTCAATGTAGAAGTAGAGATATAACAACATAGGCTTCAATGTAGAAGCAGAGATATAACAACATAGGCTTCAATATAGAAGTAGAGGTATAACAACATAAGCTTCAATATAGAAGTAGAGGTATAACAACATAGGCTTCAATGTAGAAGTAGAGATATAACAACAATGGCTTTAATGTAGAAGTAGAGATATAACAACATAGGCTTCAATGTAGAAGCAGAGATATAACAACATAGCATAGGCTTCAATGTAGAAGTAGAGGTATAACAACATAACATAGGCTTCAATGTAGAAGCAGAGATATAACAACATAACATAGGCTTCAATGTAGAAGTAGAGATATAACAACATAGGCTTCGATGTAGAAGTAGAGATATAACAACATAGGCTTCAATGTAGAAGTAGAGATATAACAACATAGGCTTCAATGTAGAAGTAGAGATATAACAACATAACATAGGCTTCAATGTAGAAGCAGAGATATAACAACATAACATATGCTTCAATGTAGAAGTAGAGATATAACAACATAACATAGGCTTCAATGTAGAAGTAGAGATATAACAACATAACATAGGCTTCAATGTAGAAGTAGAGATATAACAACATAACATAGGCTTCAATGTAGAAGTAGAGATATAACAACATAGGCTTCAATGTAGAAGTAGAGATATAACAACATAGGCTTCAATGTAGAAGTAGAGATATAACAACATAACATAGGCTTCAATGTAGAAGTAGAGATATAACAACATAACATAGGCTTCAATGTAGAAGTAGAGATATAACAACATTCCGGTATTCATTTCAACCTCATTAAGGCTTCTATTGTATTTTCCGACTGCATACATGAATAAATAAAATACAGTACGTAATCCTACGCAAGCATACATCCAGTTTTCGATGCGTTATCAAACTTTATAGTACTTATACACATATAAATTACACATATAATATGACATGCTATTTGCGGGCCGGGTTATATGGTAATGCCCGGGCCGATTTTGATTTTGGTTATGTTAATATAGGCCTATATGATAGTATGCTTTTTCACGTTACAAAAGATCCAATTTAAAGTGTCATTTAGTAATTCCAAATAGTTAAAAAAAAATGAAACAAATGTTTCATGCAGCTAACCATGCTGGCTATCTACTAGTAGACATACAGTATGTTACATAAACCAGTTTTTGTCTCAATATGAATGATTTTGTGGATATGGCTTGTAATTGGGGGGCGGGATTGAACACCCAGTCCACCCCTGCATTACATTAATATTACTAACATTACATTGATATTATCGACATTACACTGTTATTAGTGACATTACATTGATGTTAGTGACATTACATTGATGTTAGTGACATTACTTTGATGTTAGTGACATTACACTGTTATTAGTGACATTACACTGTTATTAGTGACATTACATTGATGTTAGTGACATTACATTGATGTTAGTGACATTACATTGATGTTAGTGACATTACATGATGTTAGTGACATTACATTGATGTTAGTAACATTATATTGATTTTAGTGACATTACATTGCGCTAAGTAACTTTGATAACTATGTGCTTTATTGAAAGAAGAGACACAAAATATTTAGTGTAATGGTTAAGACAGAATAAGTGGTTTGTATGTCCGAGTATTTTCATAGACTTAATGACACAATGTCCAAAGTATACCAGAGATACTTGTCTATGGTACAAAAAAAATAACATAATTTTTTTTTATATGACAAAAAACTGTTTAATTCCTCAAGTTGAAATCATAAAAAGACTAAAGGCCCACTGTAAGCACACAATGTCACCTATCTGATACATTCACAATTGTATTGAACTAGAGGCTTGAATGTATTTAAAACTAATGGGCTTCGTTTCAGTTTTCCAATGTTCCCTCTTGCCTTGTCATGTGTTACTCCAGGAGGTCATCCTCTTTTCTTTTTTGTAAATCGCAAACGAGCAGTAATATAAAAAACAAACAACTAAGTGTTTATAAACACAAAGTGGGCGAGGTGTTAAAGTCAGCTTTCTAAATGAACCACTGCGTGTAGGTGGTGATCTGAACACAAGGTTCAGCTGTATATCCAACCTAACCAGATTGGTGGAAGCTAGAATAAAGTTTATTCATTCGGTTTTCCTACTCACGGGATCGCCTCATTCAATTTGCATTCAATATCATATGTACAAGTCATTACGTTGCTAGGAAAAATAAGATTAAGCCAATGTGGATGGCTGCTTGGTCGTGGGGTATGCGTGTTGGACTATCGTTCCGACTTCTATACGTCACTAGTTCATACTCTGCCCGCTGCCAACCACTCGTTGTCCTGCGGGAGATTTGAACTAGGAAATAAATTATCTTTAACTGTGAAGGAACAACCGAAACCTATCAAACTTTTTACAAACATTTGACAACGTGGGCATGGAAAGAAGACAAGCACAAGGGAGGGTTGGGTAGATGGCAGATTGTCATTTAGAAAGATAATAACAAGATATTCACAAGAGTGTGAATACAAGAGTGTGAGGAGAAGAAACATTAGTCAACTCTTCAAGGTCAACATTCACTGAGTCATTCACTGAGTCATTCATCGAGTCTTTCACTGAGTCATTCACTGAGTCTTTCACTGAGTCATTCACTGAGTCTTTCACTGAGTCATTCGTCGAGTCTTTCACTGAGTCATTCACTGTCATTCATCGAGTCTTTCACTGAGTCATTCACTGAGTCTTTCACTGAGTCATTCATCGAGTCTTTCACTGAGTCATTCACTGAGTCTTTCATTGAGTCATTCACTGAGTCATTCATCGAGTCTTTCACTGAGTCATTCGTCGAGTCTTTCACTGAGTCATTCACTGAGTCATGCAATGAGACTTTAAAAGGGTGTTATGGATCGTATGTGCGTGTTTCTGGTGAAACCATGATAAAAGGTGGTTGTGTAAGCTGAATACATTCTGACCAGGTCTGTCGTGGTTTATTAATAAATACTGGAATGAAAATTGAAAGATGATACCAAGCGAGAGACGTATGAGAGAAAGTCTTGTCTTTCTAATGAGTTATATCTTGTTTGAAGTGTCGTGACAAAACGTATTTCAACTTACTCTGTCTGGTACACAAGTTTAAAGTATCGTGACAAAACTTATTTCAACTTACTCTATCTGTCTGGTACACACTTTTACACGTTTTGACTCCCAAATTCTTATTATCGGGTAAAGTTTCACAATTATTCATTTTCCCAAACAACACATGACTCAATCAAAACATTGACCAATTATTTTATAAATAAGGTTGGGTTTGATATTTTGGGTTAGTGACAGTTCATTTTGTTTCATCTAGAGACCTCTAAGAGAATATAAGCCTTGTGGAGAGGACTAGGTTGTTGCCTAAAAAAATTTGAAACTAACAGTAGATAATAATAAAACCTTTTATTTTTATAAGCGCCTTTCTAGCTCAGTGGCTAGCATGTCGGTCTTTCATCAAGGAGGCATAAGCTATCGAGTTCGAATTCAAGTCAAGCACTCTACCAGATACCACCTCATCTCCCCCCACCACCACCTGATTTGATTATACCATAGCGCACTGCGCATGCTAAAACATGAAAACTGGGCTAAACAAAAAATGATTGGTAAAAATATTTTCAATCGCACAAATGTATAATTGTAATTATAGATCTATTACAAATTCATCACCTCTTTGAGTAAAAATAATTGATACAATTAAACTTTTTTTTACAATTATTTTTTGTTCTTTTTTTCTAACGTGTTTCTACATAGATCTATTTTGAAGTTGAAACGTGTATATTTATAAATAAAAGTTCTATTCAAGTTTATTTCAAAAGCGTCTGTTCAGGTTTATTCTATACTAGAAATATAATATATCTATAACGATTTAGCTTCACTAGCGTTCTGGAGCTACAAACCAACAATCGAATATTAACAGAGGGACATCTAATGTCTTCATTGTACTGTTTTAATTTTTTCGTATTCTTGAATTCAAAAGTATAATCAATTTGTCTTTGAAGTTAAACACAGCATTATTTCTTATTGGAAGCCTCTTGTAAAAGTATGCTTTTGGGAATGTATAATCTAGTGATGATATGGTCCTCTGATCCAATTGACATGCGATAGTAAGGTGCAGTAATGGAATAGTCTAGTGGTGGTTTGATCTTGTAAAAGTGAGATGTTGTGATGGTCGGATCTTTTGATACTATAATCTTTCGATGGTAAGTCTTGTGACAAATATATACTACAACATACATTCACAGGTTGTTAGTAAGTAATGAATAATGTGTGACGACTTATATTTTCGTTTCATACTAAAGAATAAACACACACAACCATCGTTGCGTTATAAGTATCTTTCAAACGAGACGCTACAGTTAAGACATTTAGGCAAGATAAGCTATGGCCTTGGGCCCCCAAGAAATATTTAGCACTGACAATTGATAACAAGTTCACATGGAAAGACCACCTTGGAACTCTGAAAAAGAAAACAGCCCAGCGACTATTTTTTTCTATATAAACTCAATAGCTTTAAACTAAATAAGATCCTAGATAATTTTTACGGCACGACTATACAAAAAGTGCTCACATACGGAATAACTTGTTGGCAAGGAAACGCTTCATCTAAACAGTTGCGAAGCCTAGAAAACATTATAAAAAGGGCATCAAAAATCACACGCACAACATTATCATATTTAAAGGAACTTTTTGAACAGAAATGTCTAAGAAAAATCGCAAAAATCCTGGAAGACAACAGCCACCCGCTCCATCATAACTACGTTAAGTCGTCGCGAAGTGGGCGACTGCTGTCAATCAAGACAAGAACAGAGTGGTACAAAAACTCGTTCGTACCTCACTCGGTCAGACTTTATCAACGTCACCCTTCGATCAGGAAACATGAAAAGTACCAAGATGCCTGTGTAGTCGCTGGTTGAACTCTTTTTTGTTGTGTCTGTTCTTTTTATTTGTGTTTCTGTTGTGTTGTCTATATATATATGAGAAAAGAGTCCTTGTAATCACAACAAATTTCTATAAGGATCAATAAAGCAGTCTTAGCCTTAGTCCAGTCCTAGTCTTTGTCCAGTCTTAGTCTTTGTCCAGTCTTAGTCTTAGTCCAGTCTAAGTCTTAGTCAAGTCCAAGTCTTAGTCTTAGTCCAGTCTTAGTCTTAGTCCAGTCTTAGTCTTAGTCCAGTCTTAGTCCAGTCTTAGTCCAGTCTTAGTCTTAGTCTTAGTCCAGTCTTAGTCCAGTCTTAGTCTTAGTCTTAGTCCAGTCTTAGTAAAGTCTTAGTCCAGTCTTAGTCTTAGTCCAGTCTTAGTCCAGTTTAGTCTTAGTTATAATCCAGTCTTAGTCCAGTCTTATTCTTAGTCTTAGTCCAGTCTTAGTCCAGTCTTAGTCTTAGTCTTAGTCCAGTCTTAGTCCAGTCTTAGTCCAGTCTTAGTCTTAGTCTTAGTCCAGTCTTAGTCCAGACTTAGTCTTAATCTTAGTCCAGTCTTAGTCCAGTCTTAGTTTTAGTCCAGTCTAAGTCTTAGTCTTAGTCTTAGTCCAGTCTTAGTCCAGTCTAAGTCTTAGTCCAGTCTTAGTCTTAGTCCAGTCTTAGTCTTAGTCCAGTCTTAGTCTTAGTCCAGTCTTAGTCTTAGTCCAGTCTTAGTCAAGTCTTAGTCTTAGTCCAGTCTTAGTCTTAGTCCAGTCTTAGTCTTAGTCCAGTCTTAGTCCAGTTTTAGTCTTAGTCTTAGTCCAGTCTTAGTCCAGTTTTAGTCTTAGTCCAGTCTTAGTCCAGTCTTAGTCCAGTTTTAGTCCAGTCATAGTCCAGTCTTAGTCTTAGTCCAGTCTTAGTCCAGTCTTAGTCTTAGTCCAGTCTTAGTCCAGTCTTAGTCTTGGTCCAGTCTTAGTCTTAGTCCAGTCTTAGTCCAGTCTTAGTCCAGTCTTAGTCTTAGTCCAGTCTTAGTCCAGTCTTAGTCCAGTCTTAGTCTTGGTCCAGTCTTAGTCCAGTCTTAAGCTTGGTCCAGTCTTAGTCCAGTCTTAGTCTTAGTCCAGTCTTAGTCCAGTCTTAGTCCAGTCTTAGTCTTAGTCCAGTCTTAGTCCAGTCTTAGTCCAGTCTTAGTCCAGTCTTAGTCTTAGTCTTAGTCCATTCTTAGTCCAGTCTTAGTCTTAGTCCAGTCTTAGTCCAGTCTTAGTCCAGTCTTAGTCTTAGTCCAGTCTTAGTCCAGTCTTAGTCCAGTCTTAGTCCAGTCTTAGTCTTAGTCTTAGTCCATTCTTAGTCCAGTCTTAGTCTTAGTCCAGTCTTAGTCCAGTCTTAGTCCAGTCTTAGTCTTAGTCCAGTCTTAGTCCAGTCTTAGTCTTAGTCCAGTCTTAGTCCAGTCTTAGTCCAGTCTTAGTTTTAGTTTTAGTCCAGTCTTAGTCCAGTCTTAGTCTTAGTCCAGTCTTAGTCCAGTCTTAGTCCAGTCTTAGTCCAGTCTTAGTCCAGTCTTAGTCTTAGTCCAGTCTTAGTCCAGTCTTAGTCCAGTCTTAGTCTTAGTCTTAGTCCAGTCTTAGTCCAGTCTTAGTCCAGTCTTAGTCTTAGTCTTAGTCCAGTCTTAGTTTTAGTTTTAGTCCAGTCTTAGTCCAGTCTTAGTCTTAGTCCAGTCTTAGTCCAGTCTTAGTCCAGTCTTAGTCTTAGTCTTAGTCCAGTCTTAGTCTTAGTCTTAGTCCAGTCTTAGTCCAGTCTTAGTCCAGTCTTAGTCTTAGTCTTAGTCCAGTCTTAGTCCAGTCTTAGTCTTAGTCTTAGTCCAGTCTTAGTCTTAGTCTAGTCTTAGTCTTAGTCTTAGTCCAGTCTTAGTCCAGTCTTAGTCTTAGTCCAGTCTTAGTCTTAGTCCAGTCTTAGTCCAGTCTTAGTCTTTGTCCAGTCTTAGTCCTAGTCCAGTCTTAATCTTAGTCTTAGTCCAGTCTTAGTCCAGTCTTAGTCTTAGTCCAGTCTTAGTCCAGTCCTAGTCTTAGTCCAGTCTTAGTCTTAGTCCAGTCTTAGTCTTAGTCCAGTCTTAGTCTTAGTCCAGTCTTAGTCCAGTCTTAGTCTTAGTCCAGTCTTAGTCTTAGTCCAGTCTTAGTCCAGTCTTAGTCCAGTCTTAGTCCAGTCTTAGTCCAGTCTTAGTCCAGTCTTAGTCCAGTCTTAGTCTTAGTCCAGTCTTAGTCTTGGTCCAGTCTTAGTCCAGTCTTAGTCTTAGTCCAGTCTTAGTCCAGTCTTAGTCCAGTCTTTGTCCAGTCTTAGTCTTAGTCCAGTCTTAGTCTTAGTCTTAGTCTTAGTCCAGTCTTAGTCCAGTCTTGGTCCAGTCTTAGTCCAGTCTTAATCTTAGTCCAGTCTTAGTCTTAGTCCAGTCTTAGTCTTAGTCCAGTCTTAGTCTTAGTCTTAGTCTTAGTCCAGTCTTAGTCTTAGTCCAGTCTTAGTCCAGTCTTAGTCTTGGTCCAGTCTTAGTCCAGTCTTAGTCTTAGTCCAGTCTTAGTCTTAGTCTTAGTCTTAGTCCAGTCTTAGTTCTGTCTTGGTCCACTCTTAGTCCAGTCTTAGTCTTAGTCCAGTCTTAATCTTAGTCCAGTCTTAGTCTTAGTCCAGTCTTAGTCCAGTCTTGGTCCAGTCTTAGTCCAGTCTTAATCTTAGTCCAGTCTTAATCTTAGTCCAGTCTTAATCTTAGTCCAGTCTTAGTCTTCCTACCTGTACCCGAACAGTGTAGTAGAATAAGATACATCATTATGCCCTTTCTTTACAAAGTTGTACTTTCATGCATTTTCTTAATCCAGCTCATTATATCGTTCATAATAGTTCAGTTGATGTAGGCCCCTATGTTCTTCTAGGGATGATGATGTGGAAGCATAGGAGGCGCCTTAGAATTCCATTGTAGATTTGCTCCAGAGACTTCCTTTTACATTCTCTTTATGATTGTTTAGGAACATTGCACATGAATGGTTTCTATTTTAAATTTTTTAAAAATTGAAAGAAGAACCTAATTTAAATATTTTATATTATGCAATTTTTTTATATTAATTAATTAATTATCTGTTTAACTAAATATAAAAATAAGCTGGATTAAAATAAAACATGATGATCATGGTCATTATTGCTATTATTATTCGGTATTGTTCTGGAGCTCAATAAATTAATAGCCAATGCGTTATTTTGAAAAGTTGGTGGTCAAAGGGAGCTAACCCTGAAATTATAACAAAGCAAAATTGAAGACAAATGAGAGTTATCTATCTCACTTTATTCCATATGACAGATCTATACAGTGGTAAAAGAAGGCGGGTCCGGTGGAAACGTCTAGTAGTGGAGCCTAGATAGGCTAAGGACGACAGCGTACAATGCCTCTTATGGAATACCTTGAGTGTGCTCTTTTTATTTCTTTTATCTCACTTTGCATGTGGATGGAACAAATGCTCGGGGACCCAGTTCAAAAATCCGCAACGTTGTTCCACACGGATGGCCGTCATAGCATGAGCAGCTTACTTAGCGGTCCCCTCACAGATATTCTCACGGTTACAGTATAGGAATTTGAGGAAATTACTCCTTAGTCAACTCAGCGAGCGGGTCTGTTCCGCTGTCTGTGCGCTATGTTAATGCCCCAACTGGTCCAGATAACTTTATGCATCAGGCAATCAATCCAACTCCTGCGACTCAATACTGAGTCCGACAAAGTGTCATCACTGACAGAAGAAAGGACAAAGCCGAGTAACCGACGCCTAACCGACGCCTAACCAGTAAGATCCTTAGATCTGGCTGGTTAGCCACTTATTAGAAGGAAGACTCGGAATTCAAACCTCTGCTGTCTTGCAACAAAACCTGGAAAAGGTCGGAAGTCAAATAAAATAGAGTTCTCCTAAGCCAGAGTTTCTAAAACTTTTTTGACTTGGGGACCACTTTATATAGTGAAAACTTGCCCAAAGGCAACTAAGTGAAAAAGTTACATAAAGGAAAGATAATAGCATGTGGTTGAATTAGTGTTTATTGAAGCTACATCTTTTGTTTAAAATTAATGACTTGTATAAACATGATACATGATTAGATTTCTATGAGTGTTGTTATGTTTGCTCAATGTTTGTAAATAGCAACCCTAAAAATCTACACGAGCACACATATCTAGTCGTTTTTTTTTTTTTGTTATTTTTTTATTGTTAAGGTTCATTACAGCAACGAATCCACCATCTACCAAATTGAAAATTGAAAGCAGTCAACTTCTGTACAGTGGCCCATAATGCAGTATATAAACTTGACATCTGTTTTGTGCACTATGTCAGAGTTGGTACCGAAGTAAACAATAGCAAGTTTCTGAAAGTGCTCTGTAAGTTTTTGATTTAATAACAGCATTGTTTAAAGTACTTGTAATATAGATATCTATAACTGAATTTTCATTTCATTGGACCAATAAAAATTATCTTATCTATCTTATCTTATAATATTGTCTGGAAATATCATTCTATCAAGACTGTCCCATTCTTTGGACCTGGCCATTCTGTCCTAAGTTTTTCAATTGTCCTGGATAAACGAGATGAAGGCCTGGGCATTGTTTAGTGCCCGAACTATGTCGTCCACATAGTAGTTATCCCCCCCCCACCTCTTCACGGAGTCTAAAGAAAGGCAAATCTCCGATACTAGTTCTACCTAGTAAAACAAGCAAAATTAAACCCAAAAATGTAAAAAAAAAAATCTACAAGCTAATAAATCTCTGGAAATAACTACATATTTATTTCTATATCTCTGAATATTGTACGATTTATTTTCCCTTTTCTATACCAAACAAAAAAAATTAATTACCTTTAAATAATAAATCGGTTTCAACTTTTTGACTGGTTCATGTTTTGTTAGGGAAAGGAAAATGTTTTGAAAGTTTCAGGAGAATGTGGAGAGTGGGAGAATAATAATGTGTACAACATTTGTGACAGACAGACAGACAAAGTGAGTGGAAATAAGCTTTGTTAAAACAACAACAAACTTTTGTGCATTAAAATATCCTTACAAATGTGTAGAATTGAAAGATTGAATCATGCAATAGATAAAACAATTGAAGCTGTTCTTTTTGTATGACATTTTAACTTTTATTCCAAATACATGAGCAATCAAATAAATGTCACATTTAATATCAATATTTATATGCTTCTAAACAAAATTCTTCCTTCATATGGTGTTGACATCGAAAGAAAAATATTGATTCAAATTATATTTTCACAAAGTCTGAAAACTAAGTAAAATAAATGTACAGCATGGTAATAGACAAAACAAAATCTAATAAATAAAATTATTTGTCACCATAGAAACATGCTCTATATATTGATTATCCTATGGTCAATGGCACTGCAACAGAACTCCCTGTACAAACAACCAAAATGTCGTTTAATTAGAAATTAACACAATAATAATCAAGTAATAACATAGCGACGGACATTTAAAAAGCAAACAATTGAAATAAAATTCAACTATTGCTTCTAATTGTTTTTCCTTCAAAGTCTAGAGAGTCCACACCGTGTTTGAAAAGGGAGGTACAGAAAACAACAACAACAACATACATAATAAAATAGGAAAAATAGCAATTGATTTCTTTATTAAATAAGTCATTTTTTCCTTCATATTTACAATACATTGTATATTGAAAGGCCAACGATGAAATATAAAGCAAATGAATCTTTTGAGCTTATATAAGGAATCCAGTGCAGTCATTAGATTCTGGTTCTTGTATGAACATAGTGAAATTTGAACAAAAAAGATTAGAATTCATAAATGAACATATACAAATAGTTTATACACACAGGATTCTTTTTTTTTTATATAGAGAAATATTAAAGAGCAGATCAAGCTTAAATCGATCTATAAGGTGGCCTAAATGTGTTTTAAAATGTGTTTACATCATTTGTTATTGGTGAGGTCACATGTGGTAGACCCTTAACACTCCTGCTATTAGACACAGAATAGTCTAGCAAGCATTTTAAGTCTAGACTGAGCTTACAGACTTACAAAGTGTTTCAGATTTGATGTTTTGTCTTGTATCTGTAACTTTGTTTGTACACTCACAGAGTTACTATTCCATGTAATTTAGCAACAAATTGTGTTATGTGTAACAGTGTTTTCATGGCTAGCTCTCTTGTGTCTGAGGTAGTAAATAGGTCTTGCTCGTACATGACTTTTAAAAAGATTATCTCAAATTCTGAATGCAAAATACAATACATTAGTTGGCCTTATTGATTATTAAACAATTAAAATCAACCAGGAAATATTGGCGTCAGGAAAGAACTTAACATTTTAATGAATATGGGGGAAAAAAAGTAAAAGTGTAAAAAAAAACTTCATTAGTTTAAGAACTTACTCATCAAAAATATCACCGGGTTATATCTTATTCTAACGTGACTATGATTCGTCATTACATTCTATTCTATCTCTGGAAAATGATACTGCTTTTTTTTTTGTAGCTTTAAAACAAGAGTTCGGATAACACACACACAAACACAGGCCATTTTTTTAAAGTTCACGGTAACAAATATTCTTGTCAAGTTCCAGGTCACATGTAGGTCAACTTGACGAAGTCACATTTTCCCATAAATAAATACAAGACTATGTCAAGGAAGGAATCCATTCATTCCTATACAAGCTGGCAAACACAACATTTTATTGCCATAAGTCTATGAAAGAAATGTTAAGTGGAGGACATTGTTTATTGTCACTTAGAGTATTCGTGTACACTCTATAGAAGTAACAATGTATCCAACACGAACACTAAATGAAATAAACACTATATATACATGAGGCTACATAATGACTAATAAAGAACAACAAAATCTGTACTGTATGAATTTATTATTGAATCTAGTCTAGTGGACTATTATATGGTCAATAGTAAGCGTACAGGACTAGCTTTCCTAGGATCTAATAGCTTTAAATATAACACATACCAATGCTCCTTGTACTCTCCGCCTAAAAATATTCATCACAGTCATTATTGTTTTAAATAATGAAGTCAATGTGTAATCCTTTAAAACAGACATGTATAGCATACAAAACGAACTTATTGGCTGTAGAATGCCACAATAAGCCATGATTTACACCTATATCTTGATCCTCCTGTACAGATACATTTCCAAGAAATACAAGGACAAAATTTGATCACAGACTCATTTTATATAGTGTAATGTAAGAGGGATAACTCTTTTTTTTAAATTTGAAAGTAAAAGGGAAATAACTAGAAAAATATACTTTTGTGACAAAAAGCTACAGCTTAGTCCGGTGAATAAAAAAAAAAAGTGTAATAAAACGAGAACTACGAACTTTGCTTGCTTATACAAGACAGAGGGTAGAAGGTGTAACACTACAACTACAGAATGCCTGTGTATCGCCATCTAATCCAAAGCTGAATCAATAGAGGACCTGAAGACATTGTGAATCAACAAGTGCATTAAAGCAATGCCGAATTTTCATCTGTCGTATAATTCCATACTGTCGTGAACATTCTTACCCTCTTCCAGCTTAACTGTGAATTCCCCTTATAATAGCAAACACATCAAACAGAGCTAGACCACTAGTGGATTTAATCGTATCTCTTTTATATTCTAATTTTTAATATGCAAAATTTTTAAAGATGTTTTTTTTTTAATTTCTGAAATGTAGAGTCCCATTTAAAGGTGAAACCGGGCGCAGTGTATCGAGGCGGTAAATATAACCATACGTTAAAGGACCTCAAAGATACCGCGTGTTAAGGCGCTTGGATCTAAGGAGAGGCAGAATTCGAATACAGTATGTCAACTCAAGACGAGATTATATGCAACAATTAAAGCGGCTAGCCTAAGGGAACAATAGAAAGTTTGTTACTTTGATATCGGAGCTAGTTACAGATGTTTTAATAAAGCCTGCTTCCAGGCGTCCCACCAATACTCTGCTTCTTCTGTACAACGTAGTGAAAAGGGCTACCCTCTTCACTCAATTTTTTTTTTACTAGAACAATGTTTATTAATGTACGCCCTTTAAAACCTAACCATCTGGCCCTTTCTCATCACCACCAAGTTCAAAGTGCTTGCATCGCTTAATCGGTAACTGTTTTCTGTATTTGCATTCTGTGCACTCCATACGCAAAACTATCTTTCTGGTGGTCTTGGCCTTCTTCCTAAAAACTGGTTTGGACTGACCACCAGAACCACTCTGTTTTCTGTCGTAACGCCTTTTACCTTGGGCATACAAGGAAGCATTGCCAGCCTTATACTGAGTCACTTTGTGAACGGTAGGTTTTTTGCATTTTGTATTTCGCAGTATTTTTTATAAACTAAAGGCTTCTGTCCATGTAGTATATAACGGTTTAAATTGCGTAATAGAAAGAGTTTTTGTTCTCGATCATTTTAAATTACTTTAGTCCGTTGTCATCTAAATATATTTCCAAATTGTTTCTTGATGTTCCGTTAGAAAATCTCATGTGCTTGAAAGGTAAATAAATTAGGGTTAGGGTCAAAGGTTAGGGTCAAATTGATTTAGGGAAGCGTGGTGACTAAGCGGTAAAGCGCTTGGCTTCCGTCCCAGGGGTCCCGGGTTCGAATCCTGGTGAATACTGGGACTTGTAATTTGGGAATCTTTAGGGTGCATCTCAGTCCACTGACATTAGTTGGAGAAAAGCAAAGGCGGTTTGTCGTTGTGCTGGCAACTTGACACCTTCGCTAACCATGGGTTACAGAAATAAAATAACTTTTACATTATCTGCCCTATAGATCGCAAGGTCTAATAGAACTTTACAATTGATTTAATCTAAAGCTATTTAGATCTTAATTCAGATTTCTGACGTGCTGTTCATTTCTTTAAACAAGTAAAATACAAAAAGGCCTTTTTTTGAAAATACAATTAATCTTTTATAAAGCTGATGACTCTTTTAAAAGCGATTACTTTTGCTCTTAATAAAGTAATGAGTGGTAGAATTAAAAAACAACATTTGTATTACTGTGTATGAATACATTGTTTAAGTATTGGAAACGTATATCAGCCCAGCGAATGACGTCATAAGACGGTGCGCAAAATGTTCATAAACGTCTATCTATTTAGTGAATGCAGGCCGGAATACCCGCTGACGTACTTGTGTTCAAAATAATAGACGCAAGCCAAATTTAAACTTTGAGATTATTTTTTTAAAATTATAACGGTCAAACAAGAGTTTTCCCTGTGTGGCCAATTAGCTAGTAATTCTTTTCCCAAAGATACATAATGATAAACATATACATAAACTGTCATATCTAGGCAAATCACTAGAGCCGTTTTCGAGATCCGTTTCCACTAAGGTATTTTTTTTTTGAACCCATGAAGAATTAGCAAGATGATAAGAGGAATTATAAAAAAAAATTATATATATAATAAAAAAAAAACATTAAAAAATTATGCAAAAATGTGAAATTACATTTTTTATAGCTCTGTCAACTCACGAAGGCACGTTTGCTTAAAATAGTTTAACTTCACTATTCAATGTGTGATGTATTGAGGCACTGCAACTGTCTCCTAGTACTGCCTCATAGTAGGCCTACTACCTTATACTGTCTCCTAGTAAAGTCTCATCCAAGTCCTATCGATTCCCAGGTGGCCTGACCTATTTACAACGTCTCTCTGTGGTTAAATGAAGAAACGTAGTGACTCGTGCTCCTTGTTTACATTTACAGCAGTGATGGCCAATCTACGACCTGCGGACTATACTCGGCACTTAACGAGAGACGATCCAGACCCTCGAAGCTTCAGCAACGAATGTGTAATGAAGCCTTAAAGGCTTGGTTGTAATGCAGCCTCAGAGGCTCGAATCTAATGAAGCCTCAAAGTTTCGATTGTAATTAAATCTTCAGAGGCTCAGTTGTAATGAAGCCTCAGAGGCTCTATGCGCATATTTTTTTTTATGTGAGACGTCCATTGATACGTGCGTAAAGAAATTTCAATGACGCCCAGCTGAAGAAAAATGTTGAGCATCACTGACCTATAAATAAGATTTGGCACCATGTAGAGTAACAATTACTTTGATACGTTCCTGGGCATTGAAATCTTTTACACACAGATAAGACATAGACTGCTTTATTGATCCTTATGGAAATTTGTTGTGATTACAAGGACTCTTTTCTCATATAAAGACAACACAAGATGTAACTATAAGGCTTATTTTTAGATTCAACCTTAATTAAATCTAAAACACACACACATACACACACACACACACACAATGCAACTAGGTACGCAGTTAAATGCTCAAATTTAAGATTGAAATAGCGCTGGGAAAAAGCGGTCATTTTATTTTATATTATTGTGATAATGAAACTCCTGTAATACATAGTATTATTAGTAAGTTATTAGAAAGTATGGACAATCTGTGACTGTGTGTGTGTGTGTTAATTAACTATAGACCATACTACTCGTGGCTTGAGTATAATGGTCATTTTAAAGCGAAGATCAGACTTCACAACCATCTTTGAGAATTAGTAAGAGTACAAGTTTCAAACCAAAAGATGTCGTGATTGTAATTGATCAGATACATTGCTTGTTAGGTTTCAGAATAGTTCAAGTAACATTCCCATACATTGTAGCCAGATTGTAGCATTAATTTGTTTAATGCTGCCTTCCGTAGAAAATGTCTGCTCATCCCTGACCTATGTAACAATGTGAATACTAAGATCAAAGTTTACATTGTGACTATGGGCTATAACTCTGTTGATGTTATTCACGTCTCAGTGCTCATCACTTCCCTTGACTTATCAATTTTCAAATACAAACTTAAAACGCTCGCTCATTAGAGGACAACGACATTTAGTCCGTGAAAGGAAACAAGCCAGGAGTTTGTTGTTAGCAACTAGAAAACTGACGACCAAAATGTAAACATATTTTCCTATAACGCCAGAAATGTTTAGATTTCTTGTTTCTGAAATGCTTGTATTTTCTACAGGTTCTGTTCTAGTTGCTATATGTCTTCTGTCTTGGTTTGGGTGTTTGTTAAGTGCTGCCTTCAACATATTGTACTTGTAAAAGAAATGTTATATTTTATTACATTCATTATTTTAAGTGTATGATGATAAAATAGATGAATAGCAGGCACAATGAGATATAGAGGAATGTGGTACATTTAGTATGTTACTGACATAATTACGTACATAGAAAATACTTTCTATCCTTGACAAAATAAACATAAAGATAGAAATGAACTGCTACAGACTGTACATGTAAATCCATTTTCGTTTCATTTCTCTTAGAATTTACAAGTGAAAATAATTAACACTCGTGCTCATGTGTCAGTCTTAGGCGTCTCCCACATACAGTTGGGTATTGACTGGGTAATCACTCTAGACAAAATGTGTACGCTTTTACCTACTGACAATGTATGTTCGTATGAGATTCTGTCCAGTGTGGACGAGGCTGGTTATTTAAATGTTTTTACCGCCAGCTCGAGCTCTAGCAGGAGTACGCTGACATCAATGTTACAAAAGAGCAATCGTGGACAAATGAGATTCATCCAAATCTCGTAAGCAAAGGCCATCACAGAAACAAAGGGCCGTGTTGTAAACAACCGTTGAAATTAAAACAAACCGTTTTTTTCGTTAGTCACATTATTTGATAATTAAGTAACCACAGTAACCATCTTCAAAACAAGTCGCCCACTTTAAATTCCCGTTCCATTTTGGTTACACCATGCCGTTATTCCACACAACGCCAGCATTAAGATAGCTTACTACTGTTAAAGCTTTCTGTCACTGTGATAAAGTAATCCAAGGTAACCAAGAAAAACTGGTTTGAAGACTTTCAAGTTGTGCTCTGACGCCTGGTGTGACCCACTTTCACTCGCCGTTAAACTTCGTCTCAATAGTGCTCCCACTTCTCCGAGGGTAACTTGGCCTTTGGTAGCTGGACGGCGAGCCTCGACAGATGGGGATCGACTCTCGGAAGGCCCTGCGGAAGCCGTCTCCCATGATGGTGTAGATAAAAGGGTTGACGCAACTGCTGGTGTACGACAGGGTGTGGGCGAAGATTTTCAAGTCGTACATGGGTTTGCTCTTCGGAAAGCTTTCATCCATCAGCACGTAGACCAGGTTGAACAGGTGAATGGGCAGCCAGGTAATGGCGAATAGGATGGCCACAGCTGCCACCATCTTGGCAACTTTCTTTCTCCTGCGGGCCATGGTTGTGCCGCCACCCATTACTGGTTCACTTGACTCCGAATTCTGCTGTTGATAAATCAAGAACATATTTTTTTAATGACATGCTATTGTGAGATATTATAAATTAAAATACAACTGTGTATTGAAACCTGCAGGCTTACTTAATCATTGATTCAGTAATATTTTCATTAGCTTTATTTGTCCTTTACTATAAGCTAACTCTTTCTAATGCTGTACAATTTATATTTAAAATATGTTTGACATTTAAAAAACACTTTTAAGTATTTCTACAAAATTAATGAGTTTTTAGTCTATATGTCAATGTTTCATAGGACACTAGTTTGGGTATCACTGCAATACGAAACCTAATTACTCCTGTTTTCCGATTTTTCCCCAATAGAAACGACTGTAGCAATTGTCCAGGCTTTAAAAAAAAAGGGCTGACCGTGTGGCCAAATAGAACTGTTGAAAGTAAAGCTTACATTAAAATCTCTGCGTACTGAAATCTTATGCCTCCAGAGGTACTTGAGGATGAGGCTGTAGCTGACTATGATGACCGTGAGGGGAACGACATACGTGACCAATACCACCACGATGGTTAGCGCCTTCTGGGCAGACTTGGAACAGACCAGAGTACACACAAGTATAACTATCCCTGAGCCGTTCTCCTGGCGAAGCTCTGGGATGACCAGGTAAGGAGAACACACGACTGAAGAGGCTGTGGAGGAAATATACAAATATCTTTAGAAAATCATCTCGACTCTAATGTTTATAGATTATACTACTACTAGAATCAACATTTGTTTTATTTTCATGAGTTGTAAGCATTAAAAAATGTATACAGTAATCAAACACTCTTCAATAGACGTTACTTAGTTGTAGATTGAAAAAATCCTTTGTAATCATTTACATCTTCTGACATATTGAGAATTTGAAGATTACAAAAAAACAATAATAATTTTTCACGCTTGTATAGTTCAGCCGAAGGTCCTGGCTTCCTCTTCTTCATGTGTGCGAGAATATGGAGGTGACATTTAGATCCTAGTATCTCGTAGAATTCTTTTTTCGTCTTAAATATGCCAACTTCAAGACGATGAATTAATATTTTTGTAGAAGGTTGTAAGCCATTTTCAAAGTCTAGACCCAAACTACGGAGGATTCCAACTCTCATCGTGGTGCCTCCGTGGAAACGTCCGACCGGGGAATCGGATAGGCTCATTACGAGAGCTAAGGTAGCCTCCAGTGGGCTACCACAGTATGTTCCACATGGGGGTTAGGATGTAAGTATCGTGTAAGAAAGTCTCACTAACCATGTCGCAACCGTCACACCATCAGGGGCCATACGAATGGTGATGGCCCTCCTGCGGAACGTGAAGGTACATTATAGGAATATGGAGGTCTCCTTGTGAGCTCGGTCTCTGCATAAGAGGAGGAACTTAAGACGATGATTAAAGGAGTCGTGTCTCATAAAAAACGGATGTGATTACATGATCATCTACTTAATTGGACAGAATGGCGGGTCTCCAGACATAGAGATCAGTTAAGAGCAAATGTCTCATCCTGGCTACGGGATAAAAGCCTTTCCCGAGTAAAAGTGTCATAAAAATATTCTCGACCCTTTCGTAGACTTCATTGAGACCTAAAAACAACACCAAATATCACGATGCTTTGAGCTTTGAAAAAGGTGAAGATTTGAGATTTTTTAGCAGACTAAATTTTGACCTCCTTGTATTTTTAGCGGCCCCCGTAAGGGGAAAAAGCCGCTATTAGGTTTGTGCAAAATGTCCGTCTGTCCGTCTGTCCGTCTGTCACACTCAGATCTCGAAAACTAGAAGAGATATGAAAATATTATTTCATCATTAAATCCGGCTTGAAAAGTTTAGGTGCAACGGCTACTTTTGGTTTTCTAAAAGCAAACCGTTTAATTTATAAAATTAATTATGCAAGCGATTTTTTCATAAAAATACACCAATTCTAAAAAAATTACGTAAATGTAAGGGAGGCAATGTTACAATATGCTAACAAAGATGGACAATTTTTGTGTATTTTCAGTATCACTAAGTCAAATATATTTTTAAAATGTACAGGAAATGTTTACAACAAATACAAATAATAGTTAAAGACGTTTTTTCTGGTCAACTAGCTGCTAAAATTAAAAGAAAACATTTCTGTTTGTTTATAAAGGCTAATAATGCACTTTGTATGTAAATATCACGCACATTTTTTTAAATGGACTTTTTATGCAGCGATTTTCGTGCAGTAGCGTAACGTCGCAACATGATCAGGTGCTAAACCAATTCCTTAAACTTTTTTTAAAAATCAGATTTTATTTATTTTTTGTTTAGTGCCCCCATCCGAATAAAAGAAGCTTATTTTTGTGCGTTTTGTCTGTTGGTCGGTCTGTCCGTCACGATTAGATTTAAAAAACTAGAACTCTAAAAGCTATTGAAAATCTGATTTACCCTTTAATGTTCCTCCCATAACATCTCAATAGTTTTAAGTATCTAAAATTGATTGTTCCGGATTTTTTTGTGCAAAACTAATCAACGCCAACAAATGTTTGTTTGCTCTTCTAACTTATATTACATTCAATTTCCATGCTTAAACGTTGCAAAAACACATTATCAATAATATGTTGTTCCGTTTTTTATGTAAATAGCATATTAATGCTAAATCATAATCTCTATACTGACTTATATTTCATTAAGTGTAAAAATGTTCCGGATATTGTTTTATAAAACATGAATTATGCCTAATGATTGTTTGAAATCGCATAAGGCTTTTAAAAAAAGTAATTTACTAGAATTGATTACTGAAAATTACTTTTTAGACATTTAATTTTCTTGTAAAACATAACATAGAAGTTTTGTAATCGATAAAGAAAGTTCCGGATTTTGTTTCTTACAAATCGTCGCCAGAAATTTCCGAATTTATTTAAAAATCTACTAACGCGAAATAATTGTTTGAACTCCCTCTTCTAATTAATAAACAAATAATCTTCTCATTTACGAAATAATGTTTTTACGGATTTTTATGAAAAATATTTTAACTCACTACTCTCTTACAGTACATTTAACTTTCTACCTAAAACATTAAAAAATCTAATTATCGTTAATATTATGTTCCGATTTTTAAGGAAAACAGAATCCAAACACCAAAGTAAGGTATGAAAATCTCTCCACGTGGCTGTAGTACATCTAATTTTTATACGAGACCATCCAAAAAATTTAATTAACGGTATTACATTTATCTGAAATTCTCTTTTTCTTTTACTATTTATACAAACATCCGGAACAATCTATTATATAAACTTTTCAATTGTGTTCATACCTAAAAATTATTGCGATGTTTTGAAACGTAAAATAAAGGTTAATCAATTTTTAATAACTTTTAGTTGTTTTTTTTATATCAAGATAACGGACAGACCGACTGACAGACAAAACGCAAAAACAATGTGGCTTTGATCCTTTTTAAATAATATCTATTAGAACTCAGTGCACCAATGTCTATGAACCCTCGTTAAATATCTCGTGTAAATAAAGACATTTTTTTTTATGGTACCGGTACTAGCCTATTGTGAGGTAATGGAATTTTTTTTCTTTGAATGGACTCTTTAAATGTAATGTTAAAAGAACGCACTCGGTGCACCAATGTCTATTAACCCTCGAAAAAATTGCTTGTATTAATGAAAACATATTTTAGTCTAACTAAGCCGTGTGACGTAGTGTTTTTTTTTCCTTTGACGTCACATGGAATGAATTCTTTAAATGAAATGCTAAAAGAACGCACTCGGTGCACCAATGTCTATGAACACTCGAGAAATGGCTCGTGTTGATAAAGGTGATTTTTAGTCTAGCTAGGCCTTGTGACGTAGTGTTTTTTTTTCCTTTGACGTCATATGGAATGAATTCTTTAAATGAAATGCTAAAAGAACGCACTCGGTGCACCAATGTCTATGAACACTCGATAAAAGGCTCGTAATGATGAAGGCGATTTTTATTCTAGCTAGGCCGTGTGACGTAGTGTTTTTTTTCCTTTGACGTCATATGGAATGAATTCTTTAAATGAAATGCTTAAAGAACGCAATCGGTGCACCAAAGTCTATGAACACTCGATAAATGGCTCTTATAGATGAAGGCGATTTTTAGTCTAGCTAGGCCGAGTGACGTAGTGTTTTTTTTTTCCCTCTGACGTTATATGGAATTAATTCTTCAAATGAAAAAAGAACTCGGTATAGTAATGTTTATTAAGCCTCGTTATGTGACTCGAGTTTAAAAAAGGAATGATATCTTGATTTAGATCTAATCTAGATTTTTTTAAAACTAGATCTAGATTTTTATTACAGTATATCTAGATCTGGATTTATATTCTAATTAAAATTATTTTAGAGTCTAGATCTAGAATTTCTAGATCTAGTTTAGACTAAAATAGACTAGATTAAGATGTAGAATTTCAATTTCTAAACTTAAAGTGTAAAAAAAAAGTGTAGATTTTCATTTCCAAACGTTTTGATCAATATTGTAATGTTTTAATATACTAAAACTAATCTACTATTTTTTTATTAAATTTAAATTTAAATTTACGGCAAATGAATCTTTGAAACATTATTACTTTTGACCATCTGATGGCTGCCTGGTCGTGCCGTTTGCGCGCTGGACTGTCGTTCAGATTTATGGACGGCCCAGGGTTCAAACCCTGCCCGCTCCCATCCCCCGTCGTCCTGCGGGAGGTTTGGACTAGGAAGTAATTATCTTCAACTCTGAAGGAACATCCGAAACGTGTAAAACATTTTACATCAAAATTAAATCACCTCTTGAATATTATTTGCGAATATGCAGATCCGACAGGGATCCGACTTCGATGGGGGCCGCCTCTGAGTTTGTGTAACACAAACTCTCTTTGTAATCTTGTTCTAATTCGCTTAGATCGTAATTCCAAATTATGCAACCATCTTTTTCTAAAGATACTTATCTGACTTTACAAATAATTGGACATCTCTTCTTATAAAAGATATGTTCCAATTTTTAAATCTAACACTCATTAGTTATTATAATCTATTAATAATTGCCCTTATAAGTTTGTATAAAGAAGTATTGTAAAAAAAAAATATTTTATACGAGCCGACCCGCGGCGTAGCATACGTCCCCCCACCCCTCTTTTTTTCTGCACCTCGATCTCGGTCACCGCGAAAGTTACGTGGGGTAACTCCAGTCTGACTTGCAGAAATAAAGGAATTATCTTTCCATGACTTTTTCATCGTGGTGTCCCGCATGGTTGGGCCACGAAGAGAATGATATATATAGAAGATAGATAACACTTTGTTTACGTAACAACTTTGGCTTTGAGTTTTTATTGTCTGAACTTTTCTATGCGATGTCCATACAAATGTATGGCTCTGAGTGTTAAGTCCTACATTTCACAGACAGAGTTAAGCTTGACCATTGAAGCTGATTGTATAACATGTCTAGCCAAGTCGAGGAACCAACGAATCTTGTAAAAACATTTTAAATCCTTTGTTGACAATTTCCCTTCTTAACAAAAGGTGTATATGTAACGCAAGCCTTATCTGGTCCTTGGAGATTTATAAGTTCCCCAAATGCCTTGATTGAAATCTGTCTTGAGCTCAGTAAAATCTTGGAATGTGTCTCGTCAAATATGTCTTTGGAATTCCCCAAGTGACGTCACGTTTTGTTTCGCAGCTTGATGTATTGTAAATTCAGTTCTCAGCATCGAAAGAAAAAAAAAACAAAAAACGAAAGGACTTTGACACGATGTTTCATTAATAACAATAAGAAAAAAAATAACTTAAAAAAGAGACAGTGGTGAAAACTAAACGAAACAAAAAATCTATAAAAGCAGACAAAAGCCTTGAAAGTCTGTTTGCGAAAGCAGAACGCCGTGGGCGTGACGTGGTAGCCCAGCAGTTTTAAACATCCTCGGGTTTGGTAGCTCAGAAAGTTGTTTCCCTTAACTGTATTTGTCGAGGTTGAGGAGATTACAGCATTAAATATCTGTCAATTAGGGACACCGTTTTTCTCTTTCACCTGCTTTTACATTTTAGAAAATATTTGATAACCTTTTGGCTTTTTAGAAATCTTGCTTTTTTTGAGGGTTTTTTATTTTATTAATTAAAAAAATGTTATAGAGTAATTTTTTTTTAACTCGGCGGTATTACAATTTTTTTAGCAGGAAAAGACGCTATTAAATGTGTGTGGTCTCTCCGTCCACACGTATGTCCGTCCGTCTGTCACGCTTAGATCCAGAAATGATATCTAAAATGCGATATGTTGATATTTTAGATCTTGAAAATTTCTGGTGCAACGGCTACATTTTACCTCCTAAACGCGAGCCATTTTAATGTTAAAACTAAGCACGCAAGTAGTTGGTTCATATCCCACATCTCTTTTAAATCAATGCATAAACTTAAGGGAAATCATACAGAAAGAGAAAGATAATTTGCGTGTATATTGTTTTGTTAAATTTTGTAAACAATTTGTTAATAGTATTTTTGTTATAAATAAATAAGTAAATAAATATTTAAAATTGCGTATTTTCTGTATATTAGCAACAAAAAGTTAAAATAAAACATATATATTGTTTATTAAGGGTAAGAATGCACTGCCATACGACAGCATCCACTTATAACGCACACTGTGGTTCGTGCAGTGGCATGTCTTCTCATCGGAAGTATACGACATAGCGACCGCTATAAGTTTTGCGTGGTCTGTCTGTCACGTTTGGATAGCCCAAAAACTTGAAAGCTATTTCGAATGTTGATTTCATCTTTTAGCAGGACAATACATTTAATGTAATTATAAGTCAGAGATATCATTATCGATAATAGGTTGTTCAGATGTTTTTCAAGTAATAAACAAATTAGCAACAATTTAATCTTAGAAATCTTCTGACTGATATTACACTTATTTTCTTTCTAAAAAGGTCCTGAAATGTCTTTATTGATAATAGGTTGTTTAGTTTGTTTTTAAATTTAAAAAAAAAAAAAAACAAGCGCCAAACGATTCATTCGCACTTCTGTTCTGACTCGATTATTTCGAATAGCTCTTGTAAACTATATTATATTTAATTTTCTTGTTAAAGTTTCAATATCGATTTTTGATTGAACATACATATCACTCACTCTTCGGGGGCCGCCTCTGAGATTGTGAGGTAGCACAAACTCTCTTTGTAAACTTGCTTTTTTTTTTCACTTACTTCTAGGAAGAACTCTTTTTTTCTTTCTTTCTTTGACTTTTTTGATCTACAACATTACGTCTACACTGGTAAAAGAATTGTTTACAACGTTGGTAGAAAAACAAGGGAAAATCTCAAACTTTTTGTAATTCAAAGACAAATAGATCTAGCTAGCTGTAGGACAGAATACAATTAAACTATTTAATGCCATGGAAACATTCTCACTGCTGTAGAATTCTATCAGGCTCGAAGGCATGGTTGAATATTATCTCTAGCTTCCGCACCAACGGCTAGAACAATTTTACAAGGAAGACACTAAAAAGACATTTTTTTTACAATGAAATATTACCAGCGGGTCTGGGGACATGAGAATTACATTTTAGTTCTACCAATGAAACAGTCGAAGATGAAAACTAAATGGTAGAAGTGACAAAGTTTTGGACATTTTTTCCAGGCCAATAAAAGTTCTAACTGCTTGTTAAATAAGATCTGGATTAATAATTTAGCCACTTTGATACCACTAAAACAATATGTATATATGAACAACAAACAGACTTGAATTTTGAATCTAATTTGATATATAAACCATTAACAGCCGCATACATTTCAATTGCAACGACTTACTACAGCTAGTCATTAAATAGATCACAGTTTTAATTTACAAAGCTTATATTAACTCTGTCTGTCTGTCTTTCGGTCTGGTAAAAAGTTTGTACACATTATTTTTCTCACACCCAAACTCGGATCAAGGCGAAATTTTGAACAATTATTTTTTCCCCAGACAAAACAAGAATCAATAAAAAGATTAATCAATTAGTTTATTGGTAATTAATTATATTGTTGGATATGTCGAACATGGGAAAGAAATTGTACTTTACTGATTCAATTAGTCCCCTTTATATTAACAATAGATAACTATAAAACAACTATTTTTATAAGCTCTTCCCTAGCGCAGTGGTTAATATGCAGGCCTGGGGAGACTATAGCCCTCGAGCTTGAAATCAGGTCGCTCACCTTCTTTTTAATAAATGTATTTAAAAAGCGATCACCCACATACCTCATTCTTTCTCCCCCCACCCCTTTTTAACTTATTCAGACAAGTGATAGCATAATAGAGTACTTAGAATAAAAGTATGAAATTGCGCTAAACAAAAACAATAGGTAGACATACATATAATCGCACAGATTTATTGTTTATAGCCCAGATCTATTACACATTTAATTACATGTCTGATCCAAACTAATTGAGACAACTACAATTAACGTAAACTTTAATTTTTCTTTCCTTTTTTTTGAAAACTATTGTTCATGTTTTTGTTTTTTAGCGGCCTCCGAAAGGGGAAAAGACGCTATTAGTTTTGTGCGAAATGTCTGTACGTCTGTCCGTCCGTCCCGTTTAGATCTCGTAAACTAGAAAAGATATTAAAAATCCGACATCACAATATTTTAGACCATTCAAAGTTCTGATGCAACGGCTACATTTTTCTTTCTGAAAGCGAAAAATCTAATTTTTAAAATCAGTTATGCAAGCAGTTTTTTAAAGAGAAAAAGCTAATTAGTATACATTATAAGTTAGTCCTAATTTAAAACGAATAGTAATCTTGTAAACTTCATTTTCCTGAACATTTTTTTTTATTGCGGAAGTTATTTTTTCTTTTTCTTTTGAGGATTCGATTAAGAGATTGAGCCTTTTCAAAACAATTAGATCAATTATAAGACATCAGTTAGGCCAAGGGAGGCGCGGGGGTCCCGGGTTCGAATCCTGGTGAAGACTGGGATTTTCAACTTTGGAATCTTTGGGCGCCTCTGAGTCCACTCAACTCTAATGGGTACCTGACATTAGTTGGGGAAAAGTAAAGGCGGTTGGTCGTTGTGCTGGCTACATGACACCCTCGTTAACCGTAGGCCACAAAAACAGATGAACTTTACATCATCTGCCCTATAGACCACAAGGTCTAAAAGAGGAACTAGTTAGGCCAGGTTCACATCTAACTTTACATTCACTTTCACCTATCCTTTGATCTGCGGGACCGTTGGGGCACTACACAAGATCTGTTAACCTTCTTTCTTCATTCTTATCTCTCATTTGTCTTTGATATAATTTCATTTGGATGATCTTTCTGAAAATATTGAAGCCTGCCTAGGTGGACCACTTCGGGGGCCGATTTTCAGTTTGTGTTTCCACACAAACTGTCTTTTGTAACCTTGTTTTTTTTTAATTTTTTTTAAATTTTAGAGCTACTCTTGAGGTCTAGGCAGGCGTAATAACCTTGTCAATTATCTACTCTACAAAAAGGTAGTACTTATGGGGAAAGGTGACGATTGGATACTTAGGACATCCAATGCCCAAGAAAACACTATAATGAGCTTTGAGCTCTAAGTAAGAATGACAGAGAGCACTTCACCAATTAGCTAAGCAATGGCCCAAGACCAATTAATACATGGAGTAAAATGAAGACATGAATGCTTAATGGACAAAAATAATGTTTTCTTTTTCCCGCGACGCACTTAACAAGTAACATCAGACTGTAATATATCCATTGATATAGTCAATGTACTAGCAGAGTGGATAAGTCTATAATAACGCAGTGCAGAAAGGTTCATATTTCGCCAGGTTCGTGGCAAACTTTGTGTCACGGTGCCCCACTATCTTTTCTACTTCCCCAGACCTGCTGAATTCCGTCTTGACAGGTCTGGAGAGAACAAGCGCATGGCCTGTATGATAACAGGGTTTCTGTCCAACGCTACATATATAAAGACTTACCGAACCAGATGACTATACATATAATGACCGCTACTCTGGGTGTCCGACTTTTCATGGATTTGATGGGATGAACTATGGCAAAGTAGCGGTCAATGGTCATAGCTGTCAATGTTAAACAAGTGGACAACAAAGTCACCTGAGAAAAACAACAAAATGAAAGTCATTCAAGGTTTGTTTGTTGGTTAGTAAAATGTTTGACATGTTTCGGATGTTCCTTCAGAGTGCAATATAATGTACATCCTATCGCTAACCTCCCGCAGGACGATGGCAGTGGGCAGGGTATGAACCCGGGACCATCGAGACCACCGAATTGCAGTTCAACGCTCTAATATGAATAGTAACCAACAGTCTGCTTATCCATAGATACGTACTAGATCATTGATTCGAGCACTGTAGAGTTCTATTTGTTAATACGTTTTGATATACAATTTCTTAGTCTCTCTTTGTTTCTTTCCTTATATATTTCTGTCTTTCTATCTGACTCTCTCTCTCTCTCTCTCTCTCTTTCTCTATCTGCACAGGTCTATTTGTTTATCGCTTCTCACTGTTTCTAGTTGATAGCCATTGTTTAAAAAAAAAGCTGTAGTGGTCTATGCACACTCAGAGTTTTTGAGTTAGAAGTTTGTATAGCAAAAGATGACAGTATTGCGTGGAGACCAATAGAAAACCATGCACCTTAATTGATGTCTTCGTGATCTGGTTGTGTTGACATTTTGATTTACAAACAGATTCACCAATATGGGCGTAGGATGAGCCTTGCTAATGTATTTGGAGCTTAGAGCAGATGTTAAAGATAAAATCTAACAAATGCATTAGACAAGATCATGTCCACAAGTCACATAATCGTCTATATACCCACATGCACAGGAAGAGCGCATTTTAGAATGTTGAGGCATTACGCAATTTGTCACTATTGGCTATTTATATTATTGTTCGTTTTGATAAAAAAATATTGCGATGGTCTCCTAAAGGTGCGAGGCTCTGGACGGTCGTACACTTTGAACACCCCGAGTCTGCGTTCAAATAGCCTGACGTCACATACTCAGACATTGTGATGGAAGGGTTATAAGGCTTTTTCTTTTAAATAATAATAGTAATAATAAATGGTATTTCATAAAATGTTTCGCACGAAATTTGATAAGACGAAAAAACCATGTCACAAGACTGCCATTTAATCTCTTTACCTCAATCTCAAACATGGACTTCATTTAGTACTTCTGTCTAATAGATCTTACAGAAACAAAGACCATTGAATTTTGGAACAGTTTAAGAAATTTATAAGTATTATATTATTTATTTACCTCTTTTATAGGCCTACAATTCATTTTGCTCTTTATAACTAATGAATGTTAAATTTAAAAAAAATGAACATTTTTTTTATCCCGCTCCTGATATAAAAATTTTTTGTTCGGTGATATAGAGTAGTTTATGCTATTCGAAGACTTATAGGCCAAAATGTCAAAGTTTGACTTTGACAGCGCATTATTTGACAATGGTTCCACATGGAACAGAAAAGGAAGTATCAAAATGCTCTTTAGTTTCAGGAGAAAAAGGATGACTTCTTATATTTGTTCCCCTAACCTATATTTGTTGTTATAGTGTTATATTTAAGGTCAAAGAGGCCGTGTGTTTTCATTTAATTCAAACAAATGTGGCACACATTATTTGATTCCACACACCATAATTTATTTCAAACAGTCTCTATATTTTGGCATCAATAAACTCATTTTAATTCTATATTAACATTAACTAAATGTTAAGATCCCCAGGCATAGCGCCTCACATGAAATCATTAAGATGCTTATGAATTATACATAAATACGAACACAAAAAATATAAATATGAACTCACTTATTCTACCAAAATTAGGTCACTGGGATAATGACTTCTACATCGACCTTTAGACTTATTTTATGTTTGCATGACTAGATGTGTGTTGAATGTTTGTGTTTTTGTTTATTAATGTAATACATTTCTAACACAGATGATCTTTTGCAGTATAGTACAGGCTAGGATGGCCATTCTTGCCTAAATAGCTGAGTCCTCTATATTCTATCTATATAAATCTAGATCTATCTAGTTAGTCTAGATCTAAGCATTTAACTTCATTCAATGTATCAAGCTCACGCAAAACATTTGCCCACTTATTCTCTATAAAGAAACAACAACAAACAAACAAATATAATATAAGATCATTAACAATGATGTCCGAAACTGGCTGTTTGAAATAAATTTTGGTAAGAAAATCGTAATTTAATACAAACACACTATTAATTTTTGTGTTTGCATAGAATCAAACAACTTGGCTTATGAATCAAATAAATGAGCCCCAAAAACAGAATGAATATTGCCGGTCTCATTAGCATAGACCCTAGGAAGAGGTAAAGTCATCCGGGTAACATAGGAAAAAAGAACAACCTGAGTTAGACATTTGCAATTTTTTTTTCTTACATAAAAAACAGCTAAATGGAAGGAAATAGGATCAGAATAATTTGAAAATGGACAAGCACATTATACAGCGCGCTAGTTTCATATTAAAAATATAAAAAAAAAAAGATTTAATGACCACAAAAACAGCGAGTGTTCGAATTCATGTAATGTCTGGATTAAATAAACTACTAGATCCAATCATACAAACCATGGGCGTAGCCAGGGGGGGGTTCTTGGGGTTCAAACCCCCCCCGAAATGAAATCCCCCCCCTTGGAGGGGGGGAGTCGGAATTTAGTGACTGATTTTTTGCTTTGATTTTGTTTATTTTAGGTGAGATTTCAATACTAAACCATCACTTGCCCTAGCACAACCAAAGGGGTTTTGAGTTTAAAACCCCCTACCAGGGGGGTTCGAGTTTAAAACCCCCTACCAGGGGGGTTCGAGTTTAAAACCCCCTACCAGGGGGGTTCGAGTTTAAAACGCCTACCAGAGCGGTTCGAGTTTAAAAACCCCTACTAGGGGTTTTGAGTTTAAAACCCCCTACCAGGGGTTTCGAGTTTTAAACCCCATACCTGGGGTTTTTGCAGTTAACTCCCCCTCTTCTATAAAACAAAACAAAAAAAAAATGCAAACGAAAATCCCCTAATTCCAAGAGCACAGTTAAGGAAGATTTTGATTTTAAAACCCCGTCTAAAATTTACGATAAACCCCCTCTTTAATATAAAAAAAAGCTAATTACGCAGTCAAAATGTTATGAGCGTAGCTAAATGGGTTTTGACTCAGTTTTGAGTTTAAACCCCACTTCAGTGGGGTTTGAAGGTAAAAAATACCTCTTTTTAAAAATAAAAAAAAAAGCAAATTATACACTAAAAATGTTATGAGTGTAGTCTATGGGGTTTTGAGTTTAAACTCCCCTCCAGTGGAGTTTGAAGCTAAAAAGTACCTCTTCAATATAAATAAAAGAAAATTACTCACTCTAAAATCTATGAGCGTAGTCAAAGGGGTTTTGAGTTTAAACCCCCCGCCATCTTCAGTGTAAGAAAAAAAGCAAATTACGCACTCAAAATGCTATGAGCGTTGCCGAAAGGGTTTTTTAGTTTAAACCCCCATTCAGAGGGGTTTGGTGCTAAAAATACATCTTCAATATAAAAAAAAAAAACAAATTACACACTAAAATTATTTGAGCGTAGCCAAGCCAATCGGGGGTTTTGAGTTTCTTCTACAGATGGCTTTTTTTTTTAAAGTTTAAAACCCCTCCAGATGGTTTTGAGTCTAAGATCCCCCTACAGAGCATTTTGAGGTGGAAAACCCCCAACAGAAGATTTTGACGATAAAACTTCTCTTTTCGATATAAAATCTAAAGCAAACTACTGTCACTTAATTCCAAGACCGTATTCAAGAGAAGTTACACATTTTTACCAGTGGCAGGGCTCCATTAATAAACTGCAGTGAATAGTCATCTACCGAAATCGAAAAACACTAAATATAGCTCAACAAAGATGGCTAAGACAGATTTCAGGAGTCAGTTATAGAGATCGGATCTAAATCAAGGAAATCCTATGCCGAACTGGGAGTCGACCCCTTAGTAAGATTGTGAGAGAACGACGCATGAGGTTTGCGGGACATGTTCTCCGACAAAATGAATTACGCATAAGAAGAGTTGCAATGATATCCTAGTACAACTTGACGCCACTCATTCATGGAGGTCCTCATGGTAGGTGGGAAGAGGCTTCAGACATTACCAGTGACAGATTTTTATGGAAACTGCTTGACGTCAAATGCTCCGAACGGCGTGGGAGGGTCTAAGTCAGTAAGAATAGCACATTAGGTTTTTGAAATAAAACTTTTTAATAGCATTAAAATGGACTGTAGATACCTCAGAATATGCATTTTGTTGGCTTTCAATACCAGAAATAGTGCTTGGCGGCGGGGCTTCGCCCCGCGATGGGGAGCTCCTAGCGCTCCCCCAGACCCCCTATGGAAACAGCTTGATGAGGGAGGGTCTAAGTCAGTAAGAATAGCACATTAGGTTTTTTAAATAGAACTTTTTAATAGCAGGAAAATGCTCTGTAGATACCTCAGAATATGCATTTTGTTGGTTTTCAATATCAGAAATAGTGCTTGGAGGCGGGGCTTCGCCCCGCGCTGGGGGAGCTCTTAGCGCTCCCCCAGACCCCTTTGCTAGTAATGTCGGGGAATCTAAAATTTTTTCACTAACTCATGGAAGAACCTATTCTAGGGCACAATAAACGTCTTCCGAAAGAATGAAGGGTCAGAATGTAATAAAGATTATGTACACACACACACACACATAAATACATATAATTTTTTTCCCGGGGGGGGGGAGAGAAAAAAATTCACCCCCCCCCCAAAACCCCCCCCGAAAAAAAATCCTGGCTACGCCCATGATACAAACAAACAAAAAAAAAACAGTAGTCTAGACAGATTTCTACACAATTCGATGCACAAACTGTTCTTAAAAGTCTATATGTTTATTTAACTGTCTAGTGCAGGGGTTCTCAACCTGTGGGTCGCGACCCCTTTGGGGGTCGATTGACGATTTGCCAGGGGTCGCCTAAGACCATCGAAACAATGAATTGATTTTGTCTATTTTTCTGTTGCTGTATGTGTGTTTGTGAGGGGGGGGGGTCGCGGCAGAGTGGGGGATTGTAAAAAGGGGTCGCCGAGCCTAGAAGGTTGAGAACCGCTGGTCTAGTGAATATAATCGGGAATTTCCACTGACGTAGGTTCAAAATATAGATCGTCTAATCTCCAGACCAAATTTAATATTTAATTAAAATTAATATGATTATATTTTGAAAACTTATTGCGTCAAATCAGAACTATCTCTGTGTGAACAATTAGCTAAAAAGGATATAAATAAATTGTCAAATTTCTAACAAAAAAATCGTAGGAACTGTTTTCGAGATCAGAGTCCAGGTAAATCAGGTTTCAACTTTTATATTCCTGAACCCATGAGAGTTTACAAGCTGTGAAAGGAATCGTTTAAAAAAAAACACACCAGGTTGGTATCACACAGACAAAAATATATCTGAAGCTTAACTTATACACACATGAAACACACATGTATCTCAACGTGACTCCAACTTACATAAGAGATATACTGGTTAAATTTACACATGGCCTCCCCGTGCTGCCAACTCTCAGTCACAAACGCTGCGGTGGTGATAGGGACCACAATGACGATGAAGGCCAAGTCTGCTAAAGCAACGTTGATAATGTAACAGTTGGTAGCCGACCTGTGGAGGTAACAGGTTTTATTTAGTGAAGTACCATTTTGTAAGTCTTACTACTAACTGATATTGTCATTATAGTAAACAAATAGTTATATCAGTTTTATTTTGACAACTTTTCATTCTCCTATCGAGCAGAACTGTCGCACATTAACTCTAGTTTCCAGACAACGTATTTTATTACAATTTAAGAAGGATCATTTCTATAAAAAGGGAATGGACTTAGAGAAAAGTATTTACTGTTATCACTAGAAATACATGCGCTTCAGGCAAATTCTAATGTCCTATCCTTAAAGATATTTGTCAATAAACCTTAAATACATGAAAAAAGGAGCATAAGGATTTCCTATCATTAAAAATACAATTTTTATTTCTATTCCACTTTTTATTCTTCTTGGATTATCAAATAAATTAATGAAGCAAAGAAACATAATTAAAAACATAACCTAAATAAAAAACAACAACACATAATTTTGTTTAATGAAATATTTCTAATTTTTATTAAGAATATATATATATATATATATATATATATATATATATATATATATATATATATATATATATATATATATATATATATATACATTTTACATACGTTCAAGCTGTCTACAAATGACGGCAACAGAGCTCTAAAATAATTTATATTATTTGAAGTGGTACAGGCATGAAAAATATCATTTATTAGTTTCTTTTATAAGCAATTAAGTATCTAAAATAAAAAAAATAATAATGTTCCAATCAATTATCTTAATTGATACAATAGAGGATACCCGCAACCCCAAAAATGCATATAAAAAAAAACAAGGAACATTAAAATAAAAAAAAAGTTTAGTTTTATGAGTTTCTCCTTTTTGTGTTTCAAAGAACTACAAACCGAGATGATCTGATTGCACCATTACAAACAATATTTCTTTATCTGAATGGTACTTGAAGTCGATCCAATAGAGTGGGGGAATAAAACCTAGAAACTAGTTACAATTTATTTTTGAACAGCATTTGTTTCTTCTAGCAAATGAAAAACTTCAATATCCTAACGAATAGAGTTTTATTTGGATGTACAGCTTTGTCCATACTCCATCGTCTTCTCCATGGCCAATGGCCCAATGGTCGTAGAAAGTTGTGTTTAATGTTACATAATTAAATATGATAGCACCGAAACCTTGTTTGAAACAAAGTAATTTAACCTTTTTATAACCCTCTTTTTTAGGCATTACCAGTACATTGAAACATTTCAGCAGTTTATAGGTCAAGGTCAATTCACGTGGTTTCTTTTTAGTAGCAGTAACCTTGGTTCACACCATTAGTAGCAGTAACCTTGGTTCACACCATTAGTAGCAGTAACCTTGGTTCACACCATTAGTAGCAGTAACCTTGGTTCACACCATTTGTAGCAGTAAGCTTGGTTCACACCATTAGTAGCAGTAACCTTGGTTCACACCATTAGTAGCAGTAACCTTTGTTCACACCATTAGTAGCAGTAACCTTGGTTCACACCATTAGTAGCAGTAACCTTGGTTCACACCATTAGTAGCAGTAACCTTGGTTCACACCATTAGTAGCAGTAACCTTGGTTCACACCATTAGTAGCAGTAACCTTGGTTCACACCATTAGTAGCAGTAACCTTGGTTCACACCATTAGTAGCAGTAACCTTGGTTCACACCATTAGTAGCAGTAACCTTGGTTCACACCATTAGTAGCAGTAACCTTTGTTCACACCATTAGTAGCAGTAACCTTGGTTCACACCATTAGTAGCAGTAACCTTGGTTCACACCATTAGTAGCAGTAACCTTGGTTCACACCATTAGTAGCAGTAACCTTGGTTCACACCATTAGTAGCAGTAACCTTTGTTCACACCATTAGTAGCAGTAACCTTGGTTCACACCATTAGTAGCAGTAACCTTGGTTCACACCATTAGTAGCAGTAACCTTGGTTCACACCATTCACTAATATTGCACTGAAGTGAATTCTGTTAAAAGCGGTGCACTATGTTTACATATCAGAAGAACCGGATACTTTCACGTGCACTGCTGCGTTGTCTCTTGTCTTAGTCCTACAACAAAATAGGGAACAACTTCTGTATCGGCCCAGCACAATGAAGTTGTTTCGTAAGAGACCTTTTACTGAACCAGTATACGTTATTCTATAGAGTATCAAGGCAAAGTAAGATACAGCCTGAAAATTCCAGACATTTAAAAGAATCACGAATTTCTTACTTTGACGGTGACAGATATACTATATTTACTATATTTACTATATTTAGTTTACTGGAAGTACCTAAAGACATTAAGTAAAAATATTATAAATATAGATTCAGTACCATAATAAATTTAGTAAAAGTACTGTTATATATTTCGTGAAAGTACCATTATAAAGGTATTATGGAGATTAGGTAAATATGTTTCGATAAGGGAATCTTATTATGTAGTACATTGGCATTTATTTAAAATATTCTTGTTTAACCTGGTGACCGGAGTGCTCTTTAAATTATTTTTAATTAGCACTTCACTTTTAGCCTGTTCTAAAGCTCACAGATTAAATTTCTTACTGATTCATTGCAAATAAAGGCAATGTCTTCGATCCGAAGATTAAGGATACGGGCAGCATTTCATATGACTACGCAAACCCAGTTGCGACCTGCTTTTTTTCCCGCATGACCTGCAGAAAATGCCGTTGTCCGCTGGCGGCGCATGACAAATGACAAAGGCGAGTTCAAAGTAGGACGTCGTAACAGAGGTTTCCACCGAAAGAGGTTTAAAGATCGACTCTGGTGCCATTTCGTCCTCATTGGAATAGAGAAAATTAGCTGGCAGAATATGGCCCCCTGAAAGAGACACCTGAAGAGCTATCACAAAGCCGAGGATTTCACATTTGAGACCCATAGAAAAGCAAATGTTGATTCATTGTTTATGACAATCCGAAAAAAAAAGGAAATAGTTTGAGAATACCAAAATGTTGTCAAGTCCAAAAAAAAAAACAAAAACAAAAACAACTTTGTGCACTCCTAGAATAAGAATCTAAAATTGAATGGAACAGGTCTAGATTTAATTATAAACTTAAGAAAAAAAACGTGACTTCTCTTTTCTTTTATAAGAAATGTGTCATTACATCATAATTTAATCATTTCGAAGGAATACAAAAATTATCTATGTGGAATATATTTTTGTAAACATTAAATTTAAAAAATGCACATGAGGGTAGGCTAGATTCTTGGAAAGGTACTAACTTTGTGATAGTTTGAAAGGTACTAACTTTGTGATAGTTTGAAAGGTACTAACTTTGTGATAGTTTGAAAGGTACTAACTTTGTGATAGTTTGAAAGGTACTAACTTTGTGATAGTTTGAAAGGTACTAACTTTGTGATAGTTTGAAAGGTACTAACCTTGTGATAGTTTGAAAGGTACTAACTTTGTGATAGTTTGAAAGGTACTAACTTTGTGATAGTTTGAAAGGTACTAACTTTGTGATAGTTTGAAAGGTACTAACTTTGTGATAGTTTGAAAGGTACTAACTTTGTGATAGTTTGAAAGGTACTAACTTTGTGATAGTTTGAAAGGTACTAACTTTGTGATAGTTTGAAAGGTACTAACTTTGTGATAGTTTGAAAGGTACTAACTTTGTGATAGTTTGAAAGGTACTAACTTTGTGATAGTTTGAAAGGTACTAACTTTGTGATAGTTTGAAAGGTACTAACTTTGTGATAGTTTGAAAGGTACTAACCTTGTGATAGTTTGAAAGGTACTAACCTTGTGATAGTTTGAAAGGTACTAACCTTGTGATAGTTTGAAAGGTACTAACCTTGTGATAGTTTGAAAGGTACTAACCTTGTGATAGTTTGAAAGGTACTAACTTTGTGATAGTTTGAAAGGTACTAACCTTGTGATAGTTTGAAAGGTACTAACCTTGTAATAGTTTGAAAGGTACTAACCTTGTGATAGTTTGAAAGGTACTAACTTTGTGATAGTTTGAAAGGTACTAACTTTGTGATAGTTTGAAAGGTGCTAACCTTGTGATAGTTTGAAAGGTACTAACCATGTTTTCTTTGTTAAATGGAATGTATTTCAAGAAACAACAAAATCTTCATTTAAATATAATTTAGGAACTTTACAAATTGAAGAAATGTTTTATTTATTTTAAAAACCTTGTAAAATTTATGTGAAATATTTTCATGTTTTATATACTACGAAAGTTTACTTCATTTTCGATCTTAGAACACCCAACCCTAACTTCCTGTTTCTATGCCACATTGTATGTGGGACATCAACTTCCTGTTTCTATACCACATTGTATGTGGGACATTAACTTCCTGTATCTATGCCACATTGTATGTGGGACATCAACTTCCTGTATCTATGCCACATTGTATGTGGGACATTAACTTCCTGTATCTATGCCACATTGTATGTGGGACATCAACTTCCTGTTTCTATGCCACATTGTATGTGGGACATTAACTTCCTGTTTCTATACCACATTGTATGTGGGACATTAACTTCCTGTTTCTATGCCACATTGTATGTGGGACATCAACTTCCTGTTTCTATGCCACATTGTATGTGGGACCTTAACTTCCTGTATCTATGCCACATTGTATGTGGGACATCAACTTCCTGTTTCTATGCCACATTGTATGTGGGACATTAACTTCCTGTTTCTATACCACATTGTATGTGGGACATTAACTTCCTGTTTCTATACCACATTGTATGTGGGACATTAACTTCCTGTTTCTATGCCACATTGTATGTGGGGCATTAACTTCCTGTTTCTATGCCACATTGTACGTGGAACATTAACTTCCTGTTTCTATGCCACATTGTATGTGGGACATCAACTTCCTGTTTCTATGCAACATTGTACGTGGGACATTAACTTCCTGTTTCTATACCATATTGTATGTGGGACAATAACTTCCTGTTTCTATGCCACATTGTATGTGGGACATCAACTTCCTGTTTCTATGCCACATTGTATGTGGGACATTAACTTCCTGTATCTATGCCACATTGTATGTGGGACATCAACTTCCTGTTTCTATGCCACATTGTATGTGGGACATTAACTTCCTGTTTCTATACCACATTGTATGTGGGACATTAACTTCCTGTTTCTATGCCACATTTTATGTGGGACATTAACTTCCTGTTTCTATGCCACATTGTATGTGGGACATCAACTTCCTGTTTCTATGCCACATTGTATGTGGGACATTAACTTCCTGTATCTATGCCACATTGTATGTGGGACATCAACTTCCTGTATCTATGCCACATTGTATGTGGGACATCAACTTCCTGTTTCTATGCCACATTGTATGTGGGACATTAACTTCCTGTTTCTATACCACATTGTATGTGGGACATTAACTTCCTGTTTCTATACCACATTGTATGTGGGACATTAACTTCCTGTTTCTATGCCACATTGTATGTGGGGCATTAACTTCCTGTTTCTATGCCACATTGTACGTGGAACATTATCTTCCTGTTTCTATGCCACATTGTATGTGGGACATCAACTTCCTGTTTCTATGCAACATTGTACGTGGGACATTAACTTCCTGTTTCTATACCATATTGTATGTGGGACATTAACTTCCTGTTTCTATACCATATTGTATGTGGGACATTAACTTCCTGTTTCTATGCCACATTGTATGTGGGACATCAACTTCCTGTTTCTATGCCACATTGTATGTGGGACATTAACTTCCTGTTTCTATACCACATTGTATGTGGGACATCAACTTTCTGTTTCTATACCCCATTGTTTGTGGGACATTAACTTCCTGTTTCTATACCACATTGTATGTGGGACATTAACTTCCTGTTTCTATGCCACATTGTATGTGGGACATTAACTTTCTGTTTCTATGCCACATTGTAGGTGGGACATCAACTTCCTGTTTCTATACCACATTGTATGTGTGACATTAACTTCCTGTTTTAATATCACGCCATATTTATAAGACCGAAAGAGTTAAATAATCAAAGTAAGTTTATGAAAAGCTGTATAAGTAAACGATCATTGTACTATTACCAAGAAACATAAATATTGGTATAAGTTAGCACTTGTACATAAGCCTTCAAACTTCCTCTTTTGTGAAATTGCACCAATCAGGTTCGATCTATCTCATCACCATTCACGTTGTATCTCCAATTTCAATTACAACCTTATTAGCATTATTTCTTGTTGCAAATGGAAATTACATTAGCTTGCAACACAATTATTTTTTTACACCTCCTTGTGGAATGAAATTAACTAAATTAGCGCTAATTAAATATTTGCTTTAGGCTCAGAACAGAATAAACACCCTGCCATGGGTGTATTAGAGAAAAATTAACATGTAATTTGAAATATAGCCAAAATACTTTTCTTTTATTCGGCGTATGTATAAATGAACTGTAAATTATAATCGTATTATCTAAGGAAAGAAACAGCAATGAGGAGGGAAAGAAACTAAATATAGCAACAAGAAAAAAATTCTCTTTAAAAATACAAAGCTATAATTAAGCATAGTTTTTTCAATTAGTTTGGATCAGTCATGTAATTAAATTTGTAATAGATCTAGACTAACAATAAAAAAATATATTTATGAAAAAAAAGGGGGAACAACCTGGATTCGAACTCATGGCTCAAGCCGACATTGTAACCACTCTGCTAGTGAAGTGCTTATGAACATAGAAGATTCTATATTTATCTATTGTTTCTATAGTCTTGTTGTATTTTATGTTTGTTTTTTATTAAGACTCAGCTTATACTACTACTTCAGTTTGGTACAATTTCTTTCCCTTGTTCGAGATACCCTACAAAATAATTAATTACCTATAGCTAATTAACTAATGCGTTAATTTTTAAAAATTGATTTTTGTGTTTTCAGGTAAAGGGTAACTAACTGTGTTTAGCCTTCTTGTTTTCCCTGAATATTTCTTTTCAAAACAGCAATTGACAATAAAAAATGTTTCTTTGCATCTTGAGTTTTTTTTGTGTTATTTTAGAGAAGAGAGGGTAAAGTTATAGCCCGTCCCAACATTCCTATAATTTACTTTCACACTTTAGATGTAAATATCGAAATATTTTAAGAAAGTAGATTGATACAAAATACATTGCAATTCAGTCCAAAATAGTACATTGTATACTTTCTAATCTGAAAGACTATCCGTGACAATATTTAAAAACAAAATACTTTTTTTTAAAGGAGTAGAGGTTTTAATTCTCCTTGATCACAGATTTGAAATGTATCCGATGAGACTACAAAATGAACAATAATACACCATTAAGATTGACATTAGGTAGCTACACATGCCATATCGCAGATAGATATCTTTGTAAAAATAAAACAGATATGTATTTTTTTTAAATTATTAAAATAATTTTAGTTAATAATCTGTAAGATCATACACACTGTGTTTATTCTAAATTACTTTAATTAAACACAACGATCATTAGATCTAAAATAATTTGGCCTATATTCTTAGATCACGTAATTACATGTAGATCATTGAACTCGGTAATTAAGATCTGAAACTATTTAGCTCTAAAATAATTAAGCTCTGAGACGATTAACGTTCAGGAAATCTAAGGTCTAAGGTCATTAAACTCTGAGATCATTAATATCTAAAGTATTTAAACTAAAAGAGTTTTAAACTAACTCTTAAATCATTAAAATATAGTATATTGAAACAATAAGTTCATGGGATAAAAAATACACCTATCATTAAACATTGGAATTTAGATCATCAAACGTTTAAATGATTTACACATAAAGATAGCGATTTCTAAGAGTATTAGAGTTTAAGATTCAAGATTATTCAATTCTAAAGACATTAACCTGTAAAGCACATGAGTTTCGAATTTTCTTTCCAATGTTCCCAGCTGTTCCCTCCTGTCATTGAGCACATGCCAGCCATTACACTCTCAGTGCACAGGATGCCAGTGCAAGACACCAGGTCCTGACCTAATTTTCTCAACTGACATGTAAAGCCTGCATATCATCTATGTAATTTTGTTCGTATTTTCGCTGTTTCCAGCTTGCCTTAACCCCTCCGTACCGTTCCCCCAACACTCATACATCTTTTTGTCCCTAGAAAACATTTATTTAGAAAGATGTTAAATGCTAACAACTGTCTTTGGAGAAAACATGTCAACACACAAATGGTTTGGTTTCATTTGTCCATTTCCTTTTGTAATTTAGTGTTAAAATACAAGGGATGTAAGAATTGAAAATGTATTTATAGAAATCTAACATGTATAGCTGACTGGTTATGTGATTTTTTAGACTCTTTTTTTGTTTTTGTTTTTAAAGCATAGACTAAAACACAAGTTAGTTCTCACTAAATATATTTTTTTCCAATAATACAATTATAAGAGTTGGTTTTATCAATGATCTTTGTAAAGGCAACTCGAGGAATGTTTTCCTAGATAGTTTGCTAGGAATGATAATACAATTGAAGCTCATGAAAATTAGAGGATAATTTAAATCACAGTATGTGAATTTTAGAGGATAAGTCAAATCCAATTTGAATTTTTTAGAGGAAAAGTCAAGCCGAGTTGGTATTTGAAGATACGTCAAGCACAGTTAGTAAGTTTTAGAAGATAATTCAATAAGTCATTATGTACAGAAATATTTGGTGGATGCAAATTATGTATCTAAATGTGTATCCGTGTTGTGAGGGCACTTGAACATGCTTACTCTATTTATGTATAAAAAATTGCTGTTTGTTCTAAACAAAGGACATGCATTCCAAAAAGTTTATTTTAATTTATCAAAATGAAATATATTTTGGGTAAACTAGTAAGATAAAGTAGGAATTATTTCTTCATTAAATAATATTTGTTTGACCTTTCAAGAACGAAATAGACCTCAACAATGTCATAGGGTTTCAATTGTTATGCAGTTATATTTATTAGAAGTACATGTTCTTTAGTTATAACGTAGAGAGGACTGTTCCGTACCTCTGTCAGCATGCATCCAACACAAACATTTTATGGTCCCCAATTATTATAAATGAAAACCATGTTTCTTAAAATCCAAGAAAGTACGTGTACACTTCATTGGCTGAATCAATCTGTATATTTGTATCTATTTATCTATTTATATTATTTCTAAACTTTTTTGTTCAGGTTTACAAGGCAAAGACAACTCATCGTTTGCTCATTTGTCCCCATGAATTATGTCACCCGGTGTGTCAATTAACTCCCTTGTGAGATTTCAGCCTTGTCTTAGTCTAAACCACAAAGTCATTTTGTCAGTTCCACTAGTGCTGGAAAACTAATGACTTGTGCTCAATGTATCGCTACAATCTGATGCCATCATTAATGTCCAAATCTTGAGTACGTTTAGATATTCTCACGTTGACTCTAAGAGGAACATCGCCCGGAACCATTGCCGGAATACGGAAGTCAGAAGTGCTACTCCATTTAATTCTGTAGAAGTTCATTTTAATAATTTTTTTTTTATGAACTGAATCTTGTCAAGAGACGAGCTCAGCTCTTAGAGATTAAACCCCCAGGCTAATCATTTAAAAAAGCATTTTAATTTGCCAAGCCAATTAGTACATTTTTTTTTGTTAGTCTCGTCACAAATTTTGTATTTCAATGTAAAATTAAATTGTTGACCTTGAAGTTTTATTTTTTTTCTAACAGTATAAAAACGAAAAAAAAAAAATGAATCATTCAAATAATTAAAAAAAACAAACAAAACACAATTCACATAAATCTGTGAAAAGTGAAAATTATCACAAAAGGTTAGGGTTAGGGTTAGGCTAATTGCAATATGTTTAATCCTGTTTAAAGGCTTGAACAGAACAGAACAAAAACTATTTTATTCCTGACTCTGTCAGTATGTTCCTTTTAATTCAGCGTCCATGGAACATGCGACAAAGCACGTTGCCAAAAGTCCAATATGCGCTTGGCTTTGAGATAAGTAAGGTTTTTAAAACAAAGAAAATGTCTGAATTCTACATGATGAAAGACCAAAGTTTTGGTCACTTACCTAGTCAAGTACATATTTAAATGAGCAGGTTATATTCGTCTATTGTTAGTTTAAAATGATTCATGAGAAACCTAATTCTCTACATTCTTGTTTTCATTGTCACTGTGCTGATTTCGTACGTTTGAATTATTTCGTGTTTCGGTTACTCTGTTTGTCCTGGGCTTATCTTTTAATAACTCGCTACTTCTCTGGTACTTGGCGTAAGACTGTTGTCATTCTTTAAGCTTTGACATCCGAGCCTGACAAAGCATCTGACTAAACTCATGCAGCTAAGTGCTGCCCTCCTGTTGATTTCTGCCTTCATGACTAAAATCTCTTGACAGAATATTTCCATAATTCGCCTTGTTAAACGACTCAGCTTAATAGATAATCGATAATCAGCCAATCGAATACTTCGTGACAGATATTAGCCAATGAAACACTTTCTAAAAGAGCCATTGTAATTAGTTGATCTAGAAATAGAATCATTGAGACTGCTAAACATTTCCTGCTCGGTCTGGTCTTCATGAAGATTGCTGGATACTTTATGGTTTTATAGTCAAGGAATTGCTTTTGTTTTGTTTTTAAATGCCTGAACAGAAAATTAAAATTATATTTTCTTGAATAATGGTATTTCTAGTGAACAGACCACGACCAAGTACAAAGGTGACGATGCTGTATATTTAGTTTATTCTATTACCTCAAGTGATACATTAAGGATGGAAGGGGAACTAGAATGTCAGACAACAGCGAAACATTTACTTGGGTCATCTTATATCAGCTAACAGTTGATATGTTTAATAATAAATTTAAAAAAAAATACATTTTAGAAATCTTGAAAGTAACCAAGAAAGTATCAAGCAAGTATTATTTAATATTCCAGAAACCCGCTAGTGAGCCACAGGAACAAAGTTAAGAAACACAACAAGAACAAGAGTCAAGCAGCATATATAAAGTGAACCCCTGACAAAAACGTTTTTACAATTAAATTATATAGGCTGCATTAGCTGAACAAAATTATTGTCTTTTTTACAGTACCTCTATTCAGCTCATAACTACATGGAACCTGGGTGGGCTCAAAAACGTGGACACGGATCTTGAAAACGGCTCTAACAATTTCGCTAGAAATGTGACAGTTGCTGTACATTTTCGGAATAAGAATTACAAACTCATTGGACACACTCGACTTTGACCGTTAAAATTGATACCAACAAGGGAATTTAATCCTTCAGTATTCACAGATATGGCTAAATATGCAGGGCTTAGTCCCCGTAGATAATTTAACCAACTAGCTCTTATTCTTGTGTTGTCAGGTACAAGAAAATAACAGTGTACAATTTTAGCTTGATCCGAGATTGGGTGTTGGAGAAATAACGTTTTACAAACTTGTACTCAACGTCTACAAATAATGCATCGGATTTTTTGTGTTCCTCTTCAAAGTTTGAAACTATTTTGTGAGTTCATTGAAGTAGTATTTGATTTGGAACATCTTGCAACCTCTTATGTGTTCACATTCAACACAGTTCTGTCGTCAAATGTAAGACACTGATAGTGTCCTCCTAAGCCAAGTTATTATAAATTAGTCTTTTCATTGCTTTGAAATTTCATTAGACAAAATGTGAATAATCAAACCTTTCTCTTTTACACACTCACACACACACATGCATACGGTACATACATACATACATACGTACATACATACATACATACATACATACATACATACATACATACACACATACATATATACATACCATACATACACACAGACAATTAGCTCGTCAAAAACAGGTTGAAATATTTGACCAACCGAAAAGTCACAACAACAGAATAAATCAATTCCAATAATCGGATCTAATCACAAAAGATCGGGTTGTCAATGAAAAGAAAAAAGGCCAGTATGGGGATCGAATCCATGACATTTCGGTAAGCAGCGCAACTTCCAGCTTTCAACCAACTTTTTTCTTCCACGTTCCACATATGAATCTAAGATGAAGCAAGTAGTAGTCATGGAAAGAAACCAAGTATTTTAAGACGTAATGCATTGTAGTAAATCTGATGAAGTAAATCTGATGAAGTAAATCTGATGAAGTAAATCTGATGAAGTAAATCTGATGAAGTAAATCTGATGTAGTAAATCTGATGTAGTAAATCTGATGAAGTAAATCTGATGAAGTAAATCTGATGAAGTAAATCTAATAAAGTAAATCTGATGTAGTAAATCTGATGTAGTAAATCTGATGAAGTAAATCTGATGTAGTAAATCTGATGTAGTAAATCTGATGAAGTAAATCTGATGAAGTAAATCTGATGAAGTAAATCTGATGAAGTAAATCTGATGTAGTAAATCTAATAAAGTAAATCTGATGTAGTAAATCTGATGCAGTAAATCTGATGTAGTAAATCTGATGCAGTAAATCTGATGAAGTAAATCTGATGAAGTAAATCTGATGAAGTAAATCTAATGTAGTAAATCTGATGAAGTAAATCTAATAAAGTAAATCTGATGCAGTAAATCTGATGTAGTAAATCTGATGCAGTAAATCTGATGAAGTAAATCTGATGAAGTAAATCTGATGAAGTAAATCTAATGTAGTAAATCTGATGTAGTAAATCTAATAAAGTAAATCTGATGTAGTAAATCTAATAAAGTAAATCTGATGTAGTAAATCTGATGTAGTAAATCTGATGTAGTAAATCTGATGAAGTAAATCTAATAAAGTTAATCTGATGAAGTAAATCTGATGAAGTAAATCTGATGAAGTAAATCTAATGTAGTAAATCTGATGTAGTAAATCTAATAAAGTAAATCTGATGTAGTAAATCTGATGAAGTAAATCTGATGCAGTAAATCTGATGTAGTAAATCTGATGAAGTAAATCTAATAAAGTAAATCTGATGAAGTAAATCTGATGAAGTAAATCTGATGAAGTAAATCTAATGTAGTAAATCTGATGTAGTAAATCTAATAAAGTAAATCTGATGTAGTAAATCTGATGCAGTAAATCTGATGTAGTAAATCTGATGCAGTAAATCTGATGCAGTAAATCTGATGCAGTAAATCTGATGAAAGGACTCAACGAAAGGAAGGAGGCAATAATAGTCAATGCATTTATTTACAGCTATAAACAAATAGTTAGACATGGACTTCAGCTATCAACTAGTATCAAGTCACAGGAGGTAATGTCTTAAGTTCTACAAGTCCTATGTAACACTAGAACAGACTACCGACACTCTTCCCAGTGTTGCTCCAGGTCCTCCAAACAGGTCACTGTTGTCACGCAGGACGGCCCTTAGCCCCAACCAGTTCACTGGTGTCACGCAGGACGGTCCTTAGCCCCAACCAGTTCACTGGTGTCACGCAGGACGGCCCTTAGCCCCAACCAGTTCACTGGTGTCACGCAGGACGGCCCTTAGCCCCAGACAGTTCACTGGTGTCACGCAGGACGACCCTTAGCCCCAGACAGTTCAGACTCTCATAACCTGCAGATCCCTTCAGCATGGCCGAATCTTCAACAGTCCTTCCTGAAGAATCCACATGTCTTCTCCTACTCATGTAGAACAGTGCTCTAATGCGCACCATGTGTCGCTATAGAGGGGAGTTACAAAAGTATCAAACTGATTGGTACGCATTGTGAATAAGATTATACAGGTTGGTCATTGCTTTGAAATGGTTTGATGTTAGTCAACTAAATACCGAGAACAAGTATCCAATACAAGATCAACTCAATGTTTTCATGTTATAGTTCGAAAGATTCATACGTGAATACAATTTTATTTTAATGTTTCTTTCTCTTCACAAATATCTACAGGCATTGTGGAGAAAGAAAAAAAAAACTGAATAAGGTCAAACTATTTACCATTCATTCGATAGTTATGTAACAAGAAATTCAAAATAGAAATAGAAGAAAGATTTAGAAATTGAGTCTTGTGTTATGACGGACTTTGTATCAATGATAATATTCATCAAAACTCACTGAGTGTGGGCGGCCAGGGGGCACAATGCCTAGGAAAAAAAAGACGAACCGGAGGGGGGTGGGGAGGGTGATAGCACATATCTAGCCACGTGACTCCCACAAGTCATCTCAAGACTCCCGCCGAAATGAAGGGGAGGCTATACGGGAGATGATAGAACAGATTACTTGCCCTGATTAGCCATCAGAAAAAACGGTTGGAGAGGTCGTGTATAACCGGGCGAGGCAAGGGGAGACTACTCTATGGTTATGATAAGCTGTTGATATATATATATATGTGCTACTGTAACTACAGGACCAGAAACATTCCGAAAACATTGGTAGAAAAGTTGGCTGTGGAAAAATAAAACAAAGTTACAAAGACAGTTTGTGTGGAAACACAAACTCAAAATCGGCCCCCGAAGTGGTCCAACCAGGCAGATAAAAAGGCAGGTTTCAATGTTATCAGAATGAAATGCTATCAAAGTCAAATAACAGAAAATAATGTAGAAAAAAAAGTTAACAGATCTTGTGTGGTGCCCCAGCGGTCCAGCAGACCAAAGGGCAGGTAAAAGTGAATGTGAAGTTAGATGTGAACCTGGCTTAACCGATGTCTTATAATGAATATCTAATTGATCTAATTGTTTTGTAAAGGGCCAATCTCTTATTCCTCAAAAATAGAACATTTCAGTTTTAAAAAAAAAATTAAAAAATATTTTTTCTTTTTGTGGACCGCGGTCTAGTTCATGTAATAATATGAAAAACTACATATTAATTGTTGTTTTAAATTATGTCTGACTTATTTGCATAATAAATAGATTTTTTCTCTTTAAAAAAAATGTATAAACATTTTTTGTGTGTTAATATATTACTTAGTATAACAGAACTTACATAACTTAACAATACAAATATATAAAAAAAAAATTTTGACAAAAAATCTACAACCGTTAGCATAAATGTGTTTAAAATGTGATAGATATTTGTCTCCCCTAATGTGAACCTCACGTGTTTGTTGATATTAATAGTGAATAGTTGTAAAAGTGGTGTATTTTTATGAAAATACTTCTTACATAAGTGAGTTAAAAAATTAGATTTTTCGCTTTCAGAAAAGAAAAAAGAAGCATCAGAATTTTGAAAGGTCTAAAATATTGTGATGTCGGATTTTCACAATCTTTTCTTGTTTACGAGATCTAAATGGACGGACGGACACACGGAAGAACAGACGGACAGACAGGCCACACAAAACTAATAGCGTCTTTTCCTCTTTCGGGGGCCGCTAAAAACAAGCTAATGACCAATCGTAGTGAATAAAGTTGCACCAGTTTACATCTCGATCGTTACAAACTATGAAGTAACTCGATGGAATTGTCCCATTGTCTTTCTTCTTGTGATATAGGATCAATAATATGAAGTCGTGTGATAATCATGACTTTGAATTTCAAAGGTAATTGAAAAGGATGAATTTATTTAAAACCCATTTTCCCGAATAGGTTCTCAGTAATACCAGACCCATTGAATTTATTTTTAAAAAAGAGAGAAAGGTACAGTGTTGCTCAGCCTTTTAACGTGTGACACCCATCCAGACATAAAAAGTACGTTTGTGTTTCTCTCCAATGCCAGATATAAGATCTATGCGAGACTAATCGCAGGTCGAACCTGTGACATGGCAACAAACTATTGGTCTAAAGTGCCCACAGGTTGCGACGTCGCAGGTCAGTATTCAGGCCTACTGTAAGGATTAGTCTCGGTCTGAGAGAGCGCTACAAACTAGTGCAAACTCACCCTAGTGGAGTTTTTTCCCCCTCAATTTTTAGCTTTATTTTGGGAGTCAAAGGGCACTATGTAAAGAAAAAAAAGTACAATTAAAATTAAATTGACAATGGGTAGCGAAAGTCGATTCTAAAGTGTTAGAAACTTATCGCGAGTATCCTTGGAAAGACAATGTAAAATCGGTTTCCATTATCACAATTACTGGCCGTGGTGGCTAATTTGTAGATTGCTTTTCTGATGGAGATGAAGGTCTGCAATTCGAACTGGGGACTGGTTTTTATTGACTCTCAGAAAAGTTAAAGCGTTGCGCTGGCCACAGTGCACCATTGGCCAGAGAAACAAATTAAGAGCCTTAGCGAGCTGTAGAAATATATCGAAAGGCTGCAACAAAAAAATGTGACTGACACAAGCAGTCTCACCTCAGCATTATGTCTATTTAAACTTGCACAATTTATATGTCACCTCAGCATTATAACTATTTCAATGTGCACAATTTAAATGTCACCTCAGCATTATGTCTATTTCAATGTGCACAATTTATATGTCACCTCAGCATTATGTCTATTTAAACTTGTACAATTTAAATGTCACCTCAGCATTATGTCTATTTCAATGTGCACAATTTATATGTCACCTCAGCATTATGTCTATTTAAACTTGCACAATTTAAATGTCGACTCAGCATATTGAAATTGACTTAATTAACTTCAGATCTGCATTAGATTTCTTGACAGTGACATAATTAATGTTTCACGTCTGTCATAGTACCTTTTAAACTGAGACAATCGATGCTCTGCATCAGCATGTTTTGTCTTGAAACTCTCACAAATTAATGTCTCATGTCTGCATATTCTCTCTTAAATAGTTGAAAACAAAATTCGTAAAAACACCTAACTGGTTATATTTTGAGAACCCCAAAATAGGAAGACATTATTGATGAGAAAAAAGTATCTAGGAAAACGTTTAAGAGGAAAAAGAAAGTCAAAATCTCTAGGGACAGAACATCTGTGAGATTAAGGTTTAATTTCATCAGCTCAACAAAACCAACTTCATCTGTTCAAGCAAGGCTCGGAGAGTAATGTTGAAAGACTGCCTGTTCAGCTGGTTTCTACTTCATACTCGCTACTAGAATATAACATTTTATGAGAAGCAAGTGTCTTGTAGTTTAAGTTAGACACAGATCCGCAAAACAAAACAAAAATACTTTAAAAAAAAAAAACAAATTTTACATTATCAATTAGTTTGGAACAGTCATGTAAATAAATTTGTAATAGATCTAGACCAAAAACAAAATTCTGTGCCATTAGAAATTTTTTATCAATTGTTTTTGTTTAGCGCCATTTCATGTTTTTAACGTTCTTTATACGCTATGATCCTGTCCCTTGTCTGGACCAGTCGGAAATGGGTGAGGGAGAAAGAACAGGCTATCTGGGGGATCATTTTTTAAATGTATTTATTTAAAAAAAAAAGTGAACGACCTGAATTCGAACTCGTGGGCTTCTCAAGACAACACGGTAACCACTCTGCTAGCGAGGAGCGCATGAACATGTAGATTGTATAGTTATCTATTGTTTCTATTACATGTTTCTGTTCACTAAGCCTCAGATGACGACCTTTAAAGGGGACTATTTTAGCTTATTTCACCACTTCATTCAAGTACACTTTCTTTCCCTTGCTCGAGATACCAAACAAAATAATTACCAACATATAATAAGCTAACTGGTTGATTTATTTATTGATTCTTGTTTTGTCAGGTAAAAGAAATTGTGCAGCATTTCAGCATTATCCGATATGGGGAAGGGGGGGGGGGAACACCGTTTTCAAACTTTTTACCAGACAGACAGACAAACATCGTAAGCCGATATAAGCTTTGTAATGAAGTCCATTACTAATAAACGTCAGTAAATAGAATGAGGATGTTCACACAATGATAAGAAGTAATTGTAGAATGTTAACACTGCAGTCTAGCAGTTGCTAACTTGATTTCGTTAATGTTAATTAATTCAGTTTCTTATTTTAACATATATTATCTACGACACGTCGCTAAATAATTATGTCATTCATAATGTCACCATACAAATAACATCTAAAATCTAGGCACCATAACCTAATTACTCTCCAAATGAGAGAATCATAAATTATATATTTTCTTCTTTGTATTCTTTTTAGCGGCCCCGAAATGGGAAAAGACGCTATTAGTTTTGTGTGAAATGTCTGTCCGTCTGTCCGTCCGTCCGTCCCATTTAGATCTCGTAAACTAGAAAAGATAGTGAAAATTCGACATCATAATATTTTATCCATTCAAAGTTCTGATGCAACGGCTACTTTTTTCTTTTCTAATAGCGAAAAATCTCATTTTTAAAATCACTTAAAATCACTTATGCAAGCAGTTTTTTTTCATAAAAATACACCACTTTTACAACTATTCACTATTAATAGTAACAAACACGAGAGGCTCTTTAGTAAGGTGGATCACCATTGATCATATTTCCAACACATTTATGCAAATCGTTTTAGACCTTTTGTTAAATAAATATCTATTTTACATTTGTATTGATACGTTATGTAAGTTCAGTCTCTACAGCTACTACATGTACCCAAAAATAATGTTGTTTTTTTTTAAAGAGAAAAAATCTATTTACTATGCATATACGTTGGACATTTAAAACAACAATTAATAAGTAGATTTTCATATTATCCACTGAGCTTCACTATCACCTCTCAACCATAGAACAACTTTAAGGAATTTTTTTTTTTTTTTTTTTTTACGGAAATATTTTTTTTTCTTTTTTTGATGATTTGAATAAGAGATAGACCCTCTACAAAACAATAAGTTCAATTAGATATTCATCATAAGACATCAGTTAGGCCAGGCTCGCATTTAACATAACATTCACTTTCACCTATTCTTTTGTCTGCTGGACTGCTGGGGCACCACACAAGATCTGTCAACCTTCTTTCTCCATTCTTCTCTGTCATTTGTCTTTGATAGAATTAAATTCTGATGTTCTGAAAATATGCCTGGGTGGACCACTTCGGGGGACGATTTTGAGTTTGTGTAACCTTGTTTATATTTATATTTAGGCTATACTTCAAACGTTTAGTTCTCTGCGCGTTTGCTTATGTATTTGTTTTTGTTTCATTCAGTGGGCCTTTAGGGGTTGCGAATGGGGCGCCCTCTCCAGACCTGTTTCAAAACTACACAGTGTTAGTGAGTAGTTCATTTACTGTGATACGACGATGTCTACTTTTCTCATCCATAGGACTGGGGACTCAGCGGTTTAGTGACTCATCAAGTGGCTCCTGAGTCCAATGTGAGACAGGAATGTGAGACAAGAATGTAAGACAGGAATGTGAGACAGGAATGTGAGACAGGAATGTGAGACAGGAATATAGACAGGAATGTGAGACAGGAATGTGAGACAGGAATATAGACAGGAATATGAGACAGGAATATAGACAGGAATGTGAGACAGGAATGTGAGACAGGAATGTGAGACAGGAATGTGAGACAGGAATATAGACAGGAATGCTAGACAGGAATGCTAGACAGGAATGTGAGACAGGAATGTGAGACAGGAATATAGACAGGAATGCTAGACAGGAATGTGAGACAGGAATGTGAGACAGGAATATAGACAGGAATGCTAGACAGGAATGTGAGACAGGAATGTGAGACAGGAATATAGACAGGAATGCTAGACAGGAATGTGAGACAGGAACGTGAGACAGGAATGTGAGACAGGAATGTGAGACATGCACGTAAAGTGTGGTGGTTGAGTGGTAAAGCGTTTGACCTCTGAACTTTGGGGTCTCTGTCACACCTCCATCCCGATAAACCGTCAGCCATAGAAACTCTGGAGAAGAGGCTGTATTGTGCGCTTCCATTCAACTGTCCACTAAACTAAAAAAAGAAAGAGGCGATTGTCCAGTATCCTACAGAACGGACATAAATGGAGAAAGAGGAACTTTTTGCTATTTTGCTACATTTTGGCATCTATTTCTCAATTTCTAAGTAACATTTTATTTTCCTTTGGGGGGGGGGGGGGGGCATTTATGTTAAAACTTGGTTATAGACTGTATGTGTGTGTATGTGTGTGTGTGTTTGTGTGGTGTGTTTGTGTGTGTTTTCAAGATGATGATGAAGAAAGAGAGCATTGATTGTTAGTCTTGTAGAATGATGCAAGTTAATCGGTTCTATCATAATCTATGCTAAGAACGGGAGACGACCTAAGGAAGCGAGAGAGTAAGGATGAGTTGTTTTTTAGCGGCCCCCAAAAGGGGAAAAGACGCTATTAGTTTTGTGTGAAATGTCTGTCCATCTGTCCATCTGTTCGTCTGTCCGTCCGTCCCGTTTAGATCTCGTAAACTAGAAAAGATATTGAAAATCCGACATCACGATAGTTTAGACCATTCAAAGTTCTGATGCAACGGCTACTTTTTTTTTTATGAAAGCGAAAAATCTAATTTCTAAAATCAGTTATGCAAGCAGTTTTTTAAAGAGAAAAGGCTAATTAGTATGCATTATAAGTAAGACCTAATTTAAAACGAATAGTAATCTTTGTAAACTTCATTTTCCTCAACGTTTATTTACGTTAAGGAGATTTATTAATTTTTTTTATTTTACTTTTTTTGAGGATTCGAAAGAGGCGAGATGGCCCATAAAAGAGGCAAAGAAAAGAGGCATAAGGCCAAGGATTCCTATGATGATAAAGTTAAAATTGAATAGCGCAAATTCTGAGGTTTCCTTTTTTTTTAAAAAAGAGGATTCGAATAAGAGATTGAGCCTTTTCAAAACAATTACATCAATTAAAAGACTTCAGTTAGGCCAGGAAAGGCTCGGTAGCTGAGCGGTAAAGCGTTTGGCTTCCGAACCGGGGGCCCAGGGTTCGAATCCTGGTGAAGACTGGGATTTTCAAGTTTGGAATCCTTGGGCGCCTCTTAGTCCACCCAACTCTAATGGGTACCTGACATTAGTTGGGTAAAAGTAAAGGCGGTTGGTCGTTGTGCTGGCTACATGACACCCTCGCTAACCGTAGGCCACAAAAAAGATGAACTTTACATCATCTGCCCTATAGACCACAAGGTCTAAAAGGGGAACTAGTTAGGCCAGGTTCACATCTAACTTTGCATTCACTTGCACCTATCCTTTGATCTGCTGGGGCACTACACAAGATCTGTCCACCTTCTTTCTCCATTCTTATCTCTCATTTGTCTTTGATATAACTTCATTTGGATGTTCTTTCTGAAAATTTTGAAGCCTGCCTGGGTGGACCACTTCGGGGGCCGATTGTGAGTTTGTGTTTCCACACAAACTGTCTTTGTAACCTTGTATATAGTGAGTTAGATTTTTTTCAGTATCAGTTGATTTATTTGAAGTTGAATTGGTCTATATTGTAATGAAGGTTAGATCTAGTTTTGTCCACAAAGCAGTTAATTCAAGTTATTTCAAGTTCTATAGTTTAAATATCATTATACGCCTACATGGGTCTAGCAGTAATCTGGTGCTGTAAGTCAGAGATCGTCATCAACACTTCTGGACAGGTTCAATAACAAGTTCAATTCAAATCATTTCTCTCATTTCATTTAAATTTACTAATAAACAACACTTCAAAGATCCACAATGCGCTTTCAGAAAACCACAGTTTGAATTATTGACAATACCCAGGGCAGTAGACTCATGTATTCATACGATTGCTGTATCTCTAAGTCTGTAACAATCTATGTTGTTCACGCTATGCAAGTTGACATACAACATATTGTTATTTACTTAAGGCTGAGGTCATCTGCGTGAGACAGACCAATAGGTTTGGGTTCTGTGTCAATAGCGATGACTCTAATTTCTAAGCTATCACTCATTCCTATAGAAGGGGATGTAGGGCAGAGCTATATATATATATATATATATATATATATATATATATATATATATATATATATATATATATATATACATATATATAAAGGGGTAGATGAATGGTCAATAGATATTACATTTGTAATTACATTACAAATTATAACGGTCAAACTAGAGATTTCCCAGTATGGCCAACGCATTTGTAATTCTTTTCCCAACATACTGCAACTGTCAAATTTCTTGGAAAATTGTTAGAGCCGTTTTCGAGATCCTTGTCCAGATTTTGATCCCACCCAGGTTCTGGTATCTATGAGTTGAATAGAGTTAGTGTAAAAAGGCATAACCAACTGCATATAGGATATAATTATATACACGATTTCTTTCAAGGTTTTAAAAAGTATTTTTTGAATAAGGTGTAAATTACCTAAGGAGACCAAACCCTACATATTTAGCGCCTTATCTGTGAATGCCGAATGATTTTTTTTCCTTGTTTGTATCAAACAAAGAGAAAAGGTTTGAAAGAAATAACTTGGGCAAACTTTTAACTGGCCGACAGACAAATAGACAGACAGAAATACAGACAAACAGAGTGGGTTGATATAAGCTTTGTAAAAAAAAATACTTGAGGTAAATTCTAATACGGAGGTGTTGTTTTTTTCACTGTATATTCTTTCTTGTTAGTTTAGATAACAGCAAATAATTTTATTTCAACTATAATTTAATGAACTAGCCAAAGACTTCGCGACGTGTCGTTTAGGAAAACAGAATCAATTATCTCATTGTCAATTGACATGTTGACATTAACATTGATCACGTGATCCTAATCAAACAGTGCATTTATCCCAATCTATTCTTGTTTCTCTCTCTACCTCTCCACACAACCGGCAGCACCATCCTTTACGCCTGTCTTTCTAAATAAACGACTTCCCGTCCACCACAAATTTTTTTTCCTTTTCCCTGCAATTAGTGAAGACCTGACGTCCTTAGTGTCGGAATGTGCCTGGTCCTGAGATCCAGTTATCATGAGTTCAACCATCAGCCAATATTTGCCTGGCGTCATCAGACGTCAAGAAGGCCGATAATGATGGCGGAGATGACGACACTGAAGGATGTTAGAAAAACACGAGAGGAGAGGGGAGGGGGTGTTGTAAGGAAGCCCAAATTCTGCATTTAGATTGTCAAATCACGAGCCTAACACAGAGGTTCATTCTATTCTAGACATATTACTGACAGGTATCTGCCTTCACATGTTTGATCTTCTTATGCAGGAACATTCCCAAGTCAGTGATAACTGAAGTTAGACCCAAGTTGTTAGTAGCCGTGATGCATTTCTCTAGCTCTGATCACTTTTAAATCTCTTTTTTTTTTCAGATAACTTTTTTTTTTCAGTTCCAAATGATTTCTATCTACAAACTTTCTGCACTCGATAAGTTAAGAAATTTAAAAAAAATAATTTTGCATTATCTCTAGATTCCAAAAGATCATAATGGATTAAATCCAGAGGCAATAAAAACAATGTAGTCGGTAGACAATGTCAGATGGGACAAAATATGTGGGGGTGTTATGGAGTGTGTGAGTGTGTTTCTTAGGTGACGGCGAGGAGAGCTTAAGCGATTGGTTGGTCGCTGTACAGAGTAGAATGATGAAATATGAGCGGATCTGTCATAATTCATGCTTAGAACGGCAGACTATCTAGAGACATGAAAGAGTCAAGACGTGTTTTTTGGTGTGAGATTTTGTTTAAATATCAGTTTAGATCATTGCTTTTAGCTCTATATCTCATTCCAAGTTAAATCTGTGAATATTGTTATAAATGTTATGTTGAGTTTTTGTTGACAAGGGAAGTTTGCTCAAGTTATTTAAGTTTATTTATTGAATGTATAATACGCCTACATGGGTTCAGTTGTACTTGCTGTTTCGAGCTACAAGCAAACGACCGACCAACAACAGGGGCTATGGCTGTATATGTATTTTCAAGTTCAATACTGCACTTTTATCTTAATCTTCGGGCTCGTATTCATATGTCATATATACTATTGTCAACAAGACAAATCTGCAGCAACAAATGTGTGTACTGCAGATGTATGAACAAGCGTTGAAACGTGGTAATGAGCTTGAATGAGACGCGATGTATGTTAATTAACTTGAATATTTGGCTATTATCAAAACAGATTAACATTAACAAGGCTACATTAATTGGAGTAGTTTACAATTTTACGAAGATATGTTATTATATATCAATACTGTGGTATTGAGTTTGTTGTTTCTATATTAAGATCAGTAGAATTTTTTAAAAGTATATCACAACAGTTTTAAAAAATTTAAAATAATACCATCACTATATGACTTTAGTGTTTTTATATTTGGAAATTCAGTTTTAGTTAATGATAATTCCTTTTAACTAAAAACCAAGGGGATGATATGATGCGTATTCACATCTAAATGGCCACTTAAAATATTAGATTTATGGAACGGATCTTAAATGTCTAAAGGGTTCAAAGGGCTCGATTGGGGATAAAAAGTTCATTTACATAGGTCATCGAACTGACCGGTGAGCTCATGCTGCCACAGAGCACGTCCACACTTATTAGAGTTACATGGGCTCACAAACATCTTCACATTTGAAGCTCATTTGGAGCAGAGTTACTTTCAAAAGTAGGAAATTTGAAACGCCCGGAAGGCAAAGTTCATTTGCCACACAGTGGCGTACGGCACAAGATGGCACTCTCTTGGTTAAATGACACTACTAATTATCAGACGAGGCAAGTCAATCCAACTTCAGTGAGTACTCACCTAGACATAGTTCGGCCGCCATGTTTACACATGGTAAAGACAACGATGATGTTGCCAAGGACGCCAATTAAAACTATAATGGACCAGACGGCAGGGACGAGAACCTTGTAAGCGAATGAGCTGAAATAAAAAAAAAACAGCATTATCTTATCTTGAAACCAAAATATATTTAACGAAGATCGTGTCTTCTCTGATAATTAGTAAAACAAATTTCATTGGCCAGACAGGAATTATGCTGACAGCACTTAACTTCCGTTACTAGTAGACTTTTGTTGTTTTTTAAAGGTCGTATATAACACAGAAAGCCATTCTTATGGAGGCGGACCAGTCGCACTCAACATTAGATCTATTTGAAAATGATTTCATGTCAGATGCCTTTTTTTATTTTTTTAAAATTACATTTCAATTTGTAAAAATGTCCACTGACTCAACACTGATATTACTGTTTAGCGTTACAGTTTTTTTTTCCAACAGTTAAAATAAATTCACTTTCACTCTTCAAACAATAAAAGTCCCAGAATAAGTTCCATAGAATTAATAAAGTAACAGGATGGCTGTCCGGTCGTCCGGTATGCGCGATGAACTGTCGTTCGGTTGTCTCGATGGTCCCGGGTTCAAACCCTGCCCACTTCCCTCCTCCATCGTCCTGCGTGAGGTTTGGACTCGGATGTAGATTGTCTTCAACTCTGGAGAAATATCCGAAACATTTACAAACAAACATCTGTGTGAGCCTTCCTAAATTAGGTTTACTAAAGTATATTTTTTTTTTTACTAAAATAGGTTTACTAAAGTATTATTTTTTACTAAATTAGGTTTACTAAAGTATTATTTTTTTCTAAATTAGGTTTACTAAAGTATTATTTTTTACTAAATTAGGTTTACTAAAGTATTATTTTTTACTAAATTAGGTTTACTAAAGTATTATTTTTTACTAAATTAGGTTTACTAAAGTATTATTTTTTACTAAATTAGTTTTACTAAAGTATTTTTTTTCAAAGTAGGTTAGTAAAGTATTTTTTTTTACTTAATTAGGTTTATTAAAGTGTTTACTAAAGCATGCAGTTAATACTTGGGCTATAACAGTTCTAACAAATAACAAGCTACTTACTCAAATGTATCTGGCTGGGAGTGATTCGTTCTGTTTGATGGCGCTATGGCATCGGTCAGACCTGACAGTCCGGTTGTGGTCACTTGAAAACTGTAGGCCATTTCTGAAAAAGAAAAAAAATGAGATCTTGTTACTTAAAGTTAGTCACCTCATCTGTCCACGTGACTGTAACACAAATATTCAAACTGTTTCCGGTCAGCAGCTGTTCTTAACAGGCTATCAAGAGAGCGGTCTGTCCATCAGCTGTTATTAACAGGCTATCAAGAGAGCGGTCTGTCCATCAGCTGTTATTAACATGCTATCAAGAGAGCGGTCTGTCCATCAGCTGTTATTAACATGCTATCAAGAGAGCGGTCTGTCCATCAGCTGTTATTAACAGGCTATCAAGAGAGCGGTCTGTCCATCAGCTGTTCTTAACAGGCTATCAAGAGAGCGGTCTGTCCATCAGCTGTTCTTAACAGGCTATCAAGAGAGCGGTCTGTCCATCAGCTGTTATTAACATGCTATCAAGAGAGCGGTCTGTCCATCAGCTGTTATTAACATGCTATCAAGAGAGCGGTCTGTCCATCAGCTGTTATTAACAGGCTATCAAGAGAGCGGTCTGTCCATCAGCTGTTCTTAACAGGCTATCAAGAGAGCGGTCTGTCCATCAGCTGTTATTAACATGCTATCAAGAGAGCGGTCTGTCCATCAGCTGTTCTTAACAGGCTATCAAGAGAGCGGTCTGTCCATCAGCTGTTCTTAACAGGCTATCAAGAGAGCGGTCTGTCCATCAGCTGTTATTAACAGGCTATCAAGAGAGCGGTCTGTCCATCAGCTGTTCTTAACAATGCTATCAAGAGAGCGGTCTGTCCATCAGCTGTTCTTAACAATGCTATCAAGAGAGCGGTCTGTCCATCAGCTGTTATTAACAGGCTATCAAGAGAGCGGTCTGTCCATCAGCTGTTCTTAACAGGCTATCAAGAGAGCGGTCTGTCCATCAGCTGTTCTTAACAATGCTATCAAGAGAGCGGTCTGTCCATCAGCTGTTCTTAACAATGCTATCAAGAGAGCGGTCTGTCCATCAGCTGTTCTTAACAATGCTATCAAGAGAGCGGTCTGTCCATCAGCTGTTCTTAACAATGCTATCAAGAGAGCGGTCTGTCCATCAGCTGTTCTTAACAATGCTATCAAGAGAGCGGTCTGTCCATTCCTTTACGTTGTGCGGCCGGCTTTTCTTTGGACGACCTTTTCTTCATGTACCTTCTATTGTACATTGAAAGACTTTTGACAGTGAGTCATGTCTTACAATTATGAGGAGTTTTGCCAGCCAGAGTGTTGACTTGTACAAATACAAGCCTATTGGTCTTTTTTCCCTAGTATCTGATACCCAGCTTTTTTCCTGTAGCATTTACTCTCAAAATCTTAATTCATGCTCATAATTCAGTTTTCAATTTCCACCACCATATAAGGGCACGTAGACCACTAACGGAGACCACTAACGGAGACCACTAACGGAGACCACAAACGGAGAACACTAACGGACACCACTAACTTAGACCACTAAATGGAGACCACCGTTAGAGACTACTAACGGAGACCACCATTGGAGACCACTAACTTAGACCACTAACTTAGACCACTAACGGAAACTACTAACGGATCATAAATTTTACATTTAATTTACATTTACGTTAAATTTACATTTTTTTAAAATCAGCTTTACATAAAAAAAAATAAAACAGTGAAAAAAGAAACAAGGAGAGAAAGCAATATAGGTAAATGTGGTGACGATATAATGGAATCTAAAGAAAAATGTAAGAAAATAAAAAGAGTAAGATTGTGAGAGATTTAGAAGTAAGTTGACAAAATTAGTTGCGACAATGAATCTAGATCGATGTTACCAACTAAATATTAAACATTGCTTCTTACAACATGTTTAGAGATTTAATTTTCTGCAGCGACTCAACATTGTACAATGACTACATGCTTAGACATTTGATTCTGCAGCGACTCAACAGTAAACAATGACTATAAGCTTTTAAGATAGTTGGCTTTCAACAGTCTTTGGTCAACATCAAATCACAGTTTAATCTCAAAGTTTCATTGATGAACAGTGGATCACGGGAAGATAAGAAGTACTAGAAAGTGTGGACATTAGTTTAGTGCTGTTGACCAACACCTAAGTGGACTAATTTGTTCAGGTAATGCTCTACAAACCTTATAGTGAAATAGTACGATTTTTTAAAACCGCTATTTACCAGTGAACTCAGACAAGTTCACCCACATCGGTGTGTCGTTATTTGAAGTGATCGAGTAGAATACATCTCGTATAATTGCGTTTAATTGATATTGCAGACTCACGGGTTTCCCTTACCTATAGACATTTAAAAAGCTACTTCAGTTTGTCAACAAGGCAACATTTACAATTACACGTGCAGAGCGCGAGGCAAAGTGATGTTTGAGAGATCGCTTAGTGTCTAATTTGAAGAGATCGATACTAGTCATTAAGGGAATCGATACACCCAGCGCTATATTAGACGCGTAACAACACACGATTACTTGAACGAATTCGATGAGCACGCAGCAAGAAAGTTACAATGCTGGACAAAGGAAGCTAAGAAGTATTAACTTTGTCTACGTCTGCTCTATAGACGAACTTAATGCTGGTATTTAGATTATCAAATAGAGAATATTGACGCTATGATTTATAACACTGTTTAAAAAAAATGGACCACTTTCAGACCGCGCTATCTGTAGGGCTGCATGGGGAACACACAATTTGATGAATAGTTGTAAGCCAGTGTTTCCTCAAAACCTAGTGGCCTGAATAGTTGTAAGCCAGTGTTTCCCCAAAACCTAGTGGCCTGAATAGTTGTAAGCCAGTGTTTCCTCAAAACCTAGTGGCCTGAATAGTTGTAAGCCAGTGTTTCCTCAAAACCTAGTGGCCTGAATAGTTGTAAGCCAGTGTTTCCTCAAAACCTAGTGGCCTGAATAGTTGTAAGCCAGTGTTTCCTCAAAACCTAGTGGCCTGAATAGTTGTAAGCCAGTGTTTCCCCAAAACCTAGTGGCCTGAATAGTTGTAAGCCAGTGTTTCCTCAAAACCTAGTGGCCTGAATAGTTGTAAGCCAGTGTTTCCTCAAAACCTAGTGGCCTGAATAGTTGTAAGCCAGTGTTTCCCCAAAACCTAGTGGCCTGAATAGTTGTAAGCCAGTGTTTCCTCAAAACCTAGTGGCCTGAATAGTTGTAAGCCAGTGTTTCCTCAAAACCTAGTGGCCTGAATAGTTGTAAGCCAGTGTTTCCTCAAAACCTAGTGGCCTGAATAGTTGTAAGCCAGTGTTTCCCCAAAACCTAGTGGCCTGAATAGTTGTAAGCCAGTGTTTCCTCAAAACCTAGTGGCCTGAATAGTTGTAAGCCAGTGTTTCCCCAAAACCTAGTGGCCTGAATAGTTGTAAGCCAGTGTTTCCTCAAAACCTAGTGGCCTGAATAGTTGTAAGCCAGTGTTTCCTCAAAACCTAGTGGCCTGAATAGTTGTAAGCCAGTGTTTCCTCAAAACCTAGTGGCCTGAATAGTTGTAAGCCAGTGTTTCCTCAAAACCTAGTGGCCTGAATAGTTGTAAGCCAGTGTTTCCTCAAAACCTAGTGGCCTGAATAGTTGTAAGCCAGTGTTTCCTCAAAACCTAGTGGCCTGAATAGTTGTAAGCCAGTGTTTCCTCAAAACCTAGTGGCCTGAATAGTTGTAAGCCAGTGTTTCCTCAAAACCTAGTGGCCTGAATAGTTGTAAGCCAGTGTTTCCTCAAAACCTAGTGGCCTGAATAGTTGTAAGCCAGTGTTTCCTCAAAACCTAGTGGCCTGAATAGTTGTAAGCCAGTGTTTCCTCAAAACCTAGTGGCCTGAATAGTTGTAAGCCAGTGTTTCCCCAAAACCTAGTGGCCAGAATAGTTGTAAGCCAGTTTTTCCCCAAAACCTAGTGGCCAGAATAGTTGCTCTACGAACTACTTGGATAATTAACTAGTAGGCCATCACGTAAATTAATCTCTCTAATCTCTCTAATCTCTCTAATCTCTCTAAAAAACAAGCAAAGTGTTCCGCTAAATACTCAGAATGTGCAAAGTGTTCCGCTAAATACTCAGAATGTGCAAAGTGTTCCGCTAAATACTCAGAATGTGCAAAGTGTTCCGCTAAATACTCAGAATGTGCAAAGTGTTCCGCTAAATACTCAGAATGTGCAAAGTGTTCCGCTAAATACTCAGAATGTGCAAAGTGTTCCGCTAAATACTCAGAATGTGCAAAGTGTTCCGCTAAATACTCAGAATGTGCAAAGTGTTCCGCTAAATACTCAGAATGTGCAAAGTGTTCCGCTAAATACTCAGAATGTGCAAAGTGTTCCGCTAAATACTCAGAATGTGCGAAGTGTTCCGTTAAGGAAAAAGTTTGGGAAACACTGTAATGTGCGTCGGCAGAAGGTGTCTAAGTTTGTACTTTATTGATCTCTGAAACGAAGAGAGTGCCTTTAAATATTCCAAGGTTTTAGAATTGTTGTTATTTATCATGTGTGTGTGTTTGTGGGGGTGATTACTTCCGCTTCTCTACTCTTCCTTTCTCTTCCTATCCATCCTTTAAATACCACGTCGATATGTTTTATACAAAGTAAACACAAATTATCTAAACATGATAAATGAAGATCTGGAAACTTGATTTGAATAAGCTATTTTAAAATTCTAATTTTGGAACATTTATAAATAATTGTTTTCACTGATTATTAGATAGCAGATGGATTAATTGAAGACGCAGGTCTGGTTTCACTACATCTCAATCCACAATAAAAGGAATACTGTGAATATTTTTGTTCTGTTTTATTTCGCCCTAAAGCTTCTTATCTAGATATGTTCATGATTTCGAAGTTTTCTCCCACAAGGTTGAGTTAATTTCACCTCCTGATTTACTATAAGTGATTGGTATCTAACTTATAGACAAATAGAATAAATTGTTGTTCCCAACCATGAAAGTGGCCACAAAGAATGTCATTAAATTTGTCATTGTATTTTATCATTTGATTAGTCCACGAGAAAAAATAATATGAACTTGTACCAAAAACTTGAAATTTAAATTGTGAGTATAATCGTTATTTTTACAAAGCTTATATCAACTCTGTCTGTCTGTTTGTCTGTCTGTCTGTCTGTTTGGCCAAAAGTTTGTACACATTATTTCTCCGACACCCAATCTCGGATCAAGCTGAAATTTTGTACAATTCTTTCTTTCTTTTACCTGACAACACAAGAATCAATTTTGAAAATTAACCCTATAGTTGATTAACTATTGGTAATAAATAATTATATTTGTGTCTCAAACAAGACAAGAAATTGTACTTGACTGAAGTGGTGGTATAAGCTGAATAAGTTCCCTTTCTAGCTTGCCATCTCAGGCTTAGTGAACACAAACAGGAACAATAAACAGATAGCTAGACAATATTTGCAGGTTTATACTCTTCACTAGTAGAATGGCTACCTGCGTTGGCTTGTGTAGCCTGAGAAAGGTTTAGCCCACAAGTTCAAATTCAGGTCGTTCCTTTTTTTTTAAATACACATTTAAAAAGCGATCACCCAGATATCTAGCTCTTTCTCCGTCAGCCCTTTTGAAAATGGTACAGACAAGTGATAGGATCATGGCGTAGTACGAAAGCTAGAAGCTTGGGATTGCGCTAAACAAAAAAAAACAGTTGGTAAAAAAATATTTCTAATCACACAGATTTATTATTGTAAGTCTAGATCTATTACAAATTTAATTACACGACTAATCCAAACTAATTGATACAATTAATATAAGCTTTTTAATAAAATATACGAAGTTTTATCAAAGAAGGACCAACGTTGGATTGATAGATGACATCTGGATCTGCATCTGGAATGCTGCACCCGACACCAAGACAAGCCCTATGCAATATTTATATATATATATCTATTTATATATCTATATATATATATATATATATATATATATATATATATATATATATATATATAGATATATATATATATAATAAATATATATATATATATATATATATATATATATATATATATATATATATATATATATATATATATATATATATATATATATAATAAATATTTATATATATATATATATATATATATATAATAAATAAATATATATATATATATATATAGCCTATATATATATATATATATACATGGGCGTATATATATATATATATATACATGAACCCCAACACCCCCCCCCACCCCCGAAATGAAATCCCCCCCTGGGGGGGGGGGAAACGGAATTCAGTGACTGATTTTTTGCTTTCATTTCGTTTATTTTAAGTGAGATTTTAATACTAAATCATCACTTACCACAGAACAGCCTAGGGGGTTTTGAGTTAAAAGAAACCCTATCAGGGGGTTTTGAGATAAAAATCCCTCTACCAGGGGGTTAAGAGTTTAAAACCCCCTACCAGGTGTTCTGAGTTTAAAACCCCCTACAGGGGTTTTGAGTTTAAACCCCCCTACCAGGGGTTTTGCAGTTAAATCCCCCTCTTCTATAAACAAAACTAAAAAAAAATGCAAACGACAATCCCCAAATTCCAAAAAAAAAAAAAAACAGGTAAGGAAGATTTTGACTTTAAAACCGCATCCAAAAATTACGATAAACCCCCTCTCAATATAAAAAAAAGCAAATTACACACTCAAAATTCTATGAGCGTAGCCAAAGGGGTTTTGAGTTAAAAAAAACCCTGCCAGCGGGGTTTGAAGCTGAAAATTACCTCTTCAATATTAAAAAAAAAGCTAAATACTCACTCAAAATGCTATGAGTGTAGTTTAAGGGTTTTGATGCTAAAAAATACCTCTTCAATATAAAAAAAGCAAATTACACTAACATTCTTTGAGCGTAGCTAAGCTAATTAGGTGTTTTGAGTTTAAAACCACCTCCAGATGGCTTTTTTTAAAATTTAAAACCCCTCAAGATGGTTTTGAGTTTAAAATTCCCCTACAGAGCGTTTTGAGTTGAGTCAGTAAGAATAGCACATTAGGTTTTTGAAATAAAACTTTTTAATAGCAAGATAATGCACTGTAGATACCTCAGAATATGCATTTTGTTGGCTTTCAATACCAGAAATAGTGCTCGGCGGTGGGACTTCGCCCCGCGTTAGGGGAGCTCACAGCACTCCCCCAGACCCCGTTGCTGGCAAGGGTTGGGAGTCTACAAGTTTTCCACTAACTCCAGGAAGAACCTATTCTAGGGCACAATAAACGTCTTCCGAAAGGGTCAGAATTTAATAAAGATTAATTATGTACACACACACACACACACATATTTTTTTTTCCGCCGGGGGGAGGGGGAACATAGATATAGATATATAATAGATAA